>NW_009259039.1:213207-233530 GCF_000687185.1 Egretta garzetta | reverse complement strand
GCAGGAATAAAATAGTCTTCCACATCAACTGAGTCCTGATCAGCTCCTTGCATAGCCTTATTGTACTGATTCTTTAAGAGGCATTTTCTAGTCATTTACTGCATTGAAAACAAAATAGATGAAAATATGTCAGCTAATTTGCTCCATTCTTAATTGCCTTTGAGATCTCTTTCCACATTAAGAGGTCTTTTGGTATTTGAATTCTTCCTGCCTAACGCCACATCAGGGTTAACAAAACTATATTAATATTTTGAAGCTGGACCTAAGACTCAAGGTACGGTAATGCATTCAAAGAGATAACACACACAAATCCACAAGTGTTTCCTGTGTATCTTCATGTGCCAACACACACATTTGTCTGTACTCACCAGTTCTGAGATACAACTACGGTAAATATCTACACTGAATATGGAGAAATAGACCTGCTTTTCACAAACATGCACTTACCTCTATCAGTGACAGCAGCCATGGATATTTCTGGATTTGTCTCTTGACTCTTGGGTCATGGATGTCCTTTTATTATGCTTACATTTGTTTCACTTTCTATTCCCAAAGACGTGGACATTAGTAACGTTACTCAGCTGAGTATTTCCTCAGGGTGACTTGCTCTTATGCAAATAAACTGCCCCACTTCGTGAAACTGAAAGCAAGTTCCTGGCAGCAAAAGACTGCAAAAGAGGGTGAGTCCAATCTGGGGGTGTAAACAAGGCTGCCTGTCAGAAGCAGGAATTAACAGGTGAGCCATTTTTTTGCAATGCAAAACAGAATTTATTACCACTAGCCCCAGAATAGAAAAACAGCTCTTCTCTAGTGACCCCAGTGCACCAAGAGAGAAAGAGCATCTACACAAATGGCATCAAGTCACATAGCTGTGGCATGGCAGAAAACTTTTCTGGCACCCAGATATCATCAGAAAGTTGAGCAGAACCCAGTGGAGAGAGGGAAACAGAAGAAGTCACCTGCAAAAGTTTGTGAATTTATGGAACTCCAGCAGGCAGTGATGGTTACTGCCACTTCCCTTCATGGGACCATTCTGTGGTGTTCCAAGGATCGCTCATACACCCTTGAACCTGGGTCCTCACATAAGCAAGGAAGACCCTCAGTGTGTGTGATGAGATACCTACAGCTGTGGTCAGCGACTGGACAATCTCAGGCTAACTCTAAGCAAGTTACTCAGCATCCAGGAGAGCTATGGCAGTGGACAGCTTGTTGTGGGGGAACACTCAGATATTTATGAAACGTCACAACAGAGAAGAGCTCTGTAGTCACCTGGGCATCCTGAAAGCAAGACCTGAGCCAGCTGGTGAGTATCTGCAGAAGCTATTGGTCACAACAGATCAGTTCCCTGCTGTACAAAGAATAGGCTTTTCCCAGTGCCCTGAGAAATCTGTTCAGCATTTGAACCGGGCATCATCTTCCTGTGATCTGTTCCGTAACTCACACAAGATGCAGCAAAAAATATTTCCCATTTAATCTGAAAAATTAGTGAAACAGTGCTAGTTGCTAGTGAGAAGCTTCCCTCTGACTGACACACCCAAAACAGGCTTGCAGAGCAAAGGGATTACAAAAGAATTCTTCATATCACTTAGCTAGAGGTGACTGTGCTGAGTCAGTCTCTACCACACCACACCAGTGTGTTTTGTGACACAACTATTTTGTGGCCTGATGCAAACTGCAGAAACGGATCCCTGGTGAGCCATCATCCAGTAATGTGCACTCCCTGATGACAAAGCCATTGCCTTCCTCAATGCCAAGTCTGATTTGGGATTGTAAAGCTAGGGGAGTGATTTATTTGTATTCTCTGAAGCCAGCCCTCAATATTCTATTGTAAAAAAAAAAAAAAAAATTCATTTTCCTGCAAGGACAAGAACAAACAAAAGTGAACATGAACAGTGGTGTACAGAGGGAGGAGGGATTCAGGCACTGGCAGGGCCCTCTGTGAAGTAGGGCGCTAGTCCTGGCAGGTTATTGGGCAGCACAGTGCCAGTACAGCATCTGTCATCAGGGCCTCTTCTGCTGCAAGGTCACCAACTCACTTCACAGCACAGAATTGTTCCCTACTGGTTGTAGTAGTTCATACCTTAGGAAGAGTGAATGGGATCAACTCAGACACTTTTTGAAACAAATAAAAAAGTGTTTGCCTAATGCGTTTTTGAATTCATGGACATGATACTCACTGAAGTCAGAAACGCATCGATACTACAGTACTACGGTCTATAAGGAACTGGCTGGATGGGCGCATCCAGCAGGTAGTGGTCAATGGTTCGATGTCCGGATGGAGACCGGTGACGAGTGGTGTCCCTCAGGGGTCCGTACTGGGACCGTTGCGGTTTAATATATTCATCAATGACTTAGACAGCGAGATCAAGTGCACCCTCAGCAAGTTTGCGGATGACACCAAACTGAGTGGTGCGGTTGATACACCAGAAGGACAGGATGTCATCCAGAGAGACCTGGACAGGCTGGAGAGGTGGGCCTGTGTGAACCTCATGAGGTTCAACAAGGCCAAGTGCAAGGTCATGCACCTGGGTCGGGGTAACCCCCAGTATCAATACAGGCTGGGGGAAGAAAGGATCGAGAGCAGCCCTGCCGAGTGGGACTCCAGCTCTGGAGCCCTCAGCACAAGAAGGACATGGAACTGTTGGAGCGGGTCCAGAGGAGGGCTACAAAAATGATCTGAGGGCTGGAGCACCTCTCCTATGAGGACAAGCTGAGAGAGTTGGGGTTGTTCAGCCTGGAGAAAAGGCGGCTGCAGGGAGACCTGGTTATGGCCTTTCAGTACCTAAAAGGGGCCTATAGGAAAGATGGGGACAATGTTTTTAGTAGGGTGAGCTGTGTCAGGACAAGGGGTAATGGTTTAAAACTAAAACAGGGTAGGTTTAGACTAGATATAAGGAAGAAATTCTTTACAATGAGGGTAGTGAAACACTGGAACAGGTTGCCCAGAGAGGTAATGGAAGCCCCATCCCTGGAAACATTCAAGGCCAGGTTGGACAGGGCTCTGAGCAACCTGATCTAGTTAGTGGTGTCCCTGCTCACTGTAGGGGGGTTGGACTAGATGACCTCTAGGGGTCCCTTCCAACCCAAAACATTTTATGATTCTATGATACTCTCTTTGTTTCCTTCTCTCTGCAGTAGATATTTACAAACTTGCAGTTGTAAATCAGGCTTTGAGATGCTCAGTCTAATCTGGAAGAAATGGCTTGATTATCAGCAGTGCTCAGTAGCAGTAGTTCCCAGTGTAAAACCAGCAATGTGCCACAGACAGCAAAGAGAGAAAAAATTAGTCCAAGCAGAAAGCAGGGAATTTGCAACGCAACATTTCCAGGTGTCTCCAGGAAGCTGGATGAGCTCTATGAGATGGTGGAAAATCAAAAGAAAAAAAAAAGGAAATGTCATTCTGTTGTTCCTGCCAGCCTAATGTGAGGAGAGGAATCCCCTCCAAACCCGGCCATCGGTTTAACCCTAACAAAATCAGGAAGGCAAGGTTACCACACAAGTGAATTTTCATGCTTCTAGAAGAACTTGCACATCCTGTCTACAGGGACCAAACCTCAGCACTTCAGAGGATGATGATAGCCTCCATAAGGGTCATTTATCTGGGTGGGAAAACTCTTTCTTGGCCTTTATGAGCAAACAGCAGTAATCAGTATGCCTTTAAGTTGCTACATATCCGTAGGAAAGGTCATATATATGGGTGGGTCCTCATATTACTCAAACAGCTATGACCAAAATATTTTTTTCTATTTCTGATGCTGTCAGTTTTCTCTCCTTACAGAAGGTGCTTAAGATAATGTTAGAGATAAATGTGAAGGTGGTTTGTAATGCTGAGCTAGTGGTAACATCTGAATATATCTCACCCACTCCAGGAAATGGATATTTTTTTAAAATAACCACCACCCTCATATGAATACCTCCTGAACATAAATGCATTTTGGAGGAACATACACAGCAAAGGGCATACAGAATGGTGGACATACACTCACTCAAGACTCCTTTAGCCACCAGGTTCCTTAGACCTTCATGACAATATTCCCTTTGGTGGTAGTAGAGCCATGCTGTATACATATGACCAGATTCACCAGGGGTAATCATCTAGACACTTCACAGTTTTTTCAGAACACTTTGCAGAGGGACTCCAGGATATACAGCGGGTGATAGAGAGGTGGACAGAGCAACAGGGAGCTAGCTCCCTACAGATGTCTCCCAGGAAACAAGATTTCAGCATAACAGTCCTGCAGCATGACGGTATTACAGTAGTGGTGTCTCTGATGTACCACTCCCCTAATTTATCTCACTGAGCCAGCTGTGTCTCGAGAGCTTGCAATTCTTCTCAAATGTCTTTTGGCTTATCTGACATTTGAAACTCAAGATGTACATCCGGTAACACCAACTCCAGCGTCACACTGAACAATTTTGTTCAGCATAAACCACAAATTTGGATTGAGGTAGAAGTCATAGAAATGGAAACATATGGAAGAAATTAGGAAAGACAGGCAGGTGAGAGAGAGCAAAGAGGAGCACAGAAGGAAAGTGAGATCAGACACCATAAAAGACAAAAAGGGACAACGTTTGAATCAGCCAAGATCCCAATTTGTAAATCGCTGAGGATTTTACAGGTACTGAGCTTTCTATTCTCTGGCTGAATGATCTATTGAAAAGAGGTGAGAATCACGAGGTGGAAGTCTGGAAGCAAGGGGGAAGGCAAAGCTTAAATGTGACTTAAAGCTAGGGGCTTATGCCACAGAGGCTTAGCTCTCAATCTCCATTTCCGAGCCACCTCCCCGATTTAATCTGTAACAGTAAATTTTGTGTTAGTTCAAGTAAGTGTTCTGCTGCTGGCACATCCTTAGCAGCATATGAGTTTACAACTCTGACCGATGAGTACACCCACCCATGGCCTTTTTATCTCTCCCAGCACCTTTGCTTTCCTTTCCTCTGCAGGTTACACTGCATCATCATACCTTGTAGATACCCCTGTTCAGTTTCCATACATGGAAACTGAAACGTAAGCGATTAAGATAACTGGTGATGCCCTGCTACTACTCAGTCTGATGCTGAACAACGAAGTGAAATGCCAGCCAGCCACCAGGGTGCGTGGGCAGAGACCTGACCCAGGCAAGGTGGAGAACAGGCGTGGGAAGGACCTACCTGTGTGCTTACTTCAGTATTGATTTTTCTTAGCTAAACAAAACATACCAATATCCTTGTAATATAATTCTTTCACATCAGCTGGTGAGTCTATAGAAATCAGAGAAGCAGATCAAATATATTTCATGAGGAGTCAGTGTGAAAAAAGAAAAGCTGTAAGTGAACATACCTGTATTCTGGACTATGATTTTCTACTCTAAGCAGTCCTTCTACAGTCGTCTCACACTACTTTGCATCACAGAAGTTTTCTATATTTATCTCTCTGATTTTTTCTATCTTTGTTTCAATGCACATGCTGTGTCAAAGTGCTTGGCTGAACAATAAGTACCCCAAACCAGAAGCAGAAGCCTGGTGGACATCAGAGTGCCCATACTCCCTTTGAGAGGCTAAGTCTGGCATACACACAACTTGCAGGGTTTTAAATAGTGAGGGGGATGACAAAACCAGGTAGACTTTACTTGAGAGAAAGTAACAATTTGTCTGTTTCCCTTCCTATCAGTCTTACCAGAGAGAGTGTTCAGAGCAGCTCTAGGAACTTTCAGCGCTGAGCTTTTCTTTTCCAAGCACTCAGGGATTGCTCAACGGCAACCATATGATTAAACTCTCCCCAAAATTCACCTGTAAGCTGTAGCTCCCATGGGAGGTAAAACCTCCATCTGAAGGAGAAAACCTCCATCAGAACCAGGCATTACAACCACTGGGCACTGTCAAGGGTGGAGTTAATTTTCTTCATAGCAGCCCATATAGTGCTGTGGTTTAGTCTGATGACCAAGAGTGTTGATAACACACCAACATTTTAGCTATTGCTGAACAGTGCTTGCACAGCATCAAGGCCTTCTGTGTTTCTAACTTTGCCCCCAGGTGAGTAGGCTGGGGGTGGCCAAGATGCTGGGAGGGAACACAGCTGGGACAACTGACCTGAACTGACCGCAGGGATCTTTCATGTCATGTAACAGTATGCTCAACAATAAAACTTGAAGGGATTTTTTCTGAGGTTGCTGTTGCTTGGGGGCTGGCTGGTCATCAGTCTGCTGGTGATGAGTTATTACCTCTGCATCATTAGGGTGTCTTTTCTTTTTTTCCCCTTCGCTTATTAAACTGTCTTTATCCTGATGCATGAGTTTTCTCAATTTTGCTCTTCTGATTCTCTCCCCCATCCCATGGGGTGGGGAGAGGGGAGAGAAAGCAGCTGTGTGGTGCTTAGCTGCCTGCCAGGGTTAACCCACCTCGCCATCTCATGTCCACAGGTAGGCCAGAAATCCACCCTACTTGGGTATCCACAGGTAAGCTGCTAAAGAGGTCTTGTAAGAAGTCGTCAGAAGTCTCCAAGAGATATAGGGTTTCTCTGCCAGGTTTTTCATGATTCAGGCCCTATGTTACAATGTAAACAGTCTCTCCATCACAGCTAACGCTCCTTCGCCTGTCATTGGCATGGAGCAGGACTGTGAGATAGGAACCTGTGTGTTTAAGCAGCAATAAGCACTTTATGATATTCCTCATAGCAGAGGCAGGACAATCTTCAGGGCACCATCCATCAGTAGTCTTGATAGCTTTGAACTTGAGCAGTCATGGCCTGTGGTGGAGGTCCAGGGGACACCTGATACAGTTGTGAGATAACCCTTCAAGGGAAGAGATTTAGGGAATGCAGCTGAAGCGGTGCGTCCCAGCTACCTTCTGAAGCTAAAGCTGTGTTGCTTAGGCCAGTCAGCAGTACAAGGAGGAGCCACACCTGCTGCAGCGATGGTTATGGATTGTGTTCATTGCATCTGAGTAGATCTTAAGAGAAGTGAGGGATTAAAAGGTGGATATGGGGCTAAGCAGCGTTTGTGAGCAGCAGATGGCAGAAGTGGAAAACAAATGAGGTGGAAATCAAGATGTAGCAGGGAACTGTGAGACTGGAAGGGCAGACCTTATATCCAAAAATCCAGCCGAGCTGTCACAGTTTGCTCAGATGAGTACACTCGATGAGGTCAATTGGAAAGGCTCATCAGATCCAGCTATGGAAGTGGCCATGAAAATAATCTCCAACTACCCAAATAGCCTTGGCCCTGGTGCTATGGATTAGACATTTGCTTATCAGAATGCTGCTATGGAAAGACCTCACTATGGGGTAGACCAATAATCCAGATGACAGTTGGAAATAGAGGGAATTATGATACCACGTCTCAGCATCTGCCCTGTCACAATTTCCCTGTCTTATCTTAGAGAAGTCATGCATGATGCTGACAGGGAATCCCTGTCAGATCTCACTACTACAGGTAACACAGATTGCAGATTTGGAGGCTAACACAGTTATTGCTTGTCTTGTAAGACAGGCAGGGCTGCAGGATGGGGAACATATCAATCTGCACCTCCTTTGCTACAGCCTACTGCCCAGTCCACAATCTGCCTTCATCAGAAACACTTAAACTGAGACACTCTGCCTCCCACCACCATGGCTAAGGTTAAAGGATGAACAGAGACTTCATTTGGCAGGAAAATTGCTCTTGGTTTAACTAGACCCATGGTAGCAATGGATGCTGCGCAAACAAGGCAATGCCAGTGCAAAGCACTGTGGCCCAGCATCACATCTCTGGGGCTACAGACCAGGAGCAGAGCTGAGCCAGGCTCCCACAGCCTCTTTGGGGAGATAAAGTTCCCTGGGATGCCAGAGCTATGGGATGCCACCAAGTGACCACCCACATGCGCAGGTGGGGTGGCACATACAGAGCATGCTGGCATAGGAGCTCTGATCTGCTGAAGGAAAAGTCCAGGTCAAAACAGGGATGGAGCTCCCTTCAGTGCTTGACAGATCTGAGCCTCAACAGGGATGCTGCAGGGAGACAACAGCTAGCAGCACCTTCGTCCAGTCAGGAGACAGACCGTGAGGAGAGCAGCCATCACACTGCATGGCAGGACACAGGTTTGGGCTGGAGGTGGAGAAAATGTGAACAGACCAGGTAGCCAATGGGGTGTTGGATGAGGCCTTACTCTACATATCACCCCATAACCTCCAAATGACTGAGTTTAAGCACAAATCTCAGTCCATAGGAGACTAAAATGCCACATGCCTCAAGCAGGGAACAGAAAGGCTACAGTGCATAAGGGACCAGCAGTGACCACAGAAGTGCCACTTTGGGACTGGATACAGGACCTCTGTTTCTCTGCACATGACAACTACAAGACACCCAAGTACAGACCATCAACCCCCAGATCTTTTTCCCAGCCTCATATGCATGTGCCACATGCTTAAATGGCAGTGCTCCAGCCAGCTATGGCAGCAACAAGAGTTTCCCTCATGTTCAGTTTTGGGCCCCTCACTACAAGAAAGATGTTGCATTGCTGGAACATGTCCAGGGGAGAGCCACAAAGCTAGTGAGGGGTCTGGAGAACCAGTCTTATGAGGAGTGGCTGAGGGAACTGGGGTTGTTTAGTCTGGAGAAGAGGAGGCTGAGGGGAGACCTTATCGCCCTCTACAAGGACCTGAAAGGAGGTCGTAGCGAGATGGGTGTCAGCCTCTTCTCCCTGGTAATGGACGATAGGACAAGGGGGAATGGTTTGAAGTTGTGCCAGGGCAGGTTTAGGCTAGACATTAGGAAAAAATTCTTCACCGAAAGGGTTGTCAGGCTCTGGAATGGGCTGCCTAGGGAGGTGGTCGAGTCCTCATCCCTGGAAGTATTTAAAAGGAGGATAGATGAGGTGCTTAGGGACATGGTTTAGTGGTGGGATGGCAGTGTTGGACTCTATGATCTTAAAGGTCTTTTCCAACCAAAGTGATTCTATGATTCTATTCTATTCTATGATTCTATTCTCCTGTTTCATGACTTGGCTTTTGTCTGCCAGCTCAAAAGAGATTGCTTGATGATTTCTAGGTTACTTTTGAGAAATATTGCTCGGCTGCATCATTGATATTTGGTCTATCAGGTCTCATTTGGTAGGTTTATTTTTTACTATTACATCTGATACAGCATTCTGTATTTCATTTCGTTGTTCTCACATACACACCCCAGAAAGAACTGAGCTGAATGTGAGGTCTCTCCTTGCTTACTGTTTGGCCACGGACTCATTTGCTAGGCAAATGTGACTCAAAAAGAATGGCTTGAAATAAAAATTTCATCATAGTATTATAGATAAGCAGAATCTAGACAATTGACCAGGTGTCCAGAGCCACTGTTTTCTGTGACCAAGTTACAGCAGCTCTTGCCAGACACTGCCAGGGTGCATCCAGGAACAATTACTTCCTAAGGGATGACGAGTCAAGCAAGATAAAGCAGACAGCAAGGAAGGAGCCTTGCTAGCCAGGACTCATTCCAGTGTATCTAGAAAAGGAGAGCAGGGTAGGCCCAGGGCTAGCAGCCCGAATCAACCAGGAGTCCAGATTTTCAGGCAGGCTCAGGTTGACCAGGTCAAGCTGGGAAGTCAATCCTCAGGTCAGGATCAGGTCCTGTGATGGCAACCAAGGTCACATACAGACACAGAGATCACTGGTCAAGTCCACAGAGATGAGACAGGTCTGAGGTCAACCCATAAAATCAGTTCACAAGTCAGGAAACAGATCAACAGGCTCCATGGCAGGCTGTGGGCATGGGCATAGGCATGGGTGTGAGAGATGGAGACAAGCACACCTATGCCATAGCTCAGGCAGGGACTAATAGCACAGACTGAGCTTAAATGGAGCTCCTGGGCCATCTATGGGCAGTGTGTCAGTGGAAGCAACTAAGGCAGTTTTTTTTAATACTCTCAGGGCCCTGAGAGACACAGATCATAATAATTGCCTTCAGTTCTTATTGTGAAAAAAATTTGGGGTTCTTCCTTGTTGTGATGTAGGAATGTCACAGCCTTGCTTTGGCCAAGAGCTGGTTACAATGCAAATGGGCCGAGTGTGGTAAGCCAAGGCCAACAGGACAATGTAAACAAGAACTAAGCATAATGACCCTTGGCATGGATGATGGATCAAGAAGCAAGAGAACCGTCCCCCAAAGCTGCTGGGAAGCTATACTGTGATATCATTTGATTGGAAGCCTGTGCCAACAACTAGCTACAAAGACCTTCAACAGTAGAGATTGAGGGGACACACTTGGTCCACTTCATAAACTGAACTTAGTGGTTTCCCATTGTCTGTGTTTCTCTTCCCCCCATAACAACTTGTGTCATCAATTTTCTCTACCTCTTTAAGACCAGCTTGAAAGCATTAGCTCCTGAACTTGTAAGATGTAAAGACCCATATCTAAACAAGAAGACGCATCTACCAAAGTGGACATTACTTAATTGAGGAGTGTTGCTTTTTTGTGAGTTATAGGTTGTCATCTCTTAGTTTCCATAAGCCCTTTAGGCTAGACTGGTCCAAAGCTCTGAGTAATTCTGCTGAATATGTTAAAAGATTAGCAATACAAATGAGAGAAGAATCAGACCAAATCATAGCTTTAGAGTTTAATGACTAAAATGTGTATAAGTCAATGAATATTTATCCTAGTCTTGCAAAAATAAGCTAGCATCAGGAACAGGGAATGAAGAGAGGTTCTATTCCTAAGCAAGCACTCAGTACTGGCAGCAGGGCTTGTACCTCTGCACAGTACAGAGGAGCAAACAACTGGACAGAGGAACAAACAACCCAGCTTGTCTACTGCAAGGGATACAGCTGCATTCCTACAGTTCTTTGTGCATCCTAATGTGCCTTGCTTTTCGAGGAGTTTCCAGTGGATACATCTAGTGGTCCAGTTCCAGGATGAGTTTGCAGATAAAAATACTTTCTTCATTTAGCCACCTGAGTGGAGCTGCTGAAATGCAATGACCATGGGTACCATAATTATCATTCCACAGTCACATCACAATGACATGTTAGTATAGCAAGAACTGGCACTTATTGTGATTAGTTGATCAGTTTAAAACAGAAGCAAGTACTTATTTACGTGGCAAGCTGTGAACTTCTGGAATCTGCTGCCCCAGTAAACTGTGGACACAGCTGGCAGGACAGTGTCAAAAGAGATCTGAGAAATTCATGGTAACAAGTCCGTAACAGACACTAAAGGGAAGATACAGCGTTCCCAACCACAGCCATTGTGAGTATTGACGTATGTGTGACTGGGTCATAATGAACCACAGATAGTGGCCAGGCTTGTCTGCTCTTCCTAAAAAGCATCTCCTCCTGCCATTGCTAGTTACAGTGTCTGGACTATGCTCTCTTCCCCAGTGGGACGTTTTGTGTGGTTTTAGGTTCACTTCTGTTCCTCTTGCAGCATGAGGTAGGAGACAAGGCTAGCCAAGAGGACAGCAAGTCTCCAAAGATGTTCCTTTTGGCACCCTGACGTTCTATTGACAGAGATGCATTTTTCAAGAGTCAAAGAAATAGCCTGTTTTCATCAAAATGCCTCAGTTGAGGCAAGTTATAGTGAATTAATCAACTGTTAGGGTGCTAATTTAGCAGTCCTCTTCAAGTACATTTTTCCCATCAGCCTGTGCACCACTGGGCCACATCAGAGGAAGAACAATGTTAGCAGAGCATTGGGGCACTGTTCCCCATTCTGGCTGCTACCTGCCTCCATTTCCACATCCAAAAGTTTCTCATCAGGGATATTTAGCACTGTGCTGTATACTCAAGACTCCCAGTGACAAGCTGTCTGTCCAGCATATTGGTGGCTTTTAGAAAATGGGGAACATCAGCAATATTTTATGATTGTTATCTTCTACATGTAAGCAGTAAGGCAGCTGGTCATCTTCTATGGGTGAGATCTCTTAGTAGAGGATCAGAGATAACATTGGTCCATTACTTGATGAAGTTGGTCACCTCACAAATAGTGATGTAGACAAAGCAGAGACATTTACTACCTTCTTTGCCTCTGTCTTTAACACTGATGATAGGCCCTGGGACCCCCAGAGCCCTGTGTTGCAAGACCATGACTGGGGGATGGTAAAGTCCCAGCCGACTCTGAACTTACTCGAGACTTGCTGCTCCAGCTAGACACACACAAATCCCCGATAGGATTCATCCCAGGGTACTGAAAGAGCTGGCCGATGTTATTGCGTGACCTCTCTCCACTATTTTTCAATGGTCTTGGGAATCTGGAGAGGTCCCAGTCAACTGAAAGCTGGCAAACGTTGCTCCAATTTTCAAGAAGGGCAATAAGGGACATGGTTTAGTGGTGGGATGGCAGGGTCAGGTTAACGGTTGGACTTGACAATCTTAAAGGTCTTTTCCAACCTAAATGATTCTATGATTCTAAGGAAGACCCTAGTAATTACAGGCCTGTCAGTCTTACTTCAGTGCCTGGTAAAATTATGGAGAAGGTTATTCTGGGAGCTTCTGAAAAACACTTGAGAGACAATGCAGTCATTGGTTATTGCCAGTGTGGGTTCATGAGAGGAAAGTCCTACTTAACCAACTTAATTTCTTTTTATGACAAGGTCACCCACCTAGGTGACCAAGGGAAGGCAGTAGATGTGTTGGTTTGGGATTTCAGCAAAGCTTTTGATGCTGTCTTTCACAGTATCCTTCTGGATAAAATGTCCAGCACAAATCTAGACAAGTCCCTAATACATTGGGTGAGCAATTGGCTGACAGGTCAGGCTCAAAGAGTTATGGTAAACAGGGTTACGTCAGGCTGGCGGCCACTCACCAGTGGGGTTCTCCAGGGCTCAGTTTTAGGGCCAGTGCTCTTTAATGTTTTTTAAATTAGCTGGATGCAGGAATGAAATGTACACTAAGTAAGTTTGCTGACGATACTAAACTAGGAGGAGCTGTGGACTCCCTCGAGGGCAGAGAGGCCTTACAGAGAGATGTGGATAGACTAGAGAGCTGGGCAATCACCAACCGTATGAAACTTAACGAGAGCAAGTGCCAGATTTTCCACATGGGACAAGGTAATCATGGCACTGATCTCCTCTCTCTGATGACCAGCAATAGGACAGGAGGAAATGGAATGAAGCTGCATCAGGGGAAGTTCAGATTGGACGTTAGGAAAAGGTTCTTTGCTGAGAGGGTGGTCAGTCACTGGAACAGGCTCCCCAGGGAAGCGGTGATGGCACCAAGGCTGTCGGAGCTCAAGGAGCATCTGGACGATGCTCTTAGTCATATGGTTTAGTTTTAGTAGTTCTGCAAAGAGCAGGGAGTGGGACTCGATGATCCTTATGGGTCCCTTCCAACTTGAGATATTCTATAATTCTATGATTTTATGAATGGAGGACCCTGAAATGAAAATAAAAATATGACATTTAGATGCTTAGCAATTGAACTTTGGACTTGCTGTGATTTGAAATGGACATGGCAGGAGAAGTCTAATACTTGTAATAGCCTAGAATATTTCTTTTCCACAGATGCCATATAAAATGGATTTGCCAGATGTTCAATGACCTAGCCATAGATTTTTTTTACTCTGTTTCACTAAAAATACCATTTGTCAGAAAACTCTAATACATTGAAATCAAAATGCTGCAGAACTTATATTAGTTTTGCTAGATTTTTTTTTTACACAGTCCTTCCAGGCCAAAGATGTGGACTTATTCATTCAAGCCGGGTCTCTTGTCTCCAGGGCCACAAAGTTTCAACACTGTTAGTGAACACACTCTGTCTTCTCCTGCCTTTGAGGAGGTCTGGCACAAAACAAAAACAAAGGTTGGATTTTCTCAGGGGACAGACATTCTCTTTTGAACAGCTTTTCTCATCTCGCAGAAACTGTACCCTTCGGACCAGTCAGGTAAGTTGGTGAATCAAATCTGGAAGAGAGTTTAATGAAGTATATAGGGGCCCAGGGACTAGGAGGGGGTGTCAGACCACTGCAGATATTGACAGAAAGCCACTGAGTAGCAACATTTGGTGAACAGAAACCCATGCTTAGATCCAGATTAGAAAGGAATCTGGTGGAGGTTTCTGGGATGAGACTGGAGTTTCAGCTGATAATCAAGGGATTTCCCACTCTGGAGCCTGAAGGAGAAAAGCTGTACTCTTAGCCTTTGCTTCTTAATACAATGTAAGAAAATCCACAGTGCTTCTCTCCCAATGGGACAGGGTAGTTCCTATGATTTTACTATATTACTTTTTCCAAAAGTATGCTGCAGCACTCTTTAAACTCCAACTAGACACGAACAGCTTCTTTCCTGCTCTTTGCAGGTCAGTGACCCCAGACTGCAAATCATTTCATTGCCCTTGTCCCTCAGAGCCTACTAACCTCAAAGATCTCCTTGAGCTTCAAACGATTCTTAGTTATCTCTGGTTGAAAGCCCATAGTCCAGGAATCATCATCATCATCATCTCCTTGTATAAAGGTTTTCCAACAGTAAGTATAGGCTGGAGAAGTGGAAGCAAAGATGACTAAACTGAGTTTATTCAGATACCACACAAGCTCAGGGAACAAGACTTTTTAACCTCTTCCTTGTGGGCATTGACACAGAGACAGCTTGGCTGTGAGCAGGCCAGCTGATGCACGCTTGTCCACTCTGTATTTGGAACCAATGCCATTCTCTCTGGCCATTTTTTTTTCCCCTCTCTTATCAGCGGAGGGCCCCTTCAGCCAGCCTTATCCCAGCAGCTGCATTTAGTCCCCTTGAACAAGGGAGAAGCACCCTAACTCCCATTCCCTCAGGAGTTACAGAAAGATGGTGTCTCTAAAGAAGGGAGAATTTTCATACAGATCTGGTTGCTGAGAGTCTGCCCCCCTTCTCCTGCAATATTTGAACATGGTTTTTTTGATCTGACACTCATTCACTGAATGGCGATGGATGTGCCCCCAGAGAAACTGGGCAGTGTGCTGGGCACAGAAGTAAGCCCATACCAGGTTCACCCATGCACAAAGTTAACCAGTTCACCCCTTCCCAGTCCCACAAAGCACAGGAAACCTTGCCTTCAATTTCCATGACAGCAATGGTTACTTTCGCCAAGTTCACAAGGTTCTTCAGACCTTGGCGGGTTTTTTCATCTTCTCTGTAATAAAGCCGTGCTACATATATGTCTATGTTCACATTTGAGTGCTTCATTAAGAAATTCAGTATTTTATAGCAGCAGTCCTCACAAGGGCTCCAGGACAAGTACCAGGTGATGGAACAGTTGACATAATTATTCGATCTTTTCATCATGAAGATCTTCTCCAGGAAGTAGACTTCAGCATGGAGTCCACGATCATTTTTGACCCAGTGTATCCAAGGCCTGCCAGTCTCACCCCACTGCAGTTCGACTAGCAGGTATGTGTCCCATGGATAATTATAAGGGTCAAAATTATGCTTTAATGCCTTCTTAGATATATACATGCTGAAACAGAAAAGAAACTTCAAGGAATCACTGTTTACAACTTTGTTTTCAGTAGTTCTCTAGTACACAAAAAAGGGGAAGGGTGAAGGAAACAAGAGGAGAACTGAGAAGGTCAAAACATGAGAGAGCAATGCAAGGAAAAAGGAGAGGTAGGCACCACGTCAGGGTAAAGGAACCAAATCCTGAACAACTTACTCCTCCCTTTGTCTGCATCTGCATACAGAACTTTCACCTCCCTACCCCTCCTTATGGCTGTCCTCTTCCCCATCAGTGTGAGTACTTCTAAAAGCTTTCTATATCTTTTTATGCACCAGACATTTTTCCAGGGTTCCTAGGTAGCCCTTTTCGATGTAGGGGGCTGTTGGGAATTTTGTAAAAACTAAAAAAATAGAAGAAAGAAAATAAATCACTGATAAATTATGAAGCTGAATACTTCTGCTATTGGATTCTCCTGCTGTTTGTATTTTCGTAAGGATTAGCACAGTCAGCACAATCCTACATGAGAGGAGGAAAAAGAAGTGCTGTTTACAAAAAGATGCAGCTCCAAAGAATGACATTTTCTGACAGATAGTCCATCTCTGAGATCCGGATCTATTCAGTACAGAGTAGATCTCTAAAAGTTGTCAGTTAAATAACTATACAAAGACTGACAGTGTTGGTCATGAAACTATCCCTTATATCAGTAATTATCCATGATACATAAATAATACATGAAATCACCATTAGCATTTTGTAGGCTTTGTACAATTGCTTTATATAGAGATTTATATGAGAATGCACTTCAGATATATATTTTTCCACATTAGATTAATTCAGGATAAATCTAGTAGACAACTAGACAGACTCTTATCAGAGAAGCAATAAACCCGTAGATTGTTTTATAGATTAGCACCCACCAATAACAAAAATACCCACTATCTGAACTAAAGACAAATAAAACCTGGCTGATCAAACAACTGTCATATGTTCTCTAGCTGCAGGACTCTTCATCTGTTTAAAAAAGCTTCTCATTTATCTGAGTCAGTCAGAAGGCTTTGACTTCCTACCCTGTCTCCTTGCTCATCCCAGCGTCCTATGCATTAAAATGCATGTGTACATAAACCAGTTTATAAACCACAGAGTGCATCTTTATCTTCTCCATGTAAACTCTGTGTATATAAACTACAAAAACTATGCATGCAGGTTTCTTTATAAGACTTTCCACTGAATTTATATAAATGTAGCAAATGTAAACGTTGCCAAATGATTAATTCTGGTACAGAAATAACTTTTTATTATTATACTTAATTCCTTTACTATGTTATTAAAGAAACCAACAGAGAGAGAGGAAAGTGATGCACGGGCTTAATTTTTTTTTTCTCATTTGAGGTGCTAAAACAGATGCATTTTTTTCTATTTCTGTTATGTTATTTGGAAGTTAGTGCCTATTAGCTTAAATTTCTTTGAAACCTGTTGATGATTAGGGAACATATAGATAAAAAATATATAATATGTACATAATATATATAATATGTGTGTGTGTGTGTGTATATATATATATATATACAGTGACAGTGGTTGAAGTTCACCAAACAAAATACATCAAACTCCCAATACTCAAGCCCAATTAAGTTCATCTAATTCTTACAGACGGTATCTTAAAAGCAGTATTATAATAGGTTACAGACACCTGATTTCTTCAAAGGTATCTGTAGTTGTTGCCATCTGATTATAACACACAGACAAGTTAAAATTTCCAGGTCTTACTTAAACTGGTCTTAAGCACCCTCTTGCCTGTGTCTTGACCATAAAATATTGCACTTTGGATAAGTTGTTGCAGTGGGTGTCCTGTGCACATTTTCGGGGACATAAAGCCATTTCTTTAGAACAATCTTGCAATACACTAATCTTTAAGATATAGCCACCTTAAAGATGTGTTAAACCAAGTGAAATTTATTGTGTCATCATCTTCATGCAATATAAAAAAAAGCCTGAATTCTTATAAATATCTGCTACAGATATAACTTGCTATTTTTTAAATCATGGATTAATGTAAAGTTAAACAGCTCTAGCAGAAGGACAGACAAGAAATTTAAAAAGCACCATAAAAAATTTCCACACTACAGAATCTATACAAAATCCTAGCACCTACTCCCTTTTCTCCCCAAACCAAGTAAGAAAATAGGTTGTGAGTTAAACTTCCGCAATCACTTTATTTGTTTTATTTTTATAGCTGTCACAAGCAGTCCTTGCTGTTCAGCATTGTTATGTATGATACATGTATACATATGGAGCCTAACTCAAAAAAATCAGGCACTTAATAGCTGGTTCCTTGATACAAATATGAGACATAATTAAGAGTTAGCAAATAAAAAAAAAGTCTTAAAACTTTTTTAGTTTTCTTTCTAAATTTGGTTCATCGGTCTCATGAAGGTAAACTTGTAACCCTTTCAGAACTTAAGAGCTGGAGAGAAATATACCAACTGTAAAGGCCAACTGAATATTTGAAAGGTGAATTGCACCCAAAAATGTTTAGAAGAGTTAAGGGAGGAAATGGCAGAGGGTTGACAGCCAACGTAACTGACTCCTAGGTTTTATCTTCTTTTCCATTAATATGCAGCTGCTATGTAAATATGCATTAAACCTTAAAAACATACTGACTGATTACAAATATCTTTTAAAAGGTGTTGTTTACACCTTTTCTATTGTCCCATCATCCATAACTTGAGCAGGAATTCAATGGGTTTATTTATAAATGTACTAATTTTTTGAGAACAGCTCCTAAAACTAATAACTCTCTTATTAAAACTTTGTGTAGTAAACTGCACCATTATAGAAATGTAATGATTTTCCTTCCTTCCTCTAATACTTTTTATTAGAAACTATTTAAAATTCTGCTCCTTACAAGATAATAATAATGATAATAATAATATCTAAAAATGTATGACCATATATGCATCAGAACTTTTTTAATCTGCATTTTTCCTCCATTGCCAATGCTTTGCACAGCCAATGCACTTCCTTACTAAGCTTTGTATTGGAACTTTTTTTTTCACCCTCTATTGGACAGAAAATGCCTGGTCAGACACTTCCTGTTTATTTTGTGGCACAACAGACATTTCAAGACCTAGAAACAGTCAAGCAGGGAAGAGGCACTTTTGGATTCTCTTGCTGCCCAGCGTTGGGGTGAGCCAGCTCCTCCTTAGCCCTTCCCCAACCCATCCTCACCTTTCACTCATTTTTACTGGCACCTTTTGTTCTCTGCTCTTTTATGGCTCCCGTGGCAGTTCTATGCCAGAGGGAACTTCCCCAACAGGCTCAGACTTTGGTGTGGCCCCTCGCAGTTACACTGGGGACCAGGACTCTGGCTCAGGTACGCTGGCACCAGTATCGCCCTCGCCCTTCCCCAAGCAAGGCAGAGACTTTGCACAGAAGAAAGCACGCCCCTGGGGGGACAAAGCAAGGGGTCCCCTTGGGCTGGAGCAAGGACAACACAGAGCTGAAGCTGGGTGGGGGGTTTTCGGTCAGCAATTTTTTTTTTACCCTCTCAGCTTTTTCTTGTGCATGGCTTCTCCTCTCCCCGTGAGCTCTCCGGCACTGCTCTTTTCCTTTGGTGCTGTGCTCCTTTCTGTTTCTGTTCCTGCAGACCGGGGCTCCGCGCATGGCTGATGAAGGAGCACACCCCCAGGCTCTGCTGGCTCCGGATGATGCAAGAGGAAAGGGAAAAAAATGGTTTGACTGCAGTTGCCACTACATAATGACACATCACCCCTTTGCTGGGGAGTGAGGGCTGATACATGTTTCCGGTTAAAAATGTCATAATTAGATAATCTCTTTGAAGCCTACTTCTAAGTTTGAAAGGGATGATAACACTTCTTTGGCAGAAAAATGAGATTTATTCTGTGCAGGAAACTCCCGCCAGTGGTGCGATTGTGTGGCACACAGGCCTTTCCTCAGAAGCACCCGAGGCGCGGCTCTGTGGAAAGCACAGTGGTGCGGCTTCACACACCATGAGATCTTTCCCTGCTGTGAGAGCTTCCTCAAGGACGAAGTGCTCACAAAGTAAGCCTTACCCTCAGTAAGTTTGCAGATGAAACCAAACTGGGTGGGAGTGTCGATCTGCTCGAGGGGAGGAGGGCTCTGCAGAGGGACCTGGACAGGCTGGATCAATGGGCTGAGGCCAACTGTATGAGGTTCAACAAGGCCAAGTGCCAGGTCCTGCACTTCAGTCACAACAACCCCATGCAACGCTACAGGCTTGGGGAAGAGTAGCTGGAAAGCTGCCCGGCAGAAAAGGACCTGGGAGTGCTGGTTGACAGCTGGCTGAATATGAGCCAGCAGTGTGCCCAGGTGGCCAAGAAGGCCAATGGCATCCTGGCTTGTATAAGGAATAGTGTGGCCAGCAGGAGTAGGGAAGTGATCGTGCCCTTGTCCTGGGCACTGGTGAGGCCGCACCTCAAATACTGTGTTCAGTTTTGGGCCCCTCACTACAGGAAAGATGTTGCGTTGCTGGAACATGTCCAGAGGAGAGCCACAAAGCTGGTGAGGGGATCTGGAGCACAAGTCTTGTGAGGAGCGGCTGAGGGAACTGGGGTTGTTCAGCCTGGAGGAAGCTGAGGGGAGACCTTATCGCCCTCTACAACCACCTGAAAGGAGGCTGTAGCGAGGTGGGAGTCGGCCTCTTCTCCCTGGTAACGGGCGATAGACAAGGGAAAATGGTCTGAAGTTGCGCCAGGGCAGGTTTAGGTTGGACATTAGGAAAAATTTCTTCACAGAAAGGGTTGTTAAGCATTGGAACGGGATGCCCGGGAAGGTGGTCGAGTCCCCATGCCTAGAGGTATTTAAGAAACAGGCAGACGAGGTGCTTAGGGACATGGTTTAGTGGTGGGATGGCAGGGTTAGGTTAAGGGTTGGACTTGATGATCTTAAAGGTCTTTCCCAACCTAAACAATTCTATAATTCCAAAGGCCTTTGATG
>NW_009259039.1:204492-213183 GCF_000687185.1 Egretta garzetta | reverse complement strand
CCGTGTATTGGGAGCCTGGCAGAAGAAATGGCTTTTGAGGAGCTGGTGATCTCGAGCAGGCCATGTCTGCTCTCATGGGCCTTGGCTCAGGGCCTGGGAAGGCTGTGTGTTGCTGCGGGAAGCTGTAATTCACGCACACGGGTCTGCACTGCGCCGTGCTGCACATGCAGCACGGCCATCAGGCCGCGCCGCGCCGCGCAGGCCATGGAGACAGGGTAAGCTGAGCTGGTGGGTGGCAACGGAGGAGCCTGCAGGCAGCTCCCGCTCGGACTGCACCACCGGCCCAGCCCTGCCATTAGGAACAGAATTGTGCTCCTGTAAGAAAATATATCATAGTTCAGATGACCAAAAAGGGGGAGCTTCCCTTCACGGACAGGAGCTGCAGCAGTGTGCCATGGGGAAATCCATCTGGGCTGTGTCCAATGCTGCACAAACACAGGGTCACCAGCATCTGAAGGGATGTTAGATTTACTCTCTGGCCATATTCCTCTTCTTACTCTGTCTTATTAAAACTGCTGTCTTATTTAGCCATTTGTTGCCAGGCCTTTCTTATCAAGATCCAGCAAGTACCCTGCACCATCTCTCTTGCACATCAGTGATCCTGGCCAGGCTGCTGAGATGCACACACCTTGGTGCTGGTGAATATATGGATAAGACAGTGCAAGGGGGCAAAATCCATTTATTTTGAGATTTGTAACATAAAATCACAGTCCCCTTCCTTAAGGTCTTTTTGAGTTTTGTTATAGTAATTTCCTATGGAGACGTTTAGGAAAGATAGTAGCTCCCAAGTCCCACAGGATTACTACTGTTCACCTAGCTGCTGCACTAGAAGAACACAGTGCAGCTCAGCAACCTCGCCAGACCCCTTCTGAAAATACAGCCAAGGCAAAACTAGCAAGAGTCACAGTCCTAGGGTGACACCAAAGAGCAGCTACTGTCTCTCTACCAGTCACTCGGGAGCTCATGTTCTGCTTGTAGATTAACTGCACTGTGGATGCAAAGCCTGGCTGGGTTCATTAGCTGAGGCACAGTACCGCCTGCTCAGGTCTGGAAACATTACAAATACTTTCACAGGACACTAAGCCTAAGCTAACAAGGACCAGATGTGTAGAGAGAGTGCTGCAGAGACTCTGCAGACTTGTGCCTGAGACTATGAGCTCAGGGGAGCAGGGGGTGGTGACACCCAAGGGACTCCTCACAGATCCATGAAGTGACCAGCTCTGACGCAAGGTGAGCTATGCCACACTCCATGTGCCAGCAGCACTCTGTGGTCCAGGAGGGTTGGTTACCCCAGGCTCAACACCACTTGGAGGCACAGAACCAGCTTTGGCCTAGTTCAGTGAAAGAGCTATTCAGCCCTCCAGGAACTGACCTTGGTTTGTTTGGGTTTTTTTTTTCCATTACCTGGGATATCCCCAAAGTCCATGAGTTGACAGTATGAGGATTTCAGTTTCCATTTCTCTTTTTATGGAGTACCCGAAGAAAACTGCTGATCCCTGTCTCTTCTGAGGGACAAGGAGCTTCAGTGATTTCAGGGCTGATGCTGGAGCTAGTGCCAGATATTGACACCAGCTTGTCAAACTCTCTTGGCTTGCATGCTGGCTGCCTCAGAAACTGCCTCTCTCCATCAGGGACAAAGTGAGCACTGTGGGCTGTTGGCTAACCAATGTATGCCACCCTAATCTGATAGGCAAACTTTGTGTGTGGCTTGGAAGAGTATGTAAAGACATGCGTGACCAGTATGTTCATTTTGACATGGATGGTTGTGCATGCATTGTAAGTATCTGTGGCAACAGTGCAACTTTCTAAAAGCTGAAAAGGATCACAGATACTACCAGAAAAGGTCTGCTAGAAATGCACACACGTGAGGTATTAAATATGCTACTTCTGTCATTAAAAACCACAAATGGAAGTTTGTGGTGGTAATTCATGAAGTTCAAGGTTGTGATAAACTCACCTACCTGTGACTGAAAAAACTACATTACTAAGGAATAGGCCTCTTTGGAGATTTCAGTTGGAGAGGTAGACCACTTTTAAGATAAGATGGTGACACTCAGCCTGTAATGGACTAAGTGGAGATTTGATGGGAAAGTTTCCTTCAGGATAATATGCAGTATGCGTTTGTTTACATGATCCATTCCAGCAACCCTGCTCTGACAGCAATAAACATCACCTGAGATGAAGTCAAGAGATAGAATGGTACTTTCCTAAACTGCAGCAGCTCTGTTCACTAGAACGTGCCCATCAACAATTTCCGGCAAAGATCTAAGCATTATGTGATGGGCTGACCCGACCCTAAGCAATGTCTGTATCTCTTCTCCAGAAGCCATTTCCCATTCTACATATTACTTCACTTCTAGCTCCACAAACTGTATTGGTTGTATCTCTGACCCCTGAAAGCCCGTAGCAGATGGGCACATGCTAATTGCAATAGCTATAATGTCTTTAACCTGTGATTCTCAGTCACATACCCTCCATCACACAACCAACGTTAGTGAATGACACAGGGGTATAAAAAAAACACAGCTTGAGATACAAGAACATAGCATTTCTTAGGTCAGGTTCTCTTTCAGCCTTCCAGAGGTTGCTTTTCCTGCTCCAGGCTTCATCATCTCCTGTGTACTGCAACAGCAACATGGCCCTGATCTGGATTCCCCACAGCTTGGGGAAAGAGATGCTTTTGCTGTGCCGTGACAGCTTCGCATCATGTTGTCAAATCACTGGTTAACCTGTGTCAGCTGGCAACAACAGACTGCATGTTGAGGGCTTCCAGTTGCCAAACACCCAGGGCTTAGGCTGCCTCCTACTGCTGCTGCAGTGTCCTAGGGCTGGATGAAAATGGCATGCTGCACTGCTGAGATAGCATGTTAGCCCTCCTGCCACGGAGTGGGAAGTCTTTACTTAAGGCCATATGCTGTGACTGCCCTCAGAAACAGCCAGTCCCTTCCTGGGAAGCTGCCCAAACATCTGCTCTGTGCAACAGGAGTGCATCCTTGCAATGCACAGCACAAGCCATGCTTAGTACCACCTGGAGGCACCAGCTTCACACATGCAGGGCATATGCTGGCACAAAATCACAGCTGAGGGGAGTCGCAGAGCCCTGTCAGAATGTGGCTGTGGGCCCACACCTGAGCTAGAACAAATCTGCAGCACCTACTGATGACCAACAGTGCTGCCTGGGTCTGGCATTAATGGTCAGGGGTCTGCCAGGTAATTAATAAGCATTATTAATTAGTATTATTAATAAGTATTACTAATTAGAGGGGTCTGATGGGGTTATAGAGGAAGCAGGTTAGGTAACTAGAGTGGTAGACAGCCAATGAAGAAAAGAAGAAAACTGGTGATTTTGACGTGTCCACAGTCATTTTGCCTTTTAAGCACTCTGGCCATATTTGTTATTTCAGTGAAAGATTGGATACCATGATGAAAAACATGATGTGAGATCATCAGCTGGTAGGTAACTCAGCCAGGAATACAAAACATGTTGTTCTGACAGCTCAGTCATGGGATGTATGAGTCATAAGGTTTTAGTTCAATTTATCTCATTCAGTATGCTGCTCTTTATATTTCTCTTTATTACTCAATGAAATAGAAACCATAACATAACCACATTTTTGTGATTCGTTTTCCTCTTTTAAAAGCTTGCAGAATATCAGGGAATATTTCCTATGCACATATTGGGTGTTGGTGGGCCTTTCTGACCCCCATATCTATTTGCAATCTTGTTAAGGAGCCTTTCTCACCTCCAGAGTTGAATAGGAAAGGAGAATATGTACAAGCCAGGAGCTCTATAGGAAACAGTTGTCACCAAAACCAGTGTATCACAAAATTACAGCACTCCCTAGCACATCCCTCTATAGCTTCTTGGATGTTGTTGACCTTTGCTGTCAGCTTCTGAAGTCTTCCCTTACATCTCAGTCCCTCTAGCCCCAGACCTGCGTCACAGCTGCTCATCTGACAATATATATTTGTCCAGGCCCCTGGGACAAAGAACAGGAGGGACAGTTCAGAGCTGAAAAAACAAGAGGCGAATAAATACCCCAGGAAAATTACTGATCCCCGTTATTAAGCTCATTTCCTTGTTTTATAAGGCACATGCTGCCCTAATGATTTTCAGAGTTTGAATTGGGTGATAAGGAGGGCAGGCAGTGAAACAGCTTCTGTCTTGAAAGCTGGTGTTAGAAAAAAGAAAAAGGGAATGGGAAAGTCTGAGCAGTGCAATAGCGTAGAGGATTTCCCTCACTGTTTAAACGGGACCTCTCTTTTCTGCATCATCCATGTGCCGTTTGGACGCTTCTCTCCTCACGACCAAGAGACTGCCCTGAATGGTGACACTGCCCTTCGGTTACTCTACCTCAATTAGCTGGTCAAGGAAACTCTTCCCATAAAGAGGGAACATGAGTCAGGCAGAGGCAAAGAAAGTGAGGCTGGGATGCAACACATCTCTGTGCAGCTCTAGTTGTCCATTTGCAAGACCCTTCCATGACCAGAGGAATTTCTTGGAGACATTTGTGGTGACAGAAGCCAGTCCACCCCTCAGCACTACCCAGCTTCCTCTGTGCCGCCCCAGAGGCAGCAGCCTACACATCCATGGCACAGCAGTACGAGGGACGGGCCAGGGGAGCTGAGGAGACTCAGGCAGGATTGGCCCCTGCTAGTGCCTGTGGGACAGCCTGCACCAGGCACAGCCGGTGGGGGATCTGCCTCCACGTGCTGGGGCCATCACTACTCCTGTCCCCAGCCTGAAAATGCCCTTCGCTGCACCAGCACCAATAGCTCTGGGGAAACCCTGCCTGCCCTGTGGTTCAACTCTAATATCTGCAGGCTTCTTTTGAGACACAAATACACGAGCATCACAGAGGTAATGTAGCTACGGCAGTGGAATTTGTCTCTGATCTCTGTCCCCAAGTCAGCCCTGTGTCCATCTCCTCTCTTCAATCTGTGTATCTCCAGAAGGAAAATTCAAGCTTCAGCAGTGGGTAGCAGGTGAGTGAATGGAGCAATAGGGATAAGAAGATTCTCTAAGGGCGTGGTGGTGGCTGTACAGGGTGTGGTAGGGCCAAGGGTTTTGGCAAAAGCCCACGGCAAAGGAAAAAAATCCCAGTGCAGGTGAAGTCTACTGTGAGACAGGGAATGAGGACAACTTCATTTTCTTCTCTCTGGCCCCAGGTTGCCCTGGGTCTTTTGTCTCAGAAAGATTCAACATGCGTCAGGACAGCTTTACCTTGCCCTCAAGCACCAGACTCTGTCTATACTGGGATTTTGTAGTGATGCCTAAAGGAGAAGGAGCAGGGGGAGCTGTGAAATGGGCTTAAGTCCAAATCCCAAAACAACAGTTCAAAGTTGCTCTAGTGGGCTTGCATTATATCTTTGCAGATGGTTTGAAGCAGGACAGCACAAATTGTTCAGAGGCCTGCAGCAGGACTATCCCTGGCTGCTTGTTATTGCTGCTCTGCTGCCAGTTACCACGCTTGTGGTTCTGTTATTGGGAAGGACAGGATGAACGATCTCCTCCATAGATTTTTTTAATGTTTAATTCTAATCCAGTCAGTCTGTAAGAGGTAGTAAAAGAGCTTGGAGAGCAGATCCGCAAAGGAACGGATGGACTTAGGCCAAAAATAACCAGGCACGCAAACAAACCAAAATGGAAAGCTGCAATGTGATATGAAACAAGGCATCACAAACTTGGGAAATTCCATTTTCCTAGAAATACCTTTCTTGACTGATTTCAGCCAAGCTTGAAGAAAGCTGCCCAGAAATCAGCAATTCTGTTTCCTGAAAAGCATCACCCTGGTGAGATGTTTTTATTCTGACTCACAACACAAACAGGGTCCCTCCTTCCCTTCCCTCCCCATCTCACTAATTTCTCACCCACATACTGTGCTGGCCTCTGAAACAGCTGAAGGCCTGTGGCATGCAGCTGGGAGGCCACAGAGCCACGTTTAAAAAGGGATATGAACCTGAGTCTCACCCAGGAGTGGCTACCCAATTAATCTACTTTTTTTCAGCCTGGAGAACTCTTCAGCAGCTGGTGTGGTTTTCTTGGATGTCATAATAACCAGCTCTCAGTGAAATGCTGTAGTATTTCAGAACTCACAACTAAGCATTTGGGCTTGGTCACCAGCTTCTGGGACAATCACAAATGGGAAACAATAATCTTAAAAGGAGACATTCTCCACTTTAATTGTCCCATCCTCCCCCCCCCCCCCCAAAAAAAAAAAAAATAAATTGAAAGCTAAAACTCTTCAGAGAAACCTTTTGGTTCTGTCCAAGCAACTTTTCCCTATGTAAGCCAAACAACCCTGGCCAGCTAAGCTCTCATTCCTGCATGCACTGCTGTGTCTCCAAGCTAGAAACCAACTCAAAGGGCTGCAGAAACAGATTGTCCTTAATTGAGAACAAAAGCTAGGACTAAGCACACATGGGTGAGATTTATGTCCTGACAGCTTCATCTTCAGAAGGCTGAGGCTTTTCTTAAACACAGTATCAGACTCTGCTGCTGCAGCCAGTACAGCTCCTACCTTTTCATCCCCTGCTGTCCCCCACCCCTACTGTCTGTTGCTGCTACTGGGGCAGGAGGGCACAGTTCCCTGAGGTGAGTCTCTCAGTTTCAAATAAGGGGTCAAAGCCAAAAGGACTGTTGAGCTGGTTAGTGTCCATGACACACTGAAAATAGTATGGATATTCAACATGAATCTGTGGGAAAGTCCTCCTTGCCCTCAACAGCAGATGGCCGTGAACATCTAAACCTCACTGTGCAACAGCCACAGAACCTTTACTTTATTGGTGTTAATGGATACCCTTATCTCCTCCAGCCTGGGATCCTGCCATTCTTACCATCAGGCAGGAAAGGAATACCTGTGAGGCTACGCAGCAGCACACTAGATCGGTGGATGGGGCTTTCTTCTAAGACAAAACATGTTTTGACACAAATAAAAAGCATCTGCACACATGCAAACATTGACATACCTGGAAGTTGGAGATGTAAGAAGTATTGTTACTTTGGCTCCTGTGAGCATGCAAAGAAGCCTGATGCAATTTGACCCTGATTTAGGAGGCAGAGTTGGAAAACAGATGAAGCTGTCAGATGGATACCATCCCCTGGTCACTTGGGGAGGTTCCCACCATGCCAGAGAAGCCATCACAGCAGCACGGTTGGTGGAAAGTTCTCAGCACTGATGTCCTTGACAGTGCCCTCAGTGGTGCCAGTACCATGCATGCTGAGAGTGGGAATAACTATTCCCACAATGTAAATGGAGAATAATGAAGGAGGATCATAAAACAGAACAAGATAAATCTCCCTTTTCATTAAAAACAAACAAAAACCCAAAAAACATTAATAAAAACAGAGCAGAGAGGGGCAGAAAGGAGCAAAGCAAAGGTCTGGTCTACACTGGTATGGTGCCTGCATCCTTGTAGCTGATGGCAGCTACTGTGGCAGTCATATTGGTTCAAGCAATGGGTGCATCAAAATCAACTCTATCAGCAGCTATGTTTGTCTTCAGATGAAGCTTGCTTTGGTTACTGGTCAGAGGCTGCTGCATGTCACACAGAAGCAAGGAAACAGAGCAACAAGATAGAGAGTCATGAAGGAAAAAAATACTTTATTTTGTTATCTGCTTGATTCCCAGGCTAATGAGCCCTCCAGGAGCTCAGGCCATGTACCTTCACGGTTTACACCTTACAAATTAAGATCTTCAGAACCCATTTTAGCTGAAGGGCTTATCTGCACAGGAAATTTCCCCCATTTGGGGGGGAGGGGGCTTTATTGTACAGGTATCTGCCTAGTGGAAACGCTAGTGCATGAGTCACTTACCTGCAGCACAGGTAACAAAACCAGCACCCATGGAGAATTTGAATGACATGCAGCAAAGCCAGGAGCTGGTAACTGTCTCATGCTGAAAGAAACACAAGTAAAGAGTAGTGAGTCTCAATGGCCACTGAGAACAGAACAGCTGAAGCAACACCTCTGTGAGATTTCTAGTGGCACATTCAGTCTTCCCTTTGCAAAAAGTCAGTTACAGTCTGGCATGTCACCCTAGAAAGGGTGCTAGTGCCTCCCTGTGCAAACAAGCAAAGATGTGCATTTTGCACCAGTTAAGCTAGGCCCAGCTTACAGCCAGTTCAGTCGATGCCAATGCAAATACCAGTTGATAAAGGTTGTGTCTGGGACTGGCTGCCAGGAACAGAAATCATGTCCAAAACACAGGTGCAGGTGAGTGCTGCGAGCCTGAAGAGAAATCAAGCTGGGGAAGAGCAGAAAGGCACAAGAACCATTGCGCATGGGAGAGGGAAGCTATGTTTTCAAGCTTTTATTTTGGGTGCAAAATGAGTAAATAGAATTTCCTGGATTTATGTACTGCCACAGCTGATATTGCTGCCTGTCTTGACCGGGGTCACAACACTCTCTGGATGTCTTGTGAATGTACCTGAAACTGTCCTCTCAGGAACAGCCTTCAGGAGCCAATCCTGTTATGAATGAATAGGCAAAACAAGAGGAGAATAAGGGAAGAAAGCTCACGCCACTAAGTTCCCCAAGATTTTAGTCATGTGACAATGGTGGACAATACTATGGGAGAAAACACAGGGCATTCCCCCTTCCGAGGAGAGGGACTTCTTCATCCGCGTGATGTTTCCCCATTTGTCCTGTCCCTCAGCTGCAGCTCAGCCCTTGCTTTGAGACCTGGAAAG
>NW_009259039.1:202151-203430 GCF_000687185.1 Egretta garzetta | reverse complement strand
CCCGGGGGTGAAGCAGGGCAGAGCCGCGGGGACCCCCCGGCCCCCCCGAGTGCAGCCTCCCCGCCGCCTCTCCCAGGAGCCTGCCCGCCCGGGACGGAGGATGCTCTGGCTTCCTAGAAGGGGCCTGTCTGCAAAACGCCGGCCTCGGGGACCTTCTCCACCCCCTTCCCCATCCCAGGATCGGCTCTCCCTCACGTCAGGGCCACAGTCACCGGGTCTGGGTGGGCTCCAAGCCACGGGGCTGGTCTGGGGGCAGGGTTGCACCTTCTTAGAATCACAGAATCATAGAATCGTTTAGATTGGAAAAGACCTTTAAGATCATTACAAAACCGGAAACTCAGCTACCAGCAAAAAGGGTGAAACAATAAAATAAACCTCTAGATTGTATTCACAGCCTCCTCTTTTGTTGCAGTATGTCAGGGGAAGTTCAGATTGGACGTTAGGAAAAGGTTCCTCGCTGAGAGTGTGGTCGGTCACTGGAACAGGCTCCCCAGGGCAGTGGTCACGGCACCAAGCCTGCCAGAGTACAAGGAGCATCTGGACGATGCTCTTAGTCATATGATTTGGTTTTAGGTAGTCCTGCGAGGAGCAGGGAGTGGGACTTGATGATCCTTGTGGGTCCCTTCTGACTTGAGATACTCTGCGATTCTATGATCAAGTCCAACCGTTAACCTAACACTACCATTCCACCACTAAACCATGTCCCTGAGCACCTCGTCTACCCATCTTTTAAATACCTCCAGGGACAGGGACTCAGCCACTTCCCTGGACAGCCCATTCCAATGCTTTACAATCCTTTTGATAAAAAAATGTTTTCCTAATATTCAGCCTAAACCTGCCCTGGTGCAGGTTCTTTTCAGGTGTGAGATGGAGCCGATTGCGTGAAGCAGAATCCCCTGAGGAGCTGCTTACTCGAGTCAATGCAGTTATTTGGACTAACGTGAAGCAACTTGTTGCCTGAAATGGCTGTTCCCCCAGAGGTGTGAAGGGATCTGAGTGCGGCAGTGGCCCAGCCCAGGTGAGGCCAGGACGCCGCTCTCCCTGGGCAGCAGCACACGAGAGAATTGCCATTGCTCCCTGCAGCTGTCTTTTGGGATCAGGATTAGCCAGCTTCCACACTGCCCTCCTGGCGGGGGGGCATCTGACCCAGCAGCCAGCAAAGGTCTGTGGGAGAAGCTGTCTTGTATGGGACAAACCCAAACAGCCTCCTGACCCGCTCTGTGTGGTGCCAATGGCTGGGGCACAGAAAGGAGCACCGTGATAGCCTGGACGCTCCTTC
>NW_009259039.1:196223-202041 GCF_000687185.1 Egretta garzetta | reverse complement strand
CCCTAAATGCAAACAGCAGTCTTGGCAGGAGGCAGCGTGTGATCCTCGGGCCAGATCTCCACCTCTTCTCAGCCTAAGAATGCAAGGCGTCAAAGACAGGTGAAACACCTGATGCTTGCTCCAGGCCTGGCAGGACCACTGGGCCACCACAAAGCCTTGTGCCTCAGTTTCCTAGTATGTGGGGAAAACAAACAAACAAACAAAAAATAGCAATAGCAGTTACCCACTGCTATGTGCAGTGCTGGGGGGGGCAGGGGGGCGGGGAAGGTGGGCAGTGACCTGTTTGTGGGAAGTGATTAATTAGGACTGTATCTTCCTTTTGTCAGCTACACTGAGGAGATGATACTGTGTTATTTTCAATCCTTCCTCCAACCTGATAATTTAGGTCATGCCAAGCCAGGCCACAGGTAGACCGTTTTGCCATAGAACTACCCAATGTAGTTGCACTGCATTTGCTTGCAGTTTGGACACCACTCCTTCAGGTCACTGCCAGCGTATCTAACCAATACCTCAGCTGGGTTTTGCAGCTGCTTAGCTTCAAACTGTCCAAACTCCATCATTACCCATAACCAAGATACAGACTTAAGTGCTGGCTTGGAGATGTACCCTAGAACAGCAGTCCCTGTGGTAAGGTAAGGTCTTTCCCTGATACAAAAAGCTGCCTGGAGCTGAGTCTGCTGATGAACATGGGTTTGTGATGGACCCAGCACAGTGGGATGGTGGAGATCCCTCATTTAGCCTGGACGTTTAGTTTATTCTAAGTACACCGCTTCCTAAAATACTGGATCAGACCAGCTGGCCAGTTATCCTTCTTCTGACAACTCATACAAAGAAGCAGCTCTCTTCCCCTCCCACCCAACAAGAGTTAGCAAACAGTGTTGGCAGTCTCCAAAGTCAATCGACTACAGCACAAGGGCAGGGCTGGGGAGTGCTTCCCCCACCCACGCTGACCTGCTTTTCTTTGTATCTGACCCATGTTTTCTAGCTGAGGCTGCTCCCCACTTAACAAACTGCCCATTTCCCGGTCTCCTTGATGTACCCAGCAGCCTCAGACCAGCACACAGAGATTCCTTTGAGGCTCTGAAGTCAACAGCTGGCACCTACTGGTGTAGAGCTGTCTCTCTGGTCATAGTAAGGTGTGCTACAACATACCCCGACCTTGCCGCTTCACTTTCCAAGCAGAAGGTGCAATTCTCCAATGCACACCTCGAATACAAACAGCTGTGAGCACGTTATGAACAAGCCCTAAACCAAGCCAGCTGACCCAAAGTGAAATCCTCCACAAGATGTGCAGTTCTCTCCCTGTGGAGAGGATGAGAAAGAGACAAAGAACCACATGTGGCAGATCTGAGTCAGGGCGCTGAATACTCCACCGGAAAATGCTCAGACACCATAACGATGAAGGCAATCTAGGAACCTAGACGGAATAGACTGGTTTTCTGTTCTCTTTTTCTCTTTCGTCCCCTCTACTTAATGTGGCCCATGTTTTTCTCTCTATGTTTAACTTTATTTCTTTGTCCAGGAATGCATGTGTTGCCACATTTAAATAAAGGGTCGGATTATGCACTCAGATACGCCATTATGAGCACAGAAAAATTTCAAACCCTAGGGCCGCCCAAGCCGGTGTAAAACTGTCTTTGACTGCCACAGGACCAGAATCCATCCCTGCTGAGGAATTCTCACGGTTACATGGAGGGAACAGAAATCAGGCCCTGGCCCACTGGGCCAAATCCCCTCTCTTTTGGCCTTACCTTCCAGAAGTTGAAATCAGATGTTTCACCATAGGGGAGGTTTTAAAGCTGGGAAGAGGATGTTACATAGAACAGCCTGATTCTGAGCATTTTCTGTTTCCTGGTGCTGTAGCGGATCGCTGTTAAGCAGGCTGCCGACAGCCCTGCGTATTTCCATGACTGCATCGTTCAGTGCTGCGAGGGGCAGTTTCAGGTGCTGAGGGGGTCCCTCAGGCCACTGGAACATCAGTACATGAACGACACATGCAGGGGTCGGGTGCCGAATTCCGTGAGCGCTGCACACATGTTCTCTGGGGATCGAATCACAGAAGAGGAGTGCAACAGGGTCTGGTCTTCCTCCCTGTGAGCTGTGCCGGGGAACACACTGTTCGGTAGCCTGCTCTGGCTGCAGGGCAGCACTGCTGCCTTGTCCCAATACTGGGTGCAGGTGGTGGACAGATCAGAGATCAGAGCTCCAGCTGGGGCCAGCACATGGCTTTGCAGAGCAGATGGGTACTGATAGAAACTGAAATCTTCAGCGGTTTGTGTCAACGTGCTATCTGTGAGCAGCAGTGGCTGAGGAGAGGTGAACTACTACTGCAGAGGTGGGAAAGTCTGGTGGGTGCAATAAGTGAAGAGAGACAACTGAGGTGTTACCATGTTGAGAGGGCCCTGCTGGATCACAGGTCAACACCTGCATCTTTGCACCAAAGCCATGCAACAGTCTGAAAGGTTACTTTGCATCCGCAGGCACTTTTGACACTATTATTAGGCTGTTTACAACTACAGCAAAGCAACTTACTCATGAACGGAGTTAAGAGAAGGTGTTCTCAGGCCTGTCTTAGCCCCAGAGTTTGCATGGAGGCCACAACTGAGGTTAGAACAGGGATTTTTAGCAAGATGCCGTTCCTGACACAGTCAGTCATGTCTGCTCCTCCTTCTTTGTGAGTAAGCTGTGCTGGGGAAGAATTTTTATTTTGTCACAGCGGAGTCTGGCAGTCTGGAGTTCTTTCACTGTATGATTCTGTGGCTTTTTCTGACCTTGCATGCTGGGAAGAGATGCAAGTTTGATAACACAAGTTTGGTTCTTTCTTTGCTGCCCCAAAAGATGTGCTTTCACAGCCTAATATAAACTGCTTCTCCGTGGACAATCTGAAGGAGATGAAGTACAGGTAATTTTTACCTTTACACCATTAGCTGATGTCAATATGATATTCCCCTCCCCAGTGTCCACCCTTCACTGGATTCAATTCCTAGACAGATGATATCCAATTAAAAAAGCTCTCACTCATCTCTTCTTTGTCTCTTTTTCTTTCCATCTCAGCCAAGTCAGCCATCTAAATATTGTCAGACAAAAGCAGGTAAATCTTTTTCTTCCGCCAGTCCCAGACAACATCCACTTGCAGATCCCATTCCACAGCCCTGGGCTTCACCAGCTCTACCATTCAGATGTAGAGCAGGTGCCAGCCAGGGAGCCTCACGCTCTAACACTTGCTAATCACTCATGAATGCATCTCCAAGAGCCAGTCTTGGAGAAAAGGAGAGGGTGGACAGGTGGGGGTACGGGCCAGGCAACGTGGGGGTCCCTGTCCCAACCCCTGGCAGATTTGACAGATGAGCACCCTTTTTCCTAATCCCAGCCTTCCCTGTAATTAGACAGTTATCTCACAGGTGATCCGCTTTTACGGGACTTTCTGGGGCATACAACATCCAAATGGCACAGTGACCTGCCTGAAAAGTATGTGTTAACTTGGAAGAGCTTGGTTAGTGGGGTGTATTAGCAGCACTTGCAGACTGCGTGCCCACTTACGGCCTGCACACACGTGTGTAATTACATCCACTTGGTGCATAATCCTCATTAGTTCTGTTTTGATATGCATTAACAATGGTGAAGCACATGGGATCAGCCTCAGATGAGAGATGTGGGAGAAAGCAGGTGCCACAATACACAGAGAACTCAAGAAAGCCTTCAACACGCATGGGATCTGCCTACCACTTCAGTGCCCCTCTCCAGCCGAAGGCTCTGGCAGCTATGGATGTTGCAGAGAATTTTCCCACTGGGTGAGTTGTAGGAAACTGTCCCCATCAGGATGGGGAAGAGGAGCAAAGAAGCCTCAGGAAAAAAAGAGCTTCTGTTTCATTTCAAAGTTCCTAAGCAGTGTATGTTTGGGGAACAAAAGGCAAATATCCTTTCAGAGGAGAGTGTGGGAGGTGACTTGTGTTTTGAGGCTACATAGGGCCTTCGTACACTGAGAAACACAGGACTTGCTGTTCCCCTCTGGTGGTGGAAACAGCAGAAAGCATCTGAACACAGCTATGTCGACGCTGTTTGCTTTTAATAAGAGGACATCGAACTGAGCCTGTAGAAACAACCACACTTTAGAGGGAAGAGGGGAGAATTCAAGCAGACAGGATACTTGGAAGGGTTTTGCCCAATATGCACATGTTTGCCAGAACCTCGCACAACCCTGCCTCCAAGCTGTGCTGCTTGCAAGTCTTCCCTTGGGGACACTATTCAATATTCCAGCTGATGGGCACCAGGAGGGAATGCTTCCTGAGATGAGTGTTTGCAACTATAGCACTTCAGCATCATGTGCGTGGCAGGCTGGACAAAGTGTTGGTAAAGAAAGAACAGACCCATCAAACCCTAGAAATTTGGGTTGGCTCACTGGCCTGCTTCTCACCTGATTTTTGACACTCCACTTTGCTGCCTTTTCAGGGAGTCACTTGGTTTTGTGCCACGGCTCCTCTGCCCCAGTCCGCCTCTCTGCTGCTAACAAAGGGCCACATCATCCTGTAATTCTCAGGTGATTGAGAGACTGGGTTGTTAATGGGAGGGAGAAGCTTTGTGCTTTTCTCGACCCACTCCCCTAAAGAGTCAAGAGAAAGGAAAACTGTATTTTAATATGAATGGGTGTTTAATTTTTGTTATTCTTTCTTGACTGCCTTCCTTCCACAAACATGGCATCTTGGGCCCAGACTGTGAGCTGTGACCACGCTACGGGGGGCAGGCTGGTCGGAGCCAAGTGCTGGGCGAGCATCAAGGACTGCAGGGCAGGAGTGTTTCTGTACACCTAACTGGAGGAGTGTTCAATTTCAAAGAAAAACAACGACAAAAAATAAAACCAAAGGTGCTTGCTTTGGAGAAAAGCCAACCAAGCTCAACAGAATACAAGGGATGGATTTCTACCTGTCTTCCCCGACCACACACATCCCTGACAGAGGGTGATGGATCCCAGGGCAACCTCTGAGGGGCAATGGGGCTCAGGCCACGGTTCTTCTTTCACTAATACCGAGCCTGCACCCTGCTGCCTGGATGAGCCCTGTGAGCATGAGCAGAATGACACAGCGACACTCAGTGACACTTCACAGTATTCACCAAAATGCAGAGGACCCACCTTTGAGCTAGCTACAGGAGGAGGGAAGAGCACCTAATCTGCATAAAATTTGAGACAACTTCTACCACTATAACATTAACCTACTGAAGAAAATGAGTTTAGCAATGCTCCAAGGTAGGAACCCATAGCCTTTCTGACCCAGTGGTATGAGCTCCAGAGCTGGATTTACAGTATCAGCCAGCTGCTGCTTCCCCAGCTCCAGTCTATGTGAACTGGTGTTGTTTGCCCCACTTCAGCGCAAGGCTGAGCTCCAGCCCTCTGAAGGTAGTGACCCTACTGACACAAATTGTTGGGTATCCCTTCTAGGGGGAACTTGCTGGATAAAAACTTCTTCCAGCCACAGTCCTCTCTTACCTGCGCTTAGGCCAAGAGGCCAAGACTGCTTTTAGACCTGAGCTTCTATCTTTGCTGCTGAAGGACTACGGAAAAGGCTTGTTAGGGCACACTTAAGCCTGAAGCCTGGTGAGTGGCTACATGCATTTCCGTATACTTAATGAGCCAACTTACCCTTACTCATCTAACACTCTGCTCCACAGTATTAGGCACGTAGTGAATTGAGAACTGCAAAAGAGGGGGTGGCCAGAGCATGGAGGGAGAGGGGGAGACAACCTTGGGCCAAAACCCAAATTGTTGCTGTTATTCGGCCCTGTTGGGAAGAACAGGACTGGACTAGATCTGAACTGTGTTGCT
>NW_009259039.1:195438-196208 GCF_000687185.1 Egretta garzetta | reverse complement strand
AAGAAACACAAGTGGATACTTGCATCTGCTCAATGAGTCATTCCCAACAGGTATTCTTTAAAAGCACATCGGCTCTAGACATTCACAGGCAGTATATCCAGTTCGAAGGCTGATGGTGCCACAGGACAGATGTCCCAGACCTCACACCCTGGGGAGCCTCTCAAACATCCACATCATGCTTCCCATAGCATCCTCTGTGCCTGTATGACTTCTGGATTTGCCTTCCCAAAGTGTATATCATTTATTGGGGGTGTGCGTGGGGGGAAATAGCTGGATTTCTGTTCCCAAATGAATTCTGACTTTAGGTGGTATGGTTTTATGCACTCACACGTCTTGTTTCTCTCATGAAGACATTAAAAAAGATACGTTTGGTCACCTGATTACAGGTGTGGTTGGGGAGAGGGAGCAAATTATCCCCACCGGAAGGGCATATATGGAAAATAAAACAGATTTGGCGGTTAAAGCATAAAAACAAAGGGAATGGAAGACAAGCAGGATGAAAAAATCAATAGATAAACAAAGAAAAGAAAAAGAAAAAGGAGAGGGGAAACGAAATTCGTTCCACACACGCTAGAGAGCAGGTTTGTCTCTGGGAGGGAATCTGATCTGTACGTGAAAACCGGTCTATGTATTAAAACTGCAAACGATGAGCAGTTCTGCTGCGTTTCCAAACACACACAGACAATTCCCCAAGGCAGGATTTGCTGGCGGAGGCGGTGTTACTCCGGCTGTGAAATGCTAATCCCCTTGCCGCGGGTGTCCCTCGCAAG
>NW_009259039.1:193808-194954 GCF_000687185.1 Egretta garzetta | reverse complement strand
CCTGGATCGTGTACAGATTCTAACTGAAACACGAAATCACCGTTAATTAGCAGGAGATCAAAGATGGGGCCGACGGGGACCCCTCCGGGCAAGCAGCGGCGGCGGGCTCAGGGCACCAGCTGGGGCTCGTTTCTCATGATGGCTCAAGAGGGGGAGCAGGAGATATATGGAAGTTAAGGGAGTGTCCTCTCCATCACCTCCAACAGGCTTTTAACAGTACAACGGGTTAGTAGCTGCTCCCCTGCCTTTGTATCCAGGTAGGTGCCTGCCGTCCTCTTTCCTTGCAGCAGGGGAGGTGGGGAATTTGCTTGCTGTGTCACGTGCCCTCGTTCATATTCCTTCCAGGTGGTTTTCCAGGCTTTGTAACTCCCGGGCTGTGAGATCCTCCCAATAAGCTTTTAAATTAAAGGAAGCAGTAATAGTTGAGGGGGGGGAAGGAGAGTTTATTTTCCCCAACTAGACTCTAAGACCCTGGCTTCTAAACCCTTAAGATCTATAAGGCTCTTTTATAGCTGCACTGCTCTCACTTCCTTTGGGATCTGACTGGGTGATTTCCACCTCTCCCTGATGCATAGGAAAAGTAACTTTTTTTTTTTTCTTCTGAAAGAAGTGGTAGCTTAAAAAAAAGTGTCAAATGGCTAAGGAAAGAAGCTCGAAAAATGTGAAGTGCTGTTTCTCTGTGCCCCTGCAGGCCCTCCTGCCTCGGCCTTGGGCTGGCCGCTGGAGGAGCCGCTTGCCTCCCCGCAGGGCCTCCTCCCCCCAACACGGACGTCCCCCCCTGCCCCCAGTCTGTCTTCACTGGCGGGGGGACCGAGGGGCTTATCTGTCCGCGGCGACGGTGGCGATCTGCAATGCAGACGCGCAAGAGCCTCCGCATGCCCCGGGGCAGGCTCCGGGCTCCCCTCCATTCTTTGCATTTGGGTGGGGAGAAAGGGTGTTAAATGTGGGGGCGGGGGAGGTGTCTGCCAAGCCCCGTCCAGCTCACCGGGCGGCTCTGCTCCGGCCTTCTGGCCCCGAGGGGGGAACAAGGCTCTTCCTCCCACGCCCCAGCAGGGAGGGGTGCCCGACCCCCACCGCGGCACCTAGGAGCCGAGCTGGGGAGCGGGCCGGGTGCCCCTGCCCCCCCCCACTCCCTGGATGCCCCCC
>NW_009259039.1:183778-193333 GCF_000687185.1 Egretta garzetta | reverse complement strand
CGGCTGCGGAGCCCCCGCGAGTCCCCAGGGCACCCCCAATCTTAAATGCCCCCGAGAAGCCGGGCTTTGAGGCCTTTCGGTCTCCTCTGCCAAACCCTGCTCACCCCAGTTCTTTCTTTCTCTCCTCAGATGTCTCTCCGGCTTCCTCCAGCTCTGGGACGCTCATCCAGTACACCCCCGACTCTGCCACTAGCCCCACTGCCGAGCGCCCGTCTCCCCATCCCTCGTTCCAGAAGGTCAAGGAGGAAGGTGAGGGTGTGGTGAAGAAGGCCAAGAGCCGCACAGCCTTCTCCCAGGAGCAGCTGCAAATCCTGCACCAGCGGTTCCAGAGCCAGAAGTACCTCAGCCCCCAGCAGATCCGGGAGCTGGCTGCTGCCCTGGGGCTCACCTACAAGCAGGTGAACATCTCGCTCTGAGCAGCTGAGTCACATCCCTGGTGTGAAGTGATCTTGCAAGAAGGCTTTTTTTTTTTTTCATTTTGGTGGTTTTTCTTAGACCCAGAGATGAGTTTCTTTCGTAGTTGTGTTTATGCCATTGCTTATGTGAGAGAGCAGAGGGTGTGAAATCTTATGACTCAGTTTTCCTCTTATGTTTGTTTCCAGCACTATCCACCCACTCCGTGCAGGTGTTTGAAAGTGCGCACAGAGCAGGGCAATGCAGTGTCAGGTTACTGTGCTGTGTGGACATGCGCTGTCTCTGAACATTGCTATGCAAGTTGCTTTTCTTAGTCAGTGGCACCTGGGTCTCTCCCTGGAGAGAGGGCCCTTTCCCCACCAGCTACTTAATCTCTGACCGAGGGAATGACTCAGCCCTGAGTCAGCACTTGGCATCAGCGCTGAGGTGCTGCTGAACAAACTGTGTTTCTGCAGGTCGTCTTGGCCTGTCTTTCAGGTGGGGTTTCTGATGCCATGAAAGATTCCATGGTGATCTGAGGAGCAAGAATATTTGTTTTTAAGTCTCTGCTCTGTGATTCTGCAGCTACCTGGGTCTCCCTGCATATTGTTAGCTGCTGAAATTATGTGCAGTATTAGAAGCCAAGCAGAAGCTGCATTGTAGTAGAAGGCAAAACATTTTTAGGATGTGTAGTAAGTTTTGAGAATGAATTTCTAATGCCCTGTGTTCTTTTCTCATCACTTCTAGGTGAAAACATGGTTTCAGAATCAACGGATGAAATTCAAACGTTGCCAGAAGGAGAGCCAGTGGGTGGAAAAAGGGGTGTATCTACCACAGGTGAGAGAATTCCCCCTTCCCCCATCACCACCAGTCACAGTTCCTCCAGTCTGTGGGGACAAGTGCATTGTGTCCAACCTGTGAACTCAAACAATGCACAGCACTCGATATTACTAAAGCAGTTGTATTTCTTGTAATAAGGCTTACAGCAGCATCTATTTTAAGCCTGCCCTGGCACTGAAAGAGCTTTGTTTCCAGTCCACTAACCTCCCAGTTGAGACTAGATAGAAAACAAAAATAACCAAAGAGGGGCCAGCAAGGCTACTTGCGCTGGTGTTGTCCCCGGTATGGTACTCCCAGACAAGGTTGAGTTGGGGTTTACTAACTTAAGATCTTGTCATCTCTGCTATTACTAGTCTATAGCAAGGACAATGAGTATGAAAAAGACACTGTTTGCTGTGGGGATAGGGGAGAAAGGAGGACCCATCCAAAAGAACGGGCATGGTTAGTGTGGTGTTCTGCATTACTGAACAGCCTTCTCTGTCTCTCCTAGAATGGGTTTCATCAGGCTGCGTACCTGGATATAACCCCCACGTTTCACCAGGGCTTCCCTGTAGGTGCCAGCAGGAACCTTCAGGCTGTGACCAATGTGCACCAGGCTTACAGCAGTGGCCAGACTTATGGGAATGGGCAGAGCCTGTACTCATTCATGGCTGTGGAGGACGAGGGGCTCTTTGGAAAAGGTGGGACAAGCTGCAACACCCAGCAAACCATGGGTTTATTAAGCCAGCAGATGAACTTCTATCACGGCTACCCTGCCGATATGGATTATGTCAGCCTGGAGTCAGAAGACACCTACGGCTTCCAGAGCACCTCTGACAGTGTTGCACCGTTCTCGAGCTCTCCTGTACGGCATCAGTACCAGGCCCCTTGGCATCCCCTGGGGTCCCAGAGTGGTTATGAGTCTTAGACCTAAGTATTTTATTTCCTCCCTTCTCACATTTTCTCTCATGTGGGGTTTCTAGGCTCTTGACTCAGGGATACAGTTTTCACTCCTTTCTTTTGCCCCTCCTCCCCTACTCCTGTTTTAACCATCGATGGGGCTCAGCACCCTGCTGCCTGGTTCTAGTTTTTCTGTTTAAAGGCACCTCTCTGTTCATAGCTAACCCGTGGCAAGGGTGTTTTGTGTGTGGATAGATGAAACTTCATTCATGGAGGGTAATGTGCAATGCCACAGCCAGGAGCAGCAGAGGTGGTAAAGGTCTGTGTCTGCTGTCCAAGTCTCGCCTTCCTCTGCCTCTTTCGCAGGTGATATCTGACACTTGCAGCAGAGCTTTGCTGGAGAAGAGACCCCTGTACTTCAGCATATTTCTGCTAGAAATACCCTGTTGTAGCCCAGAATATTTCCCGCCATCTTGCCTATTTCTGTCAGCTAACTGCTAACAGGTTCTTTGTCTGCATCCTCTCCTCCCTCACCAAAAAGCTACATGAGATCATCTGACTCCAGATGGTTTGATCCAGTTACTCCCAGCAACTCCTGGAGGGGTCAGTACCTGCAGCTGAGGGGAGGAGCAGAGGAGACAAAGTGGGGTAGAGTATTCCCAATATCTCACATGGAAACTCTGGTTTCCAAAGCTGCTAACTTACTTGTGTCTGTCACCTTGTTTTGGATGGTGTCTCTGGGACTGACCCCACTCAGTTTACATCTTGCCTTTCTATGTCTCTCTGCAGAGCGGCTGTTGGCTTGTCCCAACCTGCAAATTGCAGCAGGGGGGTAGCCCAAAGTGCAGTTGCTGGAAGGGTGGGGAGTGGCTGTGTGTGGCCATTCCTGGAGTGGTGGGAACAGTCTGCTTATCTGTACATGGTGGTTCCCCAGCACTGCACAAACATGGCACTGCTGCAGTGCAGCTTTCTCTGGGGTAGAGGTGGGCAGCTGAGTAAAGGACTGTTATTTTAAAGGTGATGTTTAATGTTACTTATCCTGGAAACCTGGGTGTTGGGTGTGGCGAATCCTGTTGGGTGCCAGTGGAGTTGTCATCCAGGGGGCTAGAGCAGGATAGTTCCCCACTCTTGTGTCTAATCCCAGTTTTAAGAATGTAAGCTAAGTAGGATTTTTGTCCCTTCCCCAGGCTTAGTTGGATCTCTTCTGTATTTTTCTGCTGAAAAAGGGCACTGGCTGCCTCATCCGACATAAATACCCAAGCCTGGGGGGAGGTGAGAAGTTTAGAGAAACCTAGTTAGACAAAGTGAGGAAAATGCCAATTAAAATTTTCAGTTTCTTTTTTTAAAGTAACTGAATCATCCTTTCCAGTGTGGAGAAACTGGTAGTCAGCTCCAGTCTTGTTACACTGACTTTTTTTTTTTTATGAGATGTGGAGTTGCAGAGCCCAGTCTGCCACTGCCCAAGAATACAGAAAGGCATGACATGGTAAAAGCATAAATACTTCTGTGGCAGAGTTTTTCTGTGGTTAGTGCACAGTTTTTACTGCAGCCCTGTCTTCAGATGTCTGCACAAGGGCTGTATGTTGTAGTTAAACTTTCACTGCAAAGGAGGTGAACATTTGTTGTTCCAAGATTTTTCTTAAAGTGTATTTTCTTGCAGTGATCTGAAGCATGTTTTATGTTATATGTGCATGTTGTCTTTTATTACCTTGTTTCTGCTTAATGTTTGGATTGAAAATAAATTACTTTATTTTGATGTTGAAACAGTGTCGCCAGTTTGCATTGGAACAGCCTGCTATGAGAAGGGTTATTCTGCCACGGATTAGACCAGTGGTACTGTGGAAAGGAGGAAAAAAGTAACCCTACTGTTTCTCCCAGAAGCAGGATCAAGTGCCTGTTTAAAAGGAGTAGGTCACAGAGGTCCATCAGCCTTGTTCTTAACATGCAGGTGTGTTGCCTCATGCAAGGGGGGCTCCGGGGTAGGCAACTGGACTGCCAGCTGCTGGCTTACAGTAATGTGTAGCCTCGTAACATGCTTGTGTTAGACCTTAAACTGTGATGCTTCAGAATACCTATTTCAATATGAGTGTAGGGGCAAAAGAAAGCATTTCTTGAGGTTGTGTGGCCACCTGCTGCTTCTCCAGAAGGTCACAGTTTGAGGTCTGGAAGTCCTGCCTCATTGAGGCTACTCTCTTGGGGCTTTTGTGTTAACCTCAAATGGCAGCAACAGCTTGTGTTTAAGTAATCCTTTGAATCCTGCCTCCAGCCCTGAAACAAAAATGTCTGTCTTTCCCTGCTTTGCCCCAAGACTGCATGTATCTCCTCTGAGAAGCTGGGAGCAACATTTAAAAGGTATGGAAATATGCAAGATGGACACATCGGGACAGAAGCAGTGGATCAGCAGCCACCAATTTAAAGACTCAATGAAACTCTCTCTGCTCAGTGAGCTTTGGTTCACAGACCCTTGCTTTCCCTATGTGCCTCTTAGTCTGAACACCTGTGCAACTTGCAGGGAGCCAAGGGCTGCAAGTGTCTGTGGGCAGCAGCACTAATGGAACAAAGCAGCTGCCTGTGTTCCAGGGCTGGTGCTACTGATGTGTCAGCAGAGCCAAGCTCCTGTTAATAGCCATGGTTTTAAACTAGCCAAAAATTATCTATTTGGGTTTAATTCCAGGTTCCTTAAACTACAATACACCACCAAAGCTTTTCATCTGTCTGAAAGGGGTAGCTCAACAGGTATTCCCACTGAGCACAACTAGCTAAACTGGGAGCTGACTGCTTGGGGTCAGACTGCCACAGGTCCTTTGCTGACCAGAACCTGTGTGTGTGGGTGCCAAAGCATGTCTGTTGTTGTTTTGCCTTACTGTAATGCTCTGCTTCCTAGGTGAGGTGGATTATGTGCAGGAAGGAGAGGGAGGGGAGGTTTGAGCCTGTAGAGGAGGGAGAAAGCCTGAGTTGTCCACACATGGGTTGTAAATCTGGCCTGGAAGAAGGGGAAATGCCAGGTGCACATGGTTTCTTGTATTACAAAACAGAGATCCTTTCTCATCCTGACTTGAGTCTCATGTGCCAACATCAGCTTGGATGAATTCTGTGTAATGCTCTAGTAGTAATGCTCTAGTAGTAATGCTCTAGTAGTAATGCTCTAGTAGTAATGCTCTAGTAGTAATGCTCATTTCAACAATTCCCTTGAAGGAAAAAAAAAGCTCAACTATATACTTATAAAGGACATAGATACTAAAGCTTTGCCTTTCAGCTTTAAAATTAGCAGCTTCCAGGTGTATTTTTTTAAGATGCAAACTTAACTCTAAAGAAGTACACAAGGTGTGTAGGTCTCTGCAGAATGATTGCAGAGGATGCTTGCTACAGATTACCTGCATTGCTTGGGCATGTTTCTCTTCCATGTTTCTGCCACAAGGGTAAGGAGGTAGCCAGAGCTCTGGCAGACATCCTCCTGCAGAGACCAATATTGTTGCTAAAATAGCCCTGGGACTGAGACGAATTGCTCTGTATGCTGTGGTTTGTGTTACTGCATGTACCATGGGACTGTTCCACAGAAATGGAGTGCTCCTTCCCAGGTGTGTTATTCCCTGGTTTCTCGGCCTGGGTTGCATGCAGGTTTGGCAGGCATGCATAGTTGCAGAGCTGGAGGGAACATGTGGAGTAGCTGTTGCTGGAATTTTGGCAGGTGGGCTGGAAAGGACTACTTAGTAGATCAGGAAGGGTTTCTAGAAGCTGTGGAATGAAGACTGCCTTGTCACAGTGCTAGAGGTCTCTTGTTACTTTGATGAGCCTGAGTCTCCCCACCCGGTGAAGCAGCTGCACAGGTGATTGCAGCACTGCTACCAAAATGGTGGAGCTGCAACTATTCCCTCCAGACTTGTACTTCTGAAAGGGTTTGTATCTGTTCCTCAGAGGAACTAAGTGTGTGTCAGCAAAAGCCCTTTCTGCTGTGATATATTGCATCTGTTAGGGCTGCTGCTTCTTGTGACTGCTGTGTAACAGTGATTTCTGCACACTGCAAACATGATTTGTCTTGCCAGCAAATCTTAAAATCAATCTGTAAGCTCATGTGGAGCTCTCCATATGTATTACAGCTTATGGGAATACACTGCACTTTCACAGCATCTCTGCAGTGTCAATGCTCCAGTGTGTCCATGCTGCAGGTGTAGCTCCAGCGGCACAGAGAATCCCACCCAAACAGAAGAAATTAGATCTAGTAGACCAGGGTTTATTCTCTAGTTTACTGGGTTCCAGCCTTTGCTGTCCCATAGGCAAAATGCCAAGTGGAGTGGTGCAAGAAACCTTATTCCTTGATCTCTGTGTCAATGTGGCCTGCAGCGATGTTTTACAAGCTACACATTTCTTCTCAGTGGCCCATGAGCAAGGGCTCACAGCTGCAGTTGTCTCTCTAGTGCAGATAAGGGGCATGATCTTTGCTTTAATAGGCTGTTCCCTACAGGCAAGTGTAAACATTTTTGGTTATTTAACTACACTACATGACTCAAATGCTGAGCTAACAGGGTTTTGGAAATTTTCAGTAAGGCATTGGCACATATGTCTGTCTTGTATCATTGGTGGCCAGCAGCGTCTTGGCTGATACTGAGCAGTCAAGAGGCATGAAGGACCCAAAATAATGGCACTGGTCTTAAAAACACACACATACAAAAAAGTTTTTCCTTTCCTGTGATGGCCATGTTATCTTCATGCTGTCCAAAGTTTCGAAGAGCACCCTTGCGTCATATCTGTGAACCTTTTTCATTACCATGCTAGAATTAATTTCTCATGTTTCATGGAATCCCATCTGCTCACAGACAGGGTGTGTCTAGCATCTGGGCTGTGTCTGAGTCACTACATCTTTTACAAATTACAACATCAGGACTGCTGCCTTGGAAAGACCAGAAAAAAAAGCAAGTCCCCTGTGTCTCTCTCTGGCTGGCTCTGGTGGCAGAGGGACTGCCTGCCACGGGAGCTGCATTCTTGTTGTTACTACACAGAACACTGGGAATGCAGCTCCTGATTCAGCAGACATCAATGCTTCCCTTGCTGGAAAGTTGCTTACTTGCCTGTTTGAATTGCTGCAGGCTTTTTGGTCTCCAGAACCACCTGTGGCAATAAGCTCTGTCTTTGAATGATGGCCTCTGAAAAATTGTATGGGTCTCCTGAGGAAACTGCAAGATTTGGTAGTGTCAGCACAGCTTTCCTGAAGGTCAGTAGTAGGGAGATCACAACCGTTGCTCTTATGGCCAGCATCCTTCTGGAAGCCAGTCCCAGAGACTTCACACCAAGATCCTGTCTGTCTTAGAGCATCCCTAAAGGAATAGGGCATAACAGGTGACTCCTTTTCCAGAAATTTCTTAGTAAGGAGCAGTCACAAGCTCAACGTTTTCACCTATGGCAGCCTTTGCTGGAGTGGCATAGAAAAGTTCCAGATGATATTCAGGTTAGTAGCAGCACTGTTGGCTCCAAAGGAGCTGAGAAAACTCCACCCACTCATGTGAGAGCCCTCGTAATTGCTGCTATTGTTGTCCACCTTCAGGTGCTAACCAGCACCTTTCAGTTAAGCTAACTCAGCCGATCCCCACCCCTCTGATGGTTGCAAGAACATGCCTTTCCCAAGCTTAGGCACTTGCTGGATGTAGGACGTGTGTTTGGACTGTGCTTTAAAATGGATCTCCAGAATGATATGACTTAGAAATTTGCCATCCAAAAGGCCTTATTTTTCCCTGCATCATGCTGGCCATACAGTTTACAGTACAGCCCTATAAACAGTATAGCTGAACAGCCGAAGGGTCAAAGAGCGGCTGCATGAGGGAGTGGGGGTGGGAACACACCGCTGTGAGGCGTGAGGACATACACCGGCTTTGCCAATAGAGGACCATGCCTCTTACTGTGCCAGTTGCAGGCATCCATTGCCTTCATTTTATGCTCATTTTTTTAACCGTAACAGCTACTTCACTGCATTAAGATAAAGTCAGAGTGATACAAAACCTGTGACTTGGGGAACTGGGGCTATATTATTAAATATATTTTGATACACACATCTGTTTTTAAGTACTTCACATCTGTTTTTAGGTACTTAGACACTTATTTAGTATTAAGTTTAGAAATGATGGTACCTCTATATTTTAGTCAGTCACAGTGTTAAATATTGCTGGGTAGGGGAAATTCTTAAGGTGGGTGGTAGTTACCATATCCTTTGATTCTAGATGTCTGACGTTGCCAAGAGTCATGAAGCTGATCCACTAATAACAGAAAAATTTCTGTTCATAGTTTCAGAGTCAAATCAGCAATAACCATGGCATACGGTTGCTATGGCTATTTATGCTCCGTCTGGATTTCATATGTCAATTCTCTATTACAGTGGAAAAAATATACAGAAAAATACATAATCCATCTTAAAAATATTTTATTATTTGCCAACTTGAATGCACTGTTTGGTTTTCTTGAGGGGAGGCACAGAAAGATAGGGACTAGAACAAAGGGCTTATTTATCATTTTGATGCTTATAAGATCATCTTAGCAGCCTTTCCGCAAGCTACTTGTCACATGTCTCTTCACTAGACACTTTATCAACTCTATATTTTGTGGCTGACCTACAGAACTGGTGGTCCAATCACCAGATGAATGCCTGGTGTGTGACACTTCTCCAACTTCAGTGAAAAGTCTGTGACCAGCACCGCTCCATACAGCCCATGGCTTCATGTATACACAACTGTACAGTGATATGTATAAGTGAGATCCCCCAAAGGAGTCTGTGCCTCCTCTGAGACAAGTTACAATAATTTAGAAGGTCCAGAGGATAATCTAGGTAGCCAGATCTTGGACCTTGATATAAGGGAACTTTAATTGTCTGTGCCAACAGGTGTGTGCATGTGTAAGGGTGTACAAATGAGGGGCTGTATGTACATATATAGGCAAACAGGTACCTGCATGTGTCTGTGTCTGTGCATGCTTGCAGGCACATGTTTGGATGCCAAAACAAGTTCTTAGCTACATGATGCCCCTGAGTTGGAAAGCACATGAATACCAAAGGGAGAGATGAGAGTAAGATTTGATTCCTGGGTGCCCAAGTACCCCACATCCACAGTGCTTAGGAATGATAGAGATGGTGGCCAGCAGTGGTTGGGAAAGGAGCCCCCATGGTGGCTGCATGGTGAAAATTACAGCCGTCACCTGTCTTCGTGCCCAGATATTCCACACTGCCAGGACAGCTGTGGTAAAAGTCTACTTTGTGCTGGGCAATGAAGCCCACTGTCTGCTGGACGCTGCAGGTGCCCCCCCCTTTTCCAAAGACTCCTCCATCCTCACTGGTCACAATTGCGTAAGCGTTCTGCCCTGCTCCGTAATGCTGACGGGGGGGAGGCAGGGCTTGGATGTTGCTGGCTGCAGTGATTGGGTAGCCCTGGTGGAACTTGGGGTGCACGTCCAGGTACGTACTTG
>NW_009259039.1:146240-183527 GCF_000687185.1 Egretta garzetta | reverse complement strand
AACACACAGCAGTGTCCATGGGCCTGACGCGTGCTGCGGCTCTGTCCCTTCACATGCCACATTGTGTCTTGATCAGTAGCAATGGCATAGGGGGGCAAGCAGCAGCATATGCATCCCCATCGCTCAGGGGTGGATACACAGTCATGTGTATATATATATATACAGACACACACACATATATATGAGGAAAACAGCTTTTCTCTGGAAGCGTTTCAGTGGCGTAGCCAGCCCATTGCTAGGCTACCTACAGAACGTGGAGACTCATGCCAAGTCTGTGCCTCTGCGCCAAACAAACCAGAAGGCAGGATACACCAATACTTGCACACTTAAGCTGCCCCTGTGGAGGAGATCTATCTCAGGGCTTATCGGCCCAGGCAGAAGGGGCCGTGCTGAGCCATGGGCTGTGTTCTTACTTGCGCGAGGCACTGAGCCCGTTCAGTCCACAGGCTGTGCTTCTGGCACCTCTTCAGCTTCATCCTCCGGTTCTGAAACCAGGTCTTCACCTGAGTGGGGAAGGGAGAGCAGAGAAAACATCAGCAAAGGAGAGGGAAGAGCAAATGCTGTCGGGCTCACAAGCACTAAGCGTGGCAAGATGGCACAGATACAGGGGCGGCAGCAGATAAAGGCCTGCAAGAGCTGCCTGGGGTGGTTGCCACGGGGAGATGTCTGTCTAGCAGCCTCAGCAGGAGGCTAGTGCATCTGCATGGTGGGGGGAGGGAGCAGCCTTACGTCCACGGGACAGTTACAGCTGCGACAAATTGACTCGTTTCGGTCATGGAGCTGAATGACTGGTGCAAATTAGACCACCCAAGTCTCTACAAGCCCCCTGCAAACTTCTACAACACTGTTTCTGCATGCTTGTGAGCGGAGAAGAGAGAGGCTTGCTCCTTGTACCCAGCAGTTCCCACATTCAAAGCTCCTTGCTGGGGTGAATTCCAGAGCCGTTTCCCCCCAGGGCTGTGTCTGCGCCCTGAGAGCAGCCTTTGCCGGGATGTGGATTGGAGGAAGGGGCGGATTGTCCCTCACTGGTCTTGTTCCTGACAGAACCAGTTTGGTGTCTGCGTGCATCTGTGTGTGCACCTACAACACATATATAACTTTTTTAGTCCTGGGGCATCCAGGCCATAATGCTCAGCTCTGAGATCCAAATTCCAGGCAGATTTTGGACTTGTAACTGCAAGCACTTGTGCCCCAATGCCCAGTCCCCCTCTACTTTAGGAAGGCATCATTTGAGCCAGCACCACCAGCTCACTATACACAACCGACCTGGAGATCAGCAGAGATGAACCTAGCAGTAACCACATGGAGAGGGGAGCCAGGTGTCAAGCAGCCGGGCAGTGCTGAGTGTGGGATGTTATTAGATATTGGACAAGATCAGCACTGGGAAATGTTAGCAATAGCTTTCAGCAGGTTGCAGCCCTGGGATTCAGAGAACTGATGTGTGCCAGGGTTTCTGTGCAGTTCGCCAGTGCATGGAAAAAGTCTGTGAAGTGCTGTCAAGCCCAGGTCAGAGGCTGTTTGTGGCAAACAACATATTCATCGCTGTATTTGCAATTCTACTACAAGTGGTGGCAACAGTACCCTTAACTGACCCCTCAGTGGGGAGGCCCCAATGGGGTGCCACCCAGAAGTGCTTCTGATCGCTGGGCATGAAAAGGCAGGGGAGCAACTCTTAGCTGGCACCTTTGCCTCTACTCTCTGCTGGGGACTCATCTTCCCAGCCTGTCACTGCCTTATGTGACCATTCAGCTGCCATGTGACAGATAGATAGACCATGGGTCAAAGTCTCTGTGCTCACCTGCTTGTAGGTGAGCCCCAGGGCAGCAGCCAGCTCTCGGATCTGCTGCGGGCTGAGGTACTTCTGGCTCTGGAACCGCTGGTGTAGGGTTTGCAGCTGCTCCTTTGAGAAAGCTGTGCGGCTCTTGGCCTTCCTCACCCCCTCTATGCCATCTTCTCTGCCCTTCTGAGACTTGGCCATAGGCTGTGGGGACAAGGATGCTGAATGTGGACTGGTGGCTGAATCTGGTGTGAATTGGCAGAAATTCCCAGAACTGGATGAAGCTGGGGATAATTCTACAAATAAAAAGACAACAGGAGAAGGTATACAAGGTGTAACGCACAGCTGTGTGGGTATGAGCATGCTCCCTGCCTGCCTCCTTGCCTACCAGAGAGGGGCTTTCTTGAAGCAAAGGCTTGTGTCACCCTCCTTTCTTCACTTATCTGTGAGTACAGGCAAACCTACTGACAGCGAGCAGCTTCCCAGCTCAGCCCTCGGGGGTACACGTGGCTCCCTTTCACCAGGTGGAAAAGTCAGGGCAGAGAGGGGAGAATGGTGCACATTGGCTGGCACACCAAAAGGAACGGGTAATATTTCAGTCTCCGTGTGGTGTAAAGAGGCCTGGTCATGACTGCAGGCATAGCTTTGGGTTGGTGACTGGGCTCCCCGAAACTGCCTGCCCAGCAATCTCAAGGCACTGATAGACAGCGGCAATGCAATCTCCGAGCAGGACGTATGGTGGGGCAGAGTAGTCGGTGCTTATAATGATGGGGCAGCAGGTGAAGAACATCAGTCTGGCCTCGGATATTGGCTTGCTCCTCTTTGGCTGTTGCTCCCACTGCAGACCATCCCATTGCTGGAAACACATACATAGATGGAGGGACCTATCTGTCTGAGGGGGGTTCTGTCAAGAATGAAGGAGAGAAATTGGGGAAGTGGGGAGGAAGAGAGGAAAGGTGGATGTGTGGGACAGGTGAGAGGAGCCAGTAATTCTGTACCAGGGACAAAATTCAAGAGTGCAGAGGAAGGTGTCCAAGCCCCTTCTCATTTGTCCTGGTACATGTCTTTAAGGGGTCTCTGCTGAGAGCAAAGTTGAGATAAAGATCTGAAGGAAAAACTTCCTAAACAATCCGGGCTACTAGTCCAGACAAAAGCTGCCAAGATGCAAAGTCATTCAGGCTGCCTGAATAGGAAAATGCTAACGAGAGATTACCCCAGCACCTTTCTGTCAGGTGCCAGGTTGCTGGGGTCTGTGAGAGGCTGAGACCTTCTCAGGCCAGCCATGCCTAAAGGACTGCCCTGCCAGTCTCCCCCCTTCCCCGTAAGTGCAGTGATAAATCTGTGCATCCCTCCTTCCTCCAGCTACTCCTCTGCAAACCCTTCTGTGCGGTCCATCCCCTCTCCTACTGACATTTTGGGAGAGAGGGGGTGCAGTGAATGGGGCAGTGCCATCTTCAATACACACCTTCTGACCACTGAGCCCAAACAATAGCTGCCAGTCTCCTTCCCAGTCACCCTGAGAGCTGTGACTCTGAAGCCCACTGAGATACCCTCCTCAACCTCCCACAGGTATGTCCAACGCAAGGTACAGACATCCTCCTGAGGAATGGGCTCCCCACCCACCCTACCAAACCTTTCCTTCTCTCCTAAGCTGAGAGGCTACTAAGCAATCACTCAAAAGCCTTGAGGTGTTGCTGGACCTCAGAAAGGTGGCCATGTCTGTGGTATCTTTTCCCCGTCACCCTCCTGATGGAGGCACCCTTGTCTTTGTGGTGCCCGCCACTCTGGGGTTGCCTGCCCTTACAGGCCTTCTCTTGGCTGTTTCCCACCCCCGGGAGATGACAACCACCCAGGGCACGGGCTGTCAGAAGAGGCAGGCGTGTAGTGGGGCAGGTTTCTGGTGCTGGGGAGCAGGGCCATGAGGATTACAAAGGGATTCTGCCTACGAGGAGAAAGGGGCTGTCAACAGAAGAGGTGCAAGGGCCTTAGGTGTTACGTGCATGGGGGTAGACTGCAGAGCCTGAGAGGAAGCTGAACATCTGTGATCTGGGTGCAGGGGAAGCTAAAATTTCTTGCGGGGCCACGGGATGCTTGGCTCCTGCAGGCTGTGTTGTAAAAACCTTGCAGGTAGGAAATGAGCATGCTGGGAATGGGGTCTTGGAAGACAGGAAATTCTTCTGTTAGACAGGAACCACAGCAAGGCACCGTAGGGCTAAAGCTCCCACATGTTCCTGCTCGGCCTGTCATCCCAAACCCCCATGTGATTTACCACCTGCAGCTAGTGCTCCGTGTCCCATGAGAAGAGAGTGAAGAGAGGAAGAGGAAGCAAGACACACAAACAGCAGCGCAACAGACATAAGCATGGAAACCTGACAGACCCACTCCCACAAGCCCTTGACATTGGGCAGACCTTGCTTCCATGACCGGGCTCTCTCTGTAGAGAAAGAGGCACCAGAGTAGAGCGTCTGAAGACGGGTATTAAGTCTATAAGTCTATATACCAGGCCCACTGGGGGCACAAATGAGTCAGTCTGCCTGCTGCCTTAGTGGAGCAGGCAGCATGCAGGGAACCTGAGCCTTCCTCCAAAATACATGGCAAGTCACCGCGTGCCAAGTAGCCACCAGCCACTCTGCCCGAGCCTGTATCTCTCTCTGTAGCACCTGACATTTTGCAACTGGCACTCCCAAAGCTCACCCTCCTCCCACCCATTAACCTTACAAAAGTGTTTCCCTGCTGACCATAGCATGGGGCCGGGCAAAACCTTGCTCACATCAGCTATTCTATTGCCGCTTGCTGGAGTGGGAGAGGGATGGCAGGAACAGAAAATGCCAGCTCAGGGGGACCTGGGGCTTTTTTGGAAAGAGGGAAAGGCCAGGCAACAAGAGCACAGAAAGGAGAGGGAAATAGAAAGGGGGAAATGGCAAACTAAAAGAAGCAGGGAGTAACAACGCTGCATTTAAAGGGAGCAGATTTCCTGGCACGGTGATTCAGAGCATGCCTCGGCTGAAGTTTAATGAGCATATGAAGGACACAAGGAGTTTGTAAGGGGATAAGGGATGCCATGAGCAGAATTGCCTTCAGGATTTGTTTCTCTCCATAGCATGCATGACAGCATTTCACTTAAAGGAGGCCCAGACGTTCCTGCCCCAAGAACCATAAACTTCCATGAGACCATGCTGTCACACTGCCCTTCAGCCTGGGGCACAGACCTTGCCAGTGCCTGGACTCTCACAGCCTTTGGTGAGGTTTAGGAAACCAGTTCTCTGTCACCGAAGAAAAGTAGCATGGAAAGGAGGTGTGGCTGACCAGGGTCACCCACCCTCCTTGCCTACCACATCGCGCTTTGCCCAACTCACACATTAGGAAACCGAGGCAGGGAGAGAGAAAAATTTTGCTCCAGGTCGTTAAGCGATCGGCTGACCTGGGACCAGAGGGACGGTGGGGATCAGCTCTAGGACTTAGCCGAAATGCCTTACCTGCAGTCTGCCTCTTCCCTCCTGCCTCCGGAGCCTGGCTGGCACTGGTGGCTCCCGCTGGCCCAGCCGAAGTCGGGGCATGTCCTGCCTCCCCCGCCGAGTTCCAGTAAAACTCCAGATACCCCATGCCAGTCCCGCTGGGGTAAGCCTGGTGGCAGGGGGGCAGCGCCAGGTGTGCACACATGGGGGGCAGATGAAGGGGTGGTTCCCCCACCTTCCAACAGATGCCACCTCCACTTGGGGGGGCGGGAGGGGAGGACAGGTCTCAACGGCAAGCTGAGGTAACCCCGAAGTGTGGGCAGGTAGTTACCTTTATAGCTGGCTATACCCTGCCTGGGACTGCAATATCCACCATCCTCCGCTCCTTGAGGCTCTTTGTCATGTTAAAGAGGCTGATTGGTGGGGTGGGGACAGGGCAGGGTGGAGGGGGGGAGAGAAAGCCATGCATGGCATCAGGGCTAAAATATGTCCCCTCTGAATTCTTCCCATCCTGCAGGTTCTTCAGTCACACCTGAGCCAGGGGTCTGATCCGGAGCCCCGTGAAACCTCCTCCAGCTTATTTCTGTGGGCTCAGCTCAAATCGTCCTGGCACAGAATAACCTCATGAGTGCTGATGTCCTGTACAAGAGAGCTGTTCACTGCATGGGGAGAACAAACCCCAACCAATCTCCACCACATGGGAGTGGACAGGAGGCAGATCTGGTGCTGAGCTGCACAGTACCATGCTGAGCAAACCCAAGTCCTGGCTCCAGGTTGTAGGGAGAGTTCTGAGACCTTTGCTTGTGTCACACCAACACCCCTGCAAGACCCACACATGCATGTGTGCACCCTCCTGACCTGGCAGACTTCCCACGTTCTTGGTGCAGATGTCAGAGAGGGAGCAAGGGGGATCTGGAGGCTAGAAACTACATTTTTTTGAAACTGCCTGCACACATGCATTTGAGGGAGGCAGCTGAAAATGTGTCTGGCTCACCTTCCACACATCTGTGCCAGAGCAAGCTCAGAAACACTGGACAAGTCACATGCAATAGTAGACCTCATTTTGCAGAGCAGACCCAGAAATCTCAGCTGACTGTTGTACAGAGGGACAATCAGCGGAGACTTTTTCACTATGGAGGTAGGAAAAGATTTAATGCAGATGAGGGCCACAGTTAACAGATTTGCTCCCCCATGACCTTTCAAAGACACATTTCATTCGCATAGTCTGGCTGTAGCCTTTGCCAGGCTGTCCCAGGCTGTCTGGAATAAAGAAGATTAAGTGTTTCCTTTAAGGTAGGGTTAGCTGATGTTTGCTGACATATGGCCCACCCAAAGGGGACAGGCCCCTGCAGAGCTGTTCATTAAGTAACTAGAGGTAAGTGAGAGCCATAGAATTCAGCTATGGGTCTGCAGGCTGGTCTGCTCTATGGGCTTGCTCCAGTTCCTTCCCCTCAGGAGGTTTTGCTCTGCCCGTGTTTAGGAAGATTTTAGTAGTTTCATCTTGAGAGACATTGCGAGTCTCTGGATGATGTCTGTCTTTCTCAATGTACAGACAGAAGCCCCAGAGTTACTTCAAATATTTCTTGCTAGAACCATCCCTGCCTTGGCACCAGGACACATGCATGTCTCATGACAGAAGCTCAGAGCTGAGGGTTCAGATCCACAGAAGTGTAAAATTATTTCATCTGGACTGTCCCTGCACCCCTCTGTGCCCCATTGCTCTGCAGGTGCTTGTTGTAAGAGTGTTCAAGTGTCATCAGGGAGAAGAAACAGACAGGTGGGGGTGAGCAAGACCAGAGGAAATGGGATTTAGATCAGTTCAAAAGGACATAGAGCAGCAATTCTGCTGCTGCTCTGTGTCCCATGGCAGGTTACCAGTCCTGGCTTCCCTCTCTGTAGGGCAGAGGCAGCTTGGGAGCATTCTGAGAACCCTGCATGGGAAGCCAAAAGGAACTTCAGGACTGGCCCGTGAGTGAACCTGAAAATTAATGCAGCTGCTCTTGAGCCATCATGGGCAGACTATTGAACTCACTTGCCACACCACAGCATGATCCTGCTGCCTTGGGACCAACTACTTTCCCATGAGGTGCAGAGTGGAGGGACGTAAGGGCCTGGCTAGGGTCTCTCTAACTTGACATTTGGTATTACATTTTCTGTTTGCATGAAACACTATGCCTACAAACTGCAGGGACTGACATCTCTCTGCACACAAAATACAGTTTTAAATAAGAAATTCACTTGAAAAACCAAAAGCAAAAAAGGGCCTTTGAGCACATCTGCCCCAGCAGAATCCCAAGAACATCCTGAATATGGCAACTACTCTGCCACAGCCTCTACAAGGTGGTTTTGGCTCGTGCCTCACTTCTGAATTACTCCACGTTTCAGAGCTGCAGCACCACAAGAGCTCAGATCACAGTCCCTCATATCTGCCCTCAGTCCCTAGCTAATTAAGCAAAGGGAGAGACACCAATGACATGATTTGTACAGAGCTTGGGACCCCTCTGGGCAGCTCCAGTGCCACCAGTGAAGGGGAATGACATGTGCTCCTTCCCATTCATGTCTGGCCTGTTACCGTACATTGGTGTTCCAGTTTTCAAGGCCTCAGGTGCACTTCGAAAATGAAAACAAGGTAGTAGACCTGGAGGATATCTACACATCTTCTAAGACTGTTTAACCTGAAGATCTGGCAGAAAACATGCCAAAAAGGTGCTGGCATTAGTGGCAGTGGCTTCACTGTACTTGCCGGGAGTCTCACTGGCTGAGCACTTTGCACTTAATCTCCTTGATTTCAGCTACTTCTGAAGGTGTCTGGGATCTTTCTTGCAAAGTGGCCCAAGGCCATAATAAACTAGCATAGTCACCTGCACTACAAAGTCCCTCTGGGCAGAAGCCAGGCCGGAGGGTGGTGCTGCCCCTGGGAGTAGAACCACCCGCCCTGCTGGACCAGTGCAAAGGGAGTCACCTCCCTGGGGGCGGTGAGGGGACTGAGAGGTACAGGAGCTGAAGAAACCTCAGGGCCTCACCCCCTGCTCCATGGTTTCGGAGCAGCACCGCCTCTCATGGGGCAGCTTCTCTCCCCCGTGCAGCACCTGACACAACCTCTGGCACAGGGAGCAGCTCCCTAAAACCAGCACCGCAGGCAGCTGACAGATGTGGGTTGGCATCAACTTGAACGAGATCCTGCTTGGGTTGGTGCTGCATTGTCCCAGGCTGGGCCCAGCTACTCACTATGATCCCACAGTGATGTCCATGAGAGCCTTCCCAGGCTCATCCTCTTGGCTCAGAGGGCTTTCCAGTATCTTAATCTTTGTCTGCTCTTCTGCACCATGAAGCTGAAAGCACACTCCAATAAAAAGAGGGAAAATTCTTCATGGGCAAGTTAGTGACATGATCTTCTGTCAACAGCGAAGTCCTTTGCTTTCTCTGAGATGGCACTGAACTGTGCAACAGACACAGTAGCAAGTAGCAGTAGCTTGTAAATGACCAGGTTTCCTCCATAATGGCTGTGAGGTAGGAAGACTAGTAGTTAGAGAGACCAGAATGAAAGAGTTAAAGTCCTAATTGTCTGTCCCCATGCCCTCCAAAATGTGGCTGTAGCTCGCACTGACTTGCCTGAGATAGCCACAAACTAGTGAATGCAGGTGCTGAAGGTAGGGTAACTCCAGTGACACGGAAGGCAGGAGAGGCTGCAAAAACAACCTTGAAAACTAAGCTGGGATTACGGACATCATGCAGAAAATGCCCAAGCAGAGCAGAAGATGGTGCACATGCTCAAGGAAATGGTGTCTGTAACTAGCTCCTTTCACTGGCACAGTGACATATGGCTGTGACAATCTGATTTTCTTATAACAATCCCTGCCTAGCCATGAGTTGTCATTGCCCCAATGTCTTCTACACCTTTTGTAGGTGACCTCAGCAAAATCATCCTTGAGGCAACACCTTTAGATTTGCTTGGGTTTTTTTTTTTGCTTCTGCTTTTCACTGGGGTCTTAGGTAATAAATTACCTTTTAGACCTCTTAATTTGTCAGTTGCTGCTCTTTTCTCCTGAAGGGGGAATCAGATAGGGTCAAATGGGAAAGCTCAGGTCTGGATAAAGACGCTGGACAGACCTGACTCTGACATGTCTGTGTTCTGGCGAAGTGTCCCATGATGGCTAACGTGCAAACACAGCTTGACGTGTACAGCATGGAGGTAACAGTGCAAGAACTGAACGTCAAAGCTGACAGCATCCTGACTAGGCTCAGATGTTCACTCACAGCTTGAGCCCTCGTGGCTCACCTCTTGCTGGTGTAGCTCTGCCTCTTCAGTGAAGATACAGCTGATGCCGCCAACAGGAGCATTTGGGTACAATACTTCTGCATTTGGGTTTAAGCTGTCAGAGCTGTGGCAGTTTGGGCTGCAACAGTTTAGAAGCCCTTATTGCTACCACTGTACCAGGAAAACGCCAAGTTTCTTGGAGGCTTGGTCTCACCAGACCCCGCTTGGGGGGTGCGTGGGGAGTGCGTCTCCCCAGGGGCACCTGGGCTGCAGGCTCACTTGCTGCTAGCAGCGGGCGAGCACCTGGCAGCCCTCTTTTGGGGGGCTTTCTGGGACACACAGTCACTTTATTACTAGACACATCTAGTGATGTTGGCAAACAAGCATGTTTTTCTGTCCAAGTTGGCTTTTAAAAAAAAGTATGCTTTTCGGTCCTTGAACTTGTTGAATGTGGTTTTGGTTAAGTATTCAAAGAACAGCTAATGCAGTTGTTTTGAGAAAAAGGCTTTGGCAGTCTTGTTTTATGGTATTTCTCCTTTCTTTGAAGCCTTAAACAAATGTCCTGCTTTGAAGATTTGCAGGGGTTTTGTGATTGACATTGATAGTAATGGCTTAGTAGTAAATAGTAAAGATATTTTTAAAACCCAAAAAAGTGGGAAAGTAATATAGGTTGAATGATAGGAAGCGAAGTAGCTAAAACATTCCCACATTGCAACCTTCCCACTCTGTCCACCTTTTAACCACTTAGTTCAGTGGGTTAATTCTTTAATTGTAACTTGAACTTGAATTTACTTCCATTAGCACCAGATTTTTCTCCAAAGACTTTTCTTTTTTGGTGATCGATAATTTTCTACATTTTTTTTCTTTGCTTTGTGTGAGACTGTGCTGTAATCTGGTCAGACCCATGTGCTTGCCTATTCTCTCAATGGCCTTGTCCTCCTTGCAAATGCTGTTAATGAGTCTGTACTAGAAGAGGAGGTGTGTGTCCCCCGCCCAACACATACTGTTTTGATGTACTGAGGATAGGCAGTAGAAAAGAAAAACCATAAACATACTGCTGCTTTTTTTTATTATTATTAAGGTGTATCATGCTGGGCTGAAAATTTTCTGAAAGTGTTAAAACGTATTCCCAGTGAGAGAATATAACCAAGTTTCAGTTGGCTAATAAAAAAGAAAAGGGAAAAGGGTTCCCTTTCTCTTCTTAGGTTATTCTGGGCCTAGAGCTAAATAGGGTCAGAGCTGGTACCTCATTGCACATAGCAGCCATCCAGAGCCACAGAAAAGTAAGTTAAGACCTCTCAGGACTGGAAGATGTAAGGGGAGCTATGGTAACACCTACCTAAAAAAGACTGGGGGAGGGGCTAGGAAGTCTGAAAACCTTAAATAACATTCCTCAGTATTTCCTTGCTGCCTTCCATTTTTCCTTCTGTAAATGTAATTTAGGAGTCAATGTCCCATGTTAAGTGGTTTTGGTTCATGAAGGAAGGGAACTGTCTTCAAAGGCCCCTTCTCTTAAGTTATTCAGAGTAACAAAAGCCCAGCTTATTTTGCTGTGCAAAATTTTTCAGTAAAATCAACAAAAGGTAAAAGTGAAAACCTGTGATGCACACACACATATATATTTAAATGCTCTCTCTTTCTCTCTCTCTCTCTCTTTTTTTAGATCTGCCCAGTGGAAAAAAAATGTAGGGGCCAAGAAATGAATGGGCTTCATTTCCAAGAAGCAGTTTAGGACAAGCTGTAGATCATTATCATGAGACGGATTTTTCTGCTGGTATATCCTTCCTGAAGTCCTTCACGCGCTGAGGCCCTCCAGGGGAAGTGTAACTTGACCCTGATGTCAAAAGGAACGTGAAATTGGGAGAAAAGAACTCTGCCAGCGTTGCCAGCACTCCCACAGTCTCCTGGGCCTCATCTTTAGGATTTTACTTCCCTGGTCTGCTAAAACAATTGTGGTGAGATTAGGCTGAAAAGAAGGCCCTGGGCAGTGTCACCATGTCTGCCACTTTTAGCCTCATTCCAGCATCTCTTGAAATGTAGTGGATGACTCCTCTGCTCTCACCAATCGTTCACAAAGCTTTTTCTGCCTAGCTTCTGCCTCTTGACTTCATGTTTGAAAGGCACCTGTGGTACCTGGCCAAAGGTATTTCTCTGGCATTATGGCTACCAGCTTATGGGCAGTGTGCAAGTACGGCAAATTCTCGGCCAGCCTGCTGCTGCTGTCTGTTCCCCATTCCCAAAGTGCCTGTCCATGCATGTGTGCCACCAGCAGAAAGTGGTGCAAGAGTGCAGCATCAGCAATGTTTCCCTACTCAGTGTGTGTTTTGTCTTCGAAGAAAGGAGCTTGTATGTAAAGGAACAGCAAGGTTACGCTCCAGGTCCATCATGACTAACTCCCCTAGAATAATGGATCTCAACTGTTGTAAATGTTATCTGTGATATATTTTCTCCCTAAAAAGAAAGGGGGTGAAGGATTTTTCTAGTACTTACATTTTTTTTAGTACTTTTGAACCATTTTCCCTTCTCTTTAACAAAAGCTATGAAGATTTTTAATGGTGGTTAATTGCCATGGCACCAAGCTGCCTGAGGTCTTGAAATCTCAAATCTCTTTTAACCATTTTGTGGAATGCAGAGCATTTTAATCAAAATGTATACATGGAGAAAACACTCTCCCACCACTGAAAACCCCACTTGGTCCTACAGAGATGTGGTCCCTGTGTGATCCCCCCGTCCCCCCCAACTTGTTCCTAGGCAAATCTTCCAAAGAATTCCCACTAAAGCCCAGTTTGCAAAACTGTGGGTCTCCATGGCCCCTCTTCCAGCTCAGCTGTCAATACCTGGGAATCCATCCCACTCCTCCAGCCCTTTGATATTAGGCTTGTAACCAAGATATTTGAGGTAGCCTAGGCTCAAGCTAGGTTTTCCATGCACCTTTCATGGTTTTCACTCATCCTGCTTCATGACCAGTGGATCAGTGCCCAGTCTCATAAAAGAATGATGAAAGGGTCCTCAATATCTCGTGAGCTTGTGGCACAGGAGTGGAGGATGAGCTGGGAGGGAAATATGACCACAGAACAAGGCAGGAGGAAGAGGAAACTGTGTTGGGACATCCCTGTAGGGGTATAAGATACAGAGCGAGCAGGTGATGGATTTTGGCAAGTGGAAGAAAGGTAGAGGTTTCTCAGTTGCATTAAATGCAGGCAAAAGCTGTCTTAAGGGGCTTATAGGCCATGGAGCATGAAACCTTACAGACTCTTTGACATATCTAAGAGTGGGAGAAGAATGCAGTGCGCTCCTCTTCCAGTCACCAGCTCTGGTATCTGGGATTCCACCAGCCCAAATGTGCCAGGAATTAAGTCTCCCCAGACAAACAGAGATAACATAGCAGAGCTCTGATCAAGGGACTGATATCAAAGGAGCAAATCTCTCAGCCCCGGGGATGAATCATCAGAGCAGTTTATTCCAACCTTCTCTCCTCCTTTCAAGTATCAGGTTCAATTGCAGCAACAGCAGCACAAAAGGCTTCGTCATTCTAGGTGCTGCAAAGACAGGGAAAACACAACCAGGAGGAATGGAATTCACAGGTGATACAAGGCTGGGAGGGTGTTGCAAATACCACAGAGAACAAAGAAATAATGCAAAAGGAACCTATCTTGCTTGGGCAGGGAGGAAGAAGGAAAGATGGGGGCTAGTCATGCACCTGGGGAGAAAGAATCCCAAAGGTAAGTAATCAAAGGGAGATGTCTAGAAAGCACAGCATGAAAAACAAAAAAAGACAAGCAAAAGAGGTGCATGTTTGCTACCAGCTGAGATATACCAAATTCAAGCAACAGCAGTCCTATTTTGCAGGCATGCAAGCAACTTGACAAATATCCATATTATCTCATTTTCATGGATAGGGAAACTGAGGCATCACATGGTCTCAATAAAGGGCCTATTATTGTGCAGCACTGGCCACACCTTGGCTGGGCAGAAACACCAGGTTGTCAATGCAGAACACTTTTGCCTTAGAGCTAAAAGGCAGTATTATGCACAGTTATGGTGTGATCACACGAAGAAGGTTACATTCTGGTCTGTGTGCCCTGCAAAATGAGGGGGATGAGGAGGAGAGGGAGGCCCCAGGGAAGAGCAGCAGGCACACGAGCATTATAAACCACAACTGCTCTCTGCCAAAGTGATTATCAAACCAGAATTGCAACATCTCATCCTCTCTGCTTCTCAGCAATCTGTGGATCTAATCTCTTGTACACGCAGGGGGAGATCTGTTTTGTCTGAAGGCATTCCCGCTGCCAGCTCCAGGTGGGTTGCCCTTCCCACAGAGCAGGTGAGGGCAGGTGGAGGGGGCTGAGCCGGCAGGCGCAATGCCGGAGAGAGGGCTGTGTTGAAGGTGCATAAGGTTGTGTGTCACTGCAGCTCTGCTGGTCCTTCGCAGCCACCTCACCTTGTGCACCAGCCCGGTCTGCAGCAGAGGCGAGCCAGGGGGGCCGCGCCAGCTCTGGTCCCCTGCCTCATCACCCCCAGTAACAGTTAGGTCGGATGATCCTCCAGCCGGCTTTATCCAGGCATCAGTCACATCGGTGCTGGATATTAATAAGCAATGTTGTTAACGGGTCTGCTTCCCCACTCCCACCCCTCCACACCCCGTGAGCTGTGTTAGCACCACAGGGCAAGCAGGAGCAAGACCCCCCAATGCTGTACGAAAATCAGTTGATCTCTGAAGCCTGTAGCTCTGGCTCACGTGCACGCCAGGAGCAGAAGTGCTGCTGAGACGTAGACTGTTTTGGGTTGTGGTTTGGAGTTAGGGAGTTTTGGAGGTGGGGGGAAGGGGTTGCATGTTTTGTGGGGTGGTGGCATGGCATTCACATAGCCCTGTGCTTTGGCATGTCAGAATTTACCTCTTTGAGCTCTCAGGTGCTCTAACAAATTGTTACTGATAATTATGTTGCAGACGAATCTAAGCTTTGCAAGGAGAATTGGGGAGTGGGGGTGGATGGCAACCTTCTATATGGACTATTTGCTACGGGTGAGGCACCTGGGGAACATACATGCTGCTGGTGTGATGCCGCATAACCAGGCATGTTTCCATGCTACAGACAGGGTAACTCCAGTGAGGCTGCGCTTGCCAGCCTGTGTTTCCCTCTGGGCACCATGCTCTAGCGGGAGTGAGAGATCTTGGGAGCAAGGAAGTCATTCGTGGCCCAAAGGAAATCAGTTTTGGAGAGGTAATGGTAACTCATTGGGAAGACAACAGAGAGAGTGGGAGGGAGGCTGCTGGCCTGTACAAATGTCAGCATGAAAAAAAGCAGGAGAGACTTTTTAAAAGGTTGTGATAGTCTTTTGGAAGCCAGGTGAGGAAACAGCTGTTGCTCACAGCAAAAAAGGCACCTGGCAAAAGTCACCTGGGTTTAACCAGAGAAAGCTCGGCTTTCCCCCAGCCCCAGGGTTGGGGGCTTTACTGGAGCGGTGCCCGAGGAGCTGCAGGCTGCAGGGCCACCTGGGTGGCATGGCCAGGCCATGAGCTGCGGGGCCAGCACAGCACACACCTCCACCTCCAGCAGCAGCCCTGCCGGCATCCCCAACAGGCTTTTCCCTCTCCTGCACAGCAGAAGCCAGCGTAAGGTGACCTTGTGCTAGGGTGAGACTTGAAGTATGGAAGGATGGCAATAGGAGCATCCACTGGGACGCGGCCCCTGCAAGACAAGGCTTTGGCTTGGATTTAGGCTCAGCTGGTCCCCTGTGCTGTGTTGTGCAGAGTTTGGGGTAGGATTAATGCAAGTTTAGTCACTCACTACCCAGGATAACGTGCCTCAAACTTCCACACCCTCCCCCAAAGCTTTGTCCACAGGGCTATACATCCTGAAGAAAACCTGAGGCAGGGAAAGGACAGCAGCATGAAGTGGGGCTTAAAGAATGGCTCTTTAAAAGGAGATGGGGAAGAGCAAAGGGGAAGCAGAAAAGTGGGGAAGAGCAGGAGGAATGGGTTAAAACACCATGGTAAATACAGAAAATCCCAAAAGTGTGAAGGAGTGTAACACCAGGTCACCGTCAGCTCTGTATACAGGCAGACCCTGCAATAATTGGCATGAGGCAGAAGGAGAAATGGGGCCATCAGAAAGCAGTGGGAAAATGCCATGTGGTAGAAGGGAGGACCAAATGATGTTCAGGGGTGCAAGAAAGGCCTTGAGGTATAAGAGAGAGCCCAGAGCTGGCCAGGTAATGCAAGCCCATGTCCATCCACATTCAGTCTACCCATCTCTGCCCTTCCTAAGGCTGAGAGAAGTCAGCTTGGTGAAAGTGGGCAGCGATCATCCCGAAGGTGTATTGGTCCCTAGTTCTAGGCATGCGCAAGTAGGTTCAGAGACAGATATATCAGGGAGTCTGTGAGGAGCAAGAAGAGCCACTATGAGCTGGAAGGAGGAGAGGAGGTTAGCGAAATTCTAGCTACTTCCAAGTTAGGGATCATGGAAAGGAGAGGAAGGGCCCTGTTGGTGCCAAGGAGAGGAAGGGCCCTATTGGTGCCAAGGAGCATGCATCATGTTCAGCTTATGGTGACTCTGGTGGTGCTTGTGGGGTTGGAGAAAAGACTGCTCCACTGAATGGAAGGAGAACCTCCACCACCCTCACTGTGCTGTTTTTCCCCATTCTTTGTGGTAGCTCGGTTCCTGATGGAGACAAATAACCTAAAACAGTGTTAGCAAGGAGCATGTAGTCTTTTCAGCTCTGGTAATAGAGGCTTCCACATGTAACGACACAATCTCAGGTCTCTGGCTGCTGCTGGAAGAGAGTTTGGCACTGCACTGCACTCTTCCTGCAAGTCACCACGTACATCTGAGGTGAACCACAGGCTCAGCAGCCATTTTGTGTCCCCCATGCCACTGAAGACCCCCCAGGGTGTGGTGTGGGGGCTGGGCCATCACCAGAACTGGGCAAAAACCTTGATTCTCTCTGCTGCAAAGCTGGGCATGTGTGCATGGCTCTATGGTTAGAGTGATTCAGCTTTTGCCTTACTTTCCCCTGCAGGAGAAAGGAGGATGGAGATCTGCAAGATCTCAGAAGGCCTCGCCAGAGCTGCGTGGGTGTGTGGACACTTTTCACCTTTTCATTACACTACTGGAGAGAATCAAGCATAGTGTATGTATGTAACTGAGGTGCTTGCACCCACAGATCACACATCAGACATGTGGTCATCATGGCTACACTCCAAAACCTTCCCCAGAGCACCCAGTTCTGAGAGCCAGGGAGCAAGGGACACGTCACCTTTGGCTCCCAGACCTCCCCAGCCACCCAGCACCTCCTGCAGCCCTTTGCAATGGCACCAGGGACAGAACAGCCTTGTGTCCCCTCTGGCATTGCCTTGCCCTTCCATGCCAGGCCACAGAAAGGGATGATGAACCACGAGCTCTGCTAAGCCTCCCCAGCAAATACACCCGGTGCCAACGCATCTGGTGCGCACCACTCCTTTAAGGCTTTTCCCAAGCTTTAGATTTTCTCATTCTCTACTTTTAAAGTGTTACTAATTTGGCCCAACCCTTCCTTCAGCAAAAGTGTGCGCTCTCAGCTCAGTTTAGTTAGCAAAAGATTACATCCCAGCAAAGCAAAAAACCCCAAAGCTCAAAGCTATCTTTTCATGGGACACCACTGTGCACTAAACCTTTGCTGAAGCTTCCTTCCTAGCCAGCCCTAGCGTCTGTGCTTTGGCTGCTCTGTCCTCACACACACAGCCAGTCAGGAGGTGGACTTTCCACAGCCAAGGAAAAATGTGTCTCTGTTTACTTCTACTTCCTTCTTTTTTCTTCTTCTTTTTTTTTCTTCTTTTTTCCTCCTTTTGTTTTTTTGGCTTCAATTGCACTTGGAAAAAGAAATCCACAAATCCAATGCTTTTAACTTGTTGTTGTTGTTGTGGTGACAAAAACACTGCAACATGCAGGGTTACCAATGAGCTATGAATGATCAGTGTGAATATTACCCTTGCGTCAGAATGAGAAAAAAGCCAACCAGTAAAGGCGGTGTGATGCTGCTCCATCACTCCCCAAAAGTTTTGTCTGTGGAACGAAATAAGGAAGCTGGAAAGCATTTCTTTCAATACTTCTGCACTAGCAGTTTTTCTGAGATGGGTCCTGAGCCCCTGCAGACTTCAGTGCAGTGGTGGTATCTGTCCAAAGTGGGCTTTGCTGACGCTTGTCTTGGCTGGTGCTGTTTGTCAGGCCCTTGTCTTGCATTACTTAATGCAGTCAGGAATACGTCTTTGCTTTGTGTTTACGGAAAGGCTGCTCCTGATATGCTACTCTGCTGACTTTAGTCTAGCTGAGCCAGCTGTATTTTATATGCCCGTCAGTCCGTCCTGGCTGTGGCACTTAAGCCACCAGGCTGTGGTTCTGAGCCTTTTATGCAAGTAGCTCTGAATGGTAGCTGAAATAAATTCCAGCAGTTGATGCTGTGTGAAAAGTGTGTGTTTTGGTCATGTTTCTCTTTAGGTTCATGTAAAAAATGTCATTCTGCAGACAATCAGGCATCCTAATTTCTAGTCTGCAGGATATGAGTAACTTTCTGCAGAGGCTGATTGCTCATATCCTGTGGGACAGTTGAAATCTAACCTACATGGGAGGGTGAGATACAGTCTTGAAATTGTTGCTTTCATAACCCAGTGAAAATATAGCTATGGTGTGCTGCTTGTAAATTTTCATCATCTCCCACCACACCCAGCTCTCTTATCAGTAATGGTTTTTAAAACTTGACAGTGCTGAATTTATCAAATCGAGTACAATTTCTGTGGGAACATGATGCAACTACATGGCTGCAGAACTCTGCTGTGACGCAGCTGGAGATAGGACCAGGACAGGTCCTTTAACAAGCCCCCAGTTAAAAAGAACCATGGCCAAGAAATATGTCATGCCGGCGTGCGGAAACTCAGTGAGAAAGATGTAGAAAGACCCGGACAGTATTTGTCCTTCTCCCTTCAGCAGTGACCGTCAATTTGAGCGTAGCTCTGCAATTTTATTATAGATCTTTGTATCAAGATATAATTTAGACAGGCATGGATTTCGCTCGCCGACTTCCCGAGGGTCACCATTTTGTTGGTGGCAGCGCCGCTTCGGCCCCTCCATGCCAAGCACACACCCCCCAGCCCTCCCCTCCATGATGAGACCTGGATGATCTACCTCGTTCCGTTTGCTAGACTTTCACCCCGAGTCCCCCTTCTTCCAGTGAGGTTGCTCCGGTCAAAAGCCCAGAGAAGAAAATGCACGTTGGCACAACATCTTGCTGTACCCAAAATATCCAGCCACCACTCCTCTCTCTCTCTCTCTCTCTCTCTCCATCAGCCCCCTCCCCGCCCCTGTTCTCCCCTGCCTCTCATCTCAGACCTGTCAGAATAAGTGCATAGATGCTCCAAACAAGTCCTGCATCATGTAGTGTTGCTGCCTGCTTTTAACCAGCAAGCTCAGCACTGCACTTGCGTATCCAACATATTTGCAAGCATGCTGGTGTTTCCTCACCCTTCTCATCAACTGCTGTCAAGCTCCACTTTAAGCCATGGGATAAAGAGGCCCAGAGCACATCGAGTCCTGTTTCAGGCTGCTGAAACAAGATTAGCGTTCACTATATTTGCTGTCTGCATTTTTTTTGTTCATTCCCACCACTTCAGCATGCTTGGCAGCCACCTCCTTGTACCCACAGAGCACTGTTGGATGGGCATGAAAGAACTGTTTTGGATGGAGCATGGTGACAAAAAGACAAAGACTGCTGGGCGACACTGAGCTGCACATTCTTGGAGGATAAAGGCTAGAGTTTGTTTACCTCCTTTGCCTCGCAGCTGCCTCCTCCCAATCCACCTTGTAGTCATGATCCCACAACTAAAAAGTGAGGTCTCCTACTGAGACATGTAACAGCTAGCTAACACTACCTGGTAGCCACTCCACCCCACTTCATTCAGATCCCCTCACAGCCACACCGCTTTCCAGGATTCTCCCATACGAGGTCTTTTCAATCACTTTTGCCTGCAGAGACCTGACCACTCTTCACTGCCTACTTCTTCCCTCTCCTTATCATGCACAGCTTCCTCCTGTCTCCTGCTTTAACTGCCAGCAAGTAACATGCTCTGGGTGTATGATAATCCTCCCGGCTAGTTCACTACAGTGACCACCTCCTGCCTGCTCTAGGACTCCCTTCTGGAGCTGCTTGCTGTCTCTGCCAGGCCTTCTGCTGTATCATCTCTCAGTGCTTCACTCTGTTCCATCCTTCTGTGGCTTCCTCCTGTTCTGTTCCCTGAACATCACCTTCCATTTCAGTTCAACCTTGTCCCTGCTCCACCAGCTCCATGCTACCTCTCTGAGCCTGATGTGTTCTTTTGACTGCCCTGAGACAGTGGAAGGTGCTCACCGGGCTTTGGGAATGCATTGTCCTTGGGCATGGACAGCCTCCCTTTTGTCCATGTTCACATAACAGCAAGGAAGGAAGGTAGGCAACTGTGTCCCCAAAATCCACAGTTCCAGTTGTGCCATCAGTCACTCTTCCACTGATTTGCAGCATCAGGAGTTGTAAACAGACAGCGACACAGCAGCAGCAGCTGTTTGCCCTGTCCTAACATCTTGGTGCATACCGGCAGACATGGAATGAAAGACAGCCTCTTCAAACCATTTTGTTGTGCAGGGAGTCTAGGAATTTTGGACAAAAGCTATCCTGGCTAAGGAAGGAGCTTCATGATGAATTCAAATGCAAAAAGTGTGTGTGCAAGAGGTGGAAAAAAAGGATAGGCTATGAAGGAGGAGGACAGAAGCACTGCTCAGGTACTGAAGTACGAAATAGAAAGGTCTCTCGGAGCCCAGCTGGAGCAAAAACTTGCATGGGGTAGGATGGGTAACCAGAGGGATTCTGTAATTATCCAAGTACCCGGTACAGGGAAAATACAGGTCTGCTGAGGAATGGGGGACAAACTAGTGATAGATGCCTCCGCCTTAGAAGAGTCTGAAGTACTCAAAGCCTTCCTTGCAACAGTCTGTAGAAGCAAAGCCTGCTCCCAGATCTCCAAACACTTCAAAATGGTTTGGAAGGTTGAGGGACAGCCAGGAGCAGGGCAGCCACAGGCTTGGTACAACTTGGAGAGCCTGGATGTATCGCAATGCATGGGATAGGATAGGCTACACTTCAGAGGTTCTGGGATACATCTGGAGCTGCTGAAAGAATTGCCTAATCTGATTATGAGGCTGCATTCTTTCATCTGTCATCCCTGACAGCTGGGAAAAGGGCAACTTTGTGCCCAACTGTACAGAAAGCAAGCAGGATGACTTGGGGAACTCCAGACCAGCCATCCTTACCTCAGTAATATGTCCTCTTGGCACCCAGTGCCAAACATGCAAAGGACAAGAATGTAATCAGGAAAGGTTGATACTGATTTACCAATGGAAAACTAACTGCCTTTTAAAATGAAAGGGCTGGCTGCATGGATTAGGGGAGAGTAGCTGATGTAATATACTTAGATTTGAAGTACTGTCTCCCACAGCATGCTGCTTTGGAAGGAGGGGGAGGTTTGGCAGCAAACCACTGCTCAGCATACTGGGAAATGGGAAGATGTAAAATATCCCAGTGAAGGAGAATGACACCACCAGTAGACTGTCTCTTCCTAATTCCATGTGGGTGTCCTGCGATGTGACATTGCCCAAAGAGTGCCCTGGGCAACCCATCACATTCTTCAACACCCTGACACAGGGTAGAATACAGCAGAAAGACTAAGTGTAGCACTTACACCAGCTGATTGTCCATTAAAATATTCTGTAGCACTGAAGATTGAACTGGAGGCAGAATAAAAACTAGATAGACTATACAAAGCCATAACCAACTGACCAAATATTAGCAGATTTCCCTCAACCTTTTCATGATCAATATCTGGAAATGGAAGAAGCATCCACATCTATTGTCACCACATACTTCTGATGTTCTGCTGACGTACATCCACTAGATGTTGTTTTTCTTGAGCATGTAATTTGTAGGGATGTATTTGTCCATGAAACATTTGGCAGCTCCTTGAGGCCAGAGGATATGTCAATGGAGAATTCATAACCAGGGAGACAGGTTGAGGAAGAAAGGCTTCACACTAGCCTTAGCTCATGCATAATGGTCACGGGCTGTTCCTTAAGAAAAATGCAAGAGCACATCTATCTAGGCACAAGCTGCTGGGCCCACTAGCTTGCTCTGGTACAGTGATGGCCATGGTGGGACTGTCAGCAGGATGCTTCAGCGCAGAAGGCAGGAGCTAAGATAGAAGGCCATACAGGTTGTCTAGTGTTTTTCTATGTACTGGGGTGTGGAAGAAGCTAGAGCAATACTAGAAGAGGTGGGTCAGACACTGTGAGGTAGAAGGGCAAAGAGCAGCATGCCAATATCTGCAGCTTAGTATGGGTCTGGAATGGCTGGAGATGGGACCCCATAGTAGCTACTGGTCCATTTTCTGACCCACGTGACAGGGTGCTTCAGAGAATAAGGCACTGTTGTTTCCTTACAGCAAAGGGTTTCTCTCTCGGATTTCTGTCCCAGTCCACTGAGGATGAGGAACTGACATTGAAGGCACAGACAAGAAATATGGAGAGGAGAGAGCTTATGGCTCCCAATTCTAGAGCGATCAAAGTAGAATGGGAAGACCCAGGTAGCAGGACTATTTTGGAAGAACATTTGTTTTTAAAAGGCAAACAAGGAGAAGGAGACAGAGCAGGGTGATGACAAAGTCTTCTCCAGGGTTGAGACGTCCCCACAATTCACTCCTAAAACTCCACCACCTATCCCTCTTAAGCTTCCCTTCCAGAAATACCATTTTGCTTCATGATCAGCACAGATCTAGCTGCTAAGAACTCATGTCCAGTCCCTCCTCACCCCCCGAGACACTGATCCCTCTCTGCCCATGAGACTACTGGTCAGACCACAGCCACCTCCAGCATTGAACCCTAACAGTGCCATGTTGGCATGGAGGCTGGGAGGGAGGGTAATGGGCCACATGCAGCTGGTCTTTGTATTTTTTCAGTGTGATTGATTCCTCTGTTGTCTTGTTTACCTCCTCCGAGAGGACATTGGCACCTCTCAGTCTTGAGAGTTCTGTAAGAAAAGAGATGAAAACAGTTCTGAGAGTTTCCTACCTGTCTGTCAAGGTTTCAGTGTGGATCAAGGGGGCAGACAGAGGGACGTAATTTCAGATGACATTATTTCAAGAACTGGGAGGCATAGAAAGTCTGGTTTAAACACAGAAACAGCTTCTATCCCAACTGCCTTGGACTGCACTTTTAATGTCCTACCTTGAGCAAGTAATCAAGCACACTGTATGTGTGCAACCAAAGCATTCACACCCACAAACCACACATCAGATATTTTTTATCTCAGAATAAACACTTGGCCTCTACTATGCGTCTAAACCAGGTTTTGCAGTGTTGGTGGGAAGCCACTTCAAACACGGTTATTATGGCTACACTCCAAAACCTTCCCCGGAGCACCCAGTTCTGAGAGCCAGAGAGCAAGGGACACGTCACCTTTGGCTCCCAGACCTCCCCAGCCACCCGGCACCTCCTGCAGACCTTTGCAATGGCACCAGGGACAGAACAGCCTTGTGTCCCTTGTGCCCCCTCTGGCATTGCCTTGCCCTTCCATGCCAAGCAACAGAAAGGGATGATGAACCACAAGCCTTGCTAAGCCTCCCCAGTGTCCTTGGTGGTGGGGCACTGCACAAGCAAATACACCCGGTGCCAGCGCATCTGGTGCCAAGTGGTTGCGCTTGAGTGTGACCATTCCTGTGTGCCTTTTGACCTCTAGTCCAGCAAGGGCTTCCAGGGAACTGGGGTGTGTCCTGCCTGCTCCCCTGCACCCGTTGTGGTTGCAGTGCCTGGTTCTGGCTCCTGAGAGCTGTCGACATTTCCAGGCATGAGTCCCACTTTCCCCTCCCTCCCAATTTCCTCATCAGAGTTCACTCCTTTAAAGTTTCCCACAAGCTTCAGATTTTCTCGGTCTCTACTTTTAAAGTGTTACTAATTTGGCCCAACCCTTCCTTCAGCGCTTCCTTCCTAGCCAGCCCTAGCGTCTGTGCTTTGGCTGCTCTGTCCTCACACACACAGCCAGTCAGGAGGTGGACTTTCCACAGCCAAGGAAAAATGTGTCTCTGTTTACTTCTACTTCCTTCTTTTTTCTTCTTCTTTTTTTTTCTTCTTTTTTCCTCCTTTTGTTTTTTTGGCTTCAATTGCACTTGGAAAAAGAAATCCACAAATCCAATGCTTTTAACTTGTTGTTGTTGTTGTGGTGACAAAAACACTGCAACATGCAGGGTTACCAATGAGCTATGAATGATCAGTGTGAATATTACCCTTGCGTCAGAATGAGAAAAAAGCCAACCAGTAAAGGCGGTGTGATGCTGCTCCATCACTCCCCAAAAGTTTTGTCTGTGGAACGAAATAAGGAAGCTGGAAAGCATTTCTTTCAATACTTCTGCACTAGCAGTTTTTCTGAGATGGGTCCTGAGCCCCTGCAGACTTCAGTGCAGTGGTGGTATCTGTCCAAAGTGGGCTTTGCTGACGCTTGTCTTGGCTGGTGCTGTTTGTCAGGCCCTTGTCTTGCATTACTTAATGCAGTCAGGAATACGTCTTTGCTTTGTGTTTACGGAAAGGCTGCTCCTGATATGCTACTCTGCTGACTTTAGTCTAGCTGAGCCAGCTGTATTTTATATGTCCATCAGTCCATCCTGGCTGTGGCACTTACTAGGCATTTTTAATGCCCTCCTTCGAGAATGCAGAACCCCATATTTGTGGACCAAGAGGTGAGGTCCCACTGCTAGGAAGGCTGTGGCTCTGAAATAGCTATTTGTTTCAGCTGCAAATGTTTTCATGGTCATTCATAGTAGAGAGGACACTTGTATTTCCCTTTCCCTCGAGAACTGATGATGTCTTGCCTGTGAGTCATAAGCTACCAGAATCCTACGAGGCTTCATGTTATTTTGCATGCAGCTCAAGGGCCCGTACTTTGGTGCTCTGGTTGTCACCTTTCTATGGCACATTCCCTTCAGTCTTTCTCTGCCTCATTCTCTCACCTGCTTCTGTCAAAGTTCATACTCCCCTCTCTCAGCCCTATTCTACCTTCTCACACTTCTGAATGCCTTGCCTTCCTTCCAGACCTTGGGGGGTTTTTTAGCTTGCATCTCATTCCTCCTTTTCTTGGAGGTCAGCAACCCACCATTCTCTTTTTACTGATTGCTTCAGTACATCCTCATATAATTGTCACTCTTTCGGTCCCACTGCTAGGAAGGCTGTGGCTCTGAAATAGCTATTTGTTTCAGCTGCAAATGTTTTCATGGTCATTCATAGTAGAGAGGACACTTGTATTTCCCTTTCCCTCGAGAACTGATGATGTCTTGCCTGTGAGTCATAAGCTACCAGAATCCTACGAGGCTTCATGTTATTTTGCATGCAGCTCAAGGGCCCGTACTTTGGTGCTCTGGTTGTCACCTTTCTATGGCACATTCCCTTCAGTCTTTCTCTGCCTCATTCTCTCACCTGCTTCTGTCAAAGTTCATACTCCCCTCTCTCAGCCCTATTCTACCTTCTCACACTTCTGAATGCCTTGCCTTCCTTCCAGACCTTGGGGGGTTTTTTAGCTTGCATCTCATTCCTCCTTTTCTTGGAGGTCAGCAACCCACCATTCTCTTTTTACTGATTGCTTCAGTACATCCTCATATAATTGTCACTCTTTCCCTTATGTATTCAGCCTCCTATGGGCTCTTCCATACATTGTAAACTTCTCCAGCGACACTGCTGCGTACATATCCCTCCACGCCTTCACCATGGCTCCCAGCTTTCATCCTCTCCTGGCTCTGCATCCCTATGCTTTCCTCAGTGGAAAATCATTCTGGTGACTTTGTCCTAAACCTTGTGGACTCTTTAGGTCTTAGACTAGACTCAAAGGAGAGGTATGAGGTTAAGACATGTCACTGAGAGCTTTGATCCATATCAGAGCGAGCACTTTGAAAGAAATAAGCAAAGCAGAGGGGAACAAAAATGGTCGAGACCCCAAAGTATTTAATGTATGAATACAAGTTAAAAACAAGATAATATGCAGTCCAAGCGACAATAGCAGTTGGTCACAGAACTATAAAGGAAGCAATAAACATCTGAGTACTTGATGGCAAATTTGTTCAAGAGAAGAGAAGAGAAGAGAAGAGAATGAAACAGAGACCAGAGCAGAGATGAAAGACCGAGTGATGTTTGATCAGGCTGATCATTGCATGGGTGACCAGTTACTTGTTCTGTACATGATCTGCAATGGTCTGACGGGTGCACCATGTGACTGCCTTACACAAATCCATGTGACCGTTTGCTAAACAAAAAAAATGGTTGTGCAACACAAGGAGACAACAGATTTAGCAGGTCAGTCATGTATCTATCAGACATGCTGAAGCTATGTCTCATGGAGAAGGAAAAGACAATTTTTGTAAACACTGTGTATTTCAGTGGGGTATAGCATAGAAACAAGGTTTACCACAGCAAGTGAATAATTTTAAAAGTTACACAGCCTGTCTCCACTGGATATGGCATACTTTTAAAGTAGCACCAATTAATAGTGTTAGCAACATATTTTAGGAAACAAAATAATTTTCTTTTCTAGTTTCAGCAAGCCTAATTTCCCTGAGCACTGACTCCTCCCAGCAGCATACTGTGAAGACAACTGTCTCTTGTCTGGTATCTCACACTGTAAAGACAGGGCCAGGCTAAAGCATAAGCATGACAGACTGGAGTCATGTGCCCCAGGTTTTCCAGTAAGCATCTCATATGTCTTCTCAAAGTGAAGAAAACCCTGGAACTGTGTTCTTGCTCAGGTCTGCAGGAAGCCTGAGAAAAAACAGTCAGAGAGGTGTAAATTTTCTGTGCAACTCAATGTGTGTTTGATCTACCTGCTGGCAGGACCTCTCTCATTACACGTACAGGATGAGAAAAAGTTGTCATGAGTCACCTCCTGCTGCTGCTCCATCGTGACCCCACCACAATGGCATCAGCAGAGAGTCCACATCTTCCTTCCTCTCAAATGAAACCGGTAACGGGGCAGTCCCCCACCAAACAGCAAATGCTGCTTCTTTGAGGGCTACTCTTTGAGGGCTACTTACCAGCTTTGCTTGGAGGTAAGACTGCAGCACTGCTTGGACTCTCACCACCTTTCTGAAGGAGAAGCATCCCCATGATCTCCCCAGATACTGAGATGTCTGGAACTTAAAAAGAGCACAAAATCAGATATGAAGATTTGTGTACAGGGCATGCAGCAGCGAAATTTACCTCCAATAAAATATTTTTTCACACTTCTTCTCACAGAAATTAACCGCTTTTCTGGTCTGGTACACAAATATGTTCACCAGAAATAACACAAGCAAAAAGCAATGAACATTGGCTGTGATGTTGTGACACTCTTCTTCATGCTCCAGCCTGTAAAATGGCACTGAAACCTTTGATGTGGTTGATGTCACTTGGAACTCTTGGGGATCTTCTCTTGTACACTCAGCAGTGTTTTCTCTCCTAGAAGGGTGCTCCAGTGATCTAGTTACCCATACGCAACCCAGGGCCATCTGGTTCCATGGACACATCAAGACTTTTCCATGCCATTTGGGATTTTTCTGGCGGTAGCAAACTCCCTTGCCAACCTCTTGCCCAGATGGGAATGAACTGAAATAGAGATGGAATCCAGAATGGTCCTGACGTAGCATGAACTCCATGTCTGCCAATAGTGTGACATCTGAAAAGCTCACAGGTTTTGTAATGAGGGTGTTGGGCAAAGAGAAGGGAAGTGGCAAATTGAAGAAGTGGCTTATTCTCCAATTAAATTTTAACTTCATTACCACATTCTCCTTTTGTACTCCCTTGCTGCCTTCCTCCCTTCCATTTCAGGTCCAGTTAGGGATGGGATGCAGAGACCTGGGGTGTTCTGCTTCCCACCAGAGGTAATACTTCACTGGCTCCAAGTGTACCCAAGAGGTAACGTGAAGATATTAGCAGGAAAAAAGCCCACTGCAGCTAAACCTTAACCTCAGCCACTGCTCCAGGGGCTAGCTTGGTTTTCAGAAGCCTGTGCAATGCTTCCAAGGTCTCTGCAGTGCCACTTGCACACGGCAAGCCAGAACACAGTTCTGTGGGTAGTCTCAAAGACATACCTGTCCAAGCTAGCTCTGCTGCTCTGGCCAGGCCTCTCAGAGTTGAATGACATTTTTTGTGGGGGACTGTGGCAACCATGAGAACTGCCTAGGTGCTTGCTCAGATGTGATGAACACTTTCAACTGAAAACAACTCATCTTCAAGCATTCAAACCATTTAATTGCAAACAGCTTTTCCTTTTGAAGCTTCCTTACAATTTTCAGAACTAAACACATCTAAAACAGACTTATTCCCCAACCAAAAGTTTATCACAAAAACTACACAAAGCATTAGTTTAGGGCTCTGTGAGTTGTGTGCTTTGGCCCTGAATGATTTTGCTGTCTGGTTCCCATTTTGACAGGAAAACAGAAATGTTAAAGTAAGTTTGACCTTATGAATTTGGATGGCTGGGTTTTATTTTTGTCAGCTCAGCCAGAGTCAAAAACCAATCATAGGCAGCTTGGCCCAGAGCACTCCCCAGCCCTGAGGTCAGTTGCATAGCAAGCTCTGCTAAAGACAGGCACGAGCTAGGAAGGAACACTCAGCCATCAGTAATGTCAGGATTCAGAAAGCCTGTACTGACTCCATGCTATGCTGAGCTTTTTCAAGCTGTACATTATGCCTTACTGTTCCCTGGTTACTTTGTGCAGGCTGCTGCCTCTGGAGTTGTATTAGCCCCATTCTTCATCTAGGGTACTTGGGTTCTGTTTCCTTCCTCTCACTTCCCTCCATCCTCTGCCCCTGAAGGATATTTTATCTCCTTACTTTTTGATGAACTGTTCCTGTAATTTCTACCTGTGAAACACAGGTACAGACTCCCTGGGCCTGAGAGATGAGTGTGGGACAGCGAAAGGAGTGTACTGGAACAAGAGCTTGCAGCCTCACAGCAATGGGCAGGTGCTCAGCACTCCCGCGGCAAGAGAGCCATGGGCCAGAACACCACACAGACCTGCCCCTGGGTCAGGCACCCCATGGCCCCGGGAGGACTGGCCTCTGGCAAGCCGTGGGGTTTCCTCTTCACCACCCCGCTCCTCCCAGGCACCCATTACAGAGCACACTCAGCAAGATTTCTGGGGAGGACATCAAAGTCACTTGCCAGGCAGAGGGAGCAAAGCATCACGTAGAGGGGGAAGGGCTCCCTCTTCACCTCGCTGGGGAAGAAGTACTGCTCTCAAAAGAGTACGGGGGCACAGGTCTCAGGTGGTTTAGCTCTGGGCAGGATTCCCAACCTCCATCCGCTTCCCCTTCCCCTCCTGACACTGAGAAATACCAGGAAAGGATTTGGATGCAAACAAAAGGATTTAGGCAACCAAAGCCAGAGCAGCACATCTTTTTGTTTTAAAAACAAAAGGGCGGGCAATAAGGGAATTTATACTGTGACAAAGGAGTAAGAAAGACAAGACCTACAGGGCAAAGGTAAAATCCAAACCAGATACTTAGTTCTATGGTTTTTATTTTAAAAACAAGAAACTACATTAATAAGCATATAAAACCCATCCAAAGTATCACAACGCTGTTACAGAAAAAGAAAATAACAAAGGAGATACCATGTGAGAAAGACCAACAAGTTTCGGTCCAAGCCAACACACATCTCTGATGCAAAGTATGGAATGCTCCTATGCACAGCTGTAGGGGGAATTTCCTAAAGTACAGATGCCCATCTAGAAATACCACATCTGGAAGTGCTGGGGGGGTCAAAGGGCAGGCACAAAAATCTGTTTAACTGAGCCAAAATACGGAATTCAGGAAAGAAGTCATATATAATACTTCTGAGAATAAATATCTGGCATGGAAACCTGATGGAAAGCTAGACAAAACTGGACATAATAGGATTTCATTGTGCAAGGCTGGAACATTTCAAATGAAGTCACAAGTAGTACTTCACAGTAGCAAATTTTGCTGATCTTTGCAACTGTTTCTCAACAGGGAAGGTAGAAACATCATCAGTCCATTAATGAAAATATCAGCTACGTACCCCAGGATGTACATCAGTGGGAACCCCTCTGAGCTGCTCTGAAATGTGCTGCCAAGAAAGCTTGCGCGATCCACGCTACAGCAATTTGGAGGTCGTTCCTGCCTGTCTGAGCCTTTCTTCCTTTTACCCACCTCGGAACCTGTGGGCCTGCCTCTCCCCTAGGACACCCCGCAATGAGCTCCAGCATGAGCCTGCAGGCAGACCCAAGCTCGATCGAGTCTGAAAATGCAGATCTGGGAGCAGGAGTTTAAATCAGACCTACCTCTGTGCTTCCTCCAGACAGGCTGCGCAGGTCTGGAGTCTCTCTCCAGAGTGCTGCGGCCAGCGAAGCGCAGCTCCCACCCCCTGACTGCAGTTACGCCACAGGGGATACTTTTTGCCTTCCTGAGCCGAAATGTGCCAGCACGGGCAGGTGTGTCCATACTCCCGACTGCCTAGCAGTGTGACAGGCCGGGAGACCAGCATTTACAGATGTACAATCACTGTCTGCTGCATCCCTTTTAACAGAGGCACTACTGCAGAGCGGTACACATCTACGCTGCAGGCTGCGGAGCATCACAACATCATGCAGATCTTCCAGAGAGGACACGTGGGGCAAAAACATTTGGTCTGCAACCAACCAGCAGACTGAGGACTACAGACCTTTCCCACTGCTACGCTAGCAAGCTCCAGCAGCTCTGGTCTCTGGTTCTGCATCTCTGCCTGCATGAGCTTACACATGCCACAGCTGACCACGCCTGCGCCCAGAAGGGTCATGCTACATGCCTCTGCCTAATATTTATAAAAACAATTGCTAAGAAAATACGGCTTTGGAAAATAATTTTTATCCTTGTAACAATCTGAAAATTTCAGACTTTCTGACCTACCAGAATACAGCAGAAAAGCCAAAAAGAAAAAAAAAAATCAAGAGAAGGCAGGAAAAGTTACTTTCTGGCTTGCGATCACCACCCTCAGTCATCCCATATGAGCTTTAGCCATGACTGCAGATACAAACACCACTCATTTTCTGCAACACCACACACTCCAATCAACACTTGGGAACAGGATTTAAAATTGTCAACCAAAAAATCCCAAACAGAGATTTTGGTGGACAAACATACTTCTTACTAGTACACAATTCTTTGCATTTCCTTCCAGAGGGCACAAATAACTTAAAGGTGAGGTGCATAATTGGCTGTGTCATACATGTCATCCAAAATGCCCCATCGCCTCTTTAGTACCACGTTTCTCCTTTACGGTCTTATTGCACCTCCAGTCTACAGCATCTTCCGTTAGTATAGCTATTTCTCTTAAACATCTTCAATTTCATTATCTATACATTTTTGTACACCATTAAAAAAATAAATATTTACAACATGACAAATAAATAAACAAGTAAAAGTATGCTTTCAGTCTGTCTATACAAAAAAAAAAAGCAGGAAAAAATATCCATGTAACTTGGTCCCCTTTTTCCTGAGGCTGAAAAAAGTGCACACCGGATAGGAAAAAGCAGGGAGATGGCTTTTTGGTAGGCTTGTTAAATTCCAGTGTAACACTGCGCACACACACACGCACACAGAGTAGACTCAAAGGGCCGGGAACTTGTTCAGTGGGTCACTTCAGCTCACTACAAAAATAGTAATTAGATCATAGTGGTCACTGCGTGCATAAGTATGTTAAACCCCAAATAGCAATTACAGATGAGAAAAGCAAAAATATTGCCAGCTCTTCTCTGTTCTCCTGATGTTTGTGACAGGGAAGATGAGATTATTTTTGCAAGTGCCAGGTGCCTTCCAGTACTTGAAAATGGGATCACCCATATCAGATTCACTTAATGCTGGTAAGCCTGGCAGAACAGGGGAGTATGTGGGTGCAAAGAAGAAAATAGCAGCAATTGAGGGGGGGAAAAAATGTCCCAGTTCTCATTGTTTTCTTTGCTCATTCCTTTAATGACTCTAAGTATGTAAGAGTCGAAGAAGGGGGGTGTCATGAATCTTAGGCAACTTCTTTGTCAGGTTGTATGCTGTTCAGCTCCACCATGGGGTTCTTCTCTACAGGTGATGTGGGGCTGGCTTCTGCTCGTCCTTCAAAGCCCCTGGAGATGTCTTCAAAAGTCCTGCCCTTGGTCTCCGGCACTTTGAAGAACGTGAAGACAAAGAAGATGACCAGGAAAACAAGGAAGATGAGGAAGACATAGGAGCCACACAGTTTCTGCAGGGAGGACAAAAGCAGGAGGTTTTAATGAGAAAAGCTCATAAACCTAAATGCAAGGTCATTTGCTGTTAACAGGTCAAAATTCTAACACTTTTCTCCAATAGTGCCCTTACTGACTTTCTCAAAATGGCATCTTTTAAAATGAAATCAGGTTCCTATGGACTTCTGAAATGCTTTAATGTTCCTGAGGGTGACCAAAATTGAGACTTTTAAAGGGAAAGCCTTGATGTGCTAATTAAGATGGCTCTTCCAACTATTTGTAAACTACAAGCAGTTAAGACTGCATAATAAAAAGGTGAGACGCTGCAGCGCTCTCACAGTGCTTTGCAAACTGGGTCCTTACCTCTGCATAGGGGAAGAGCATTCCCACCAAGAAATTAGAGGTCCAGTTGGAACACCCAGCCACTGCCATGGCTGCAGGCCGTGGGCCCTGGCTGAAGAGTTCTGCCACGATGAACCAGGGGATAGGGCCAGGACCAATCTCAAAAAGAGCCACAAAGCCAAAAGTGGCAACAATGCTGATGTATCTGATCCACTCCACAACATCCTGCAAGGGAAAAAAACAGCTGCAATTTGGGGCACATGTGGTACAGCACAATGCCATCTCCAGCATCACAGCTTTCTCAGCTGCACTGTGAACACTGTGGCATAGATTCTGCCGTTATAAAGTTGCGCTCTCCACCACACACTCAGCCCTAGCCCCAGCTGTACCTGCCCACAGGGCAGAGCTGCAGGGCACAGCAGACATAGTCTTATAGGTCCCCTGCTGGGGTCAGCCTGGAGAAGAACACCAATTACTCACCTTCAGAGCTAAGGCAACAGTCATAAGAACAGCACACACAGCCATGCCACCCAAACCAACTAAATGGAGGGTTCTGCGCCCCGCACGCTCCACCAGGAACAGCTAGAAATATGGCAGAAGGAAGAAAAAAAATCCATTACTTTGGCAGCAAGAGCAGAAGAGGCTCCCTTGCTCAGCATGCTGTGTACCTCTTATTTTTATCTGCCCACAGCCCTCAGTACTAGTGCTGATCTCTGTGCAGGTGACCAGGCTGCTCCATCCTTGACACAGGTTTTTCCTTTCTAGTTTTTGCTACTGCCTTCTCTAATCATTCTTTTCCCCTGATGCACTCCTTTTCACCCTCCCTTTCTTCTAAAAGGATAACAATACCGCTTTCTCCCCTCCTCTTCTCCCACAGTGCCTTTAATGCATTCTTTCCTTTGCTCTTATATGCCATTGCCTAGCCCAATGCTTTGCCACAGCCTGGCTACTTGTCCTCAGTCACATCTCCCAAAAAAGCCCATGCAGATAAGTCACCTCTCACTGTTAAGGCCCTGTTCTACTTACCGACACAACAGTGAAGACTGTGTTTACCACACCAGCTCCAATGGTGGCATACACAGGTTGTGTGATACCAGCTCTTTCAAAAATCCCTGTAGAATAATAGAATACCTGGGAAGAGAAGCAAAAGTTGAACACCGTCACGATTCCAGTGTTTGAGAGCACACCTTTTGTTCCCTGCCTAATGGCTTGCAGGCCCAACAGGGAGCTTCTAAGAAGCACTCAACAGTATAAAACAACATGCTTCCAGTCAAGGTTCATTCACTTGATGCAAGGCTGCAGTGTCTTGCCAGGGTGTGTATTGGAAAAGTGAAAACCAATATAACCTCCACCTTCCATCTTGGCAATCTCTGCAGTTATCACAAAACAGTGACCTCCAGTCAAGTTGTGAAAAGGGGTTTTTGGAAGCACAGTTCTCTCAACAAGGACAAGTGTAGCCAGAGATAAGGGAAGCCCAGCAGATGGGACAGGAAAAAAAAAAAAAACCAAACAAACTCACAGCATTGATGCCTGAGAGCTGTTGGGAGAGCTGCAGCATGATGGCAATGATAATGGCTTGACGGTAGTTTGGAGAACGGAAGAGCTCTGGCACAGTTGCTTTCTTTTCCTGGGACATTTTAGCACTCTCTTCTTTCATCTCCAGGATGTCTTGAGACACATCTTGTGTGCCACGGAGCTTCTGGAGAACTGCAGGGGAGAATAAAAAAATGCCAGGTATAACACACCCATGGCCTGCTCTTTCAGGGAGGACACACTGGGAAGCCTGGACCACCAGTCAGTCAGTGTTTGGGCCTGTTGCGTGGTAAAAACCCAGTCTCTACATGCAGCCTTGCTCATCTTTTCAACCCAGAGATCAGTGTGCTGTGATCAGCATGGAAACCAGGCCCAGGTCCCGCTCATGTTGCTGGATCTCCAAACTTACATTTGATCCCTAATTCTGTTCACACACTTGCCAGAGCTGCCTCCAGTCCTCTGCAGCAGAAGGAAACACCCCCCAAGCTCCCTGTTAAATGTCAGCCTACTTCCTGCCTTTCAGGAGGAGCTAACAGAGCTGCAGCAGCTGGCCCTGCTACATCCCACCAGGCCAGGTGCCACTCCTCATGCCTTAATCCCACCTGGAGTCTCTGTTGGGATGCCAGGTTTCTCACATCTCCTGGCACTGGTGCAACCTAAAGGATGGGAGGGTAGGCCTCATGCCCTCCAGGAGTCACACCCTGATCCACTACAGGCTCCAGAATCAGTCCTGGCCTCCCACTCAAGTTCAGGGCAGGCTGGGAGCCCAAACACAGCCCTGCCCCTTTAGCAATGAGTTCTCACCTGCTTGTGCTTTCTCTTCCTCCATCTTGTTGATCAACAGGAAACGCGGGCTCTCAGGGCAGAAAAGAAGAGCCACGCACTGCAGGATTGCTGGGAGGATTGTGAACCCCAAAAGCAGTGGCCAAAGTGCTTCAGTGCCCATGATTCCCTCCAGGCCAAAGATCTACACCAGGAATGGTAGAGAAATAGAGCGATTTAAACACTCCAATTCCTCACTCCCACACCAGTGAGTGCAACAGGACTACATGTCGCACCTGATGGCAAGTGCAGCCCACCTTGACCTCCCCCAACCCCAATTTTCCCCGAGGGCAGGATCAGGTTGTGTCAAGCCTACCTGGGCCACCAGGATGCCCACAACAATGCCCAGCTGGTTGAGGGTGCCAAAGGCTCCACGGAGGCTGGTGGGCGAGACTTCACTGATGTACATGGGCACAAAGCCAGTGCAGAGACCACAGAAGAGGCCAATAACAAAGCGGCCAATGATCAGCATCTCCACTGCCTTTGCCATCTTAGAGAAGGCCATGAGAGTGCCACCAGCAAAGGCCAAGATGTTCACCAGTAGCATGGAGTTCCTCCTGCCAGGGTAAAGATGTCAAGACTGAGCTTAAACCAGTCATACATTTAGGAAATCATTAGGAGAGGAGTAAACCTGCCCACAACCCCCCATCTCAGGGCTGGGAGGAGAACAGAGTAATTCCTGTTCAGCTCCTACCCTGGCCTGCAACCATTTCTTTCTTTCTGCAGCCCACACATTCTTGCTTCCTCCCCAGCCTCCTCATCCTGCCTTCCTCTGTAACCTCTACCCTCTTCCTCCCAACACTCCGCTGTAGAAGGGAAAAATTACCTAATGACCTGGATCCCTCTTCCCAACTTACCTGCCAAATCTGTTGACAAACAGGCTGACTGAGAAGGAGCCGATCATGCCTCCTACCGAGAAGATGGCCACAGAAAGGGACCACAGAGAAGTGAGGAGCTCTGAGGAGACAACCTCCCCGCTCCGTTCTGACAAGGTTCTGTTGAAGAACCTCTGGATGATCTGCAAGAGAAACCAGGTGGGGACAGTTACAATCCAGTGAGAGGCATTTTGCACTAGAGAGAGGGGAGATTACTTCTCTGGTCTTCCTTCTGTTTTCATGGAGGAAAGAAGCAAGAATAGACCCTAAAAATTCACTAGGCAGCAACAAGTCATAGAAGGGGAAGATGAGAGTGCAGAAAGAGGAACTTTCATTGAGAAGTTCAGTAGATGGGTAGCAGTATGATGAGGGAGAGACTGCTTCACTGAATGTGGGGGGTTGGGCCCAGTGATGATTAAGGAAAACGGGCTTGTCTTAGTATTTCTGGATTATGTGAGCACTGGTGATGCTTGGGGGGCAGGTGCGAGACAGTTGGGAGTGAGAGGGAGCAAGAAAATGTGACCAGAGAATGGAACTCTGGCAGCAGGGACAGGCTTTCTGGGATGGAAACAGTTTAAGAGACACAGGAAGTTTCACTGAGGTAAGCCTGAAAGACTGCAGCACTATGTAAAACAGTCCTTCGTGGTCCCATGGGGATGTGATGGGGCTGTGTTGCTGATTTCCAAGGCATCCCCTTTGATAATGAGGGAAATTCTGCAAGGACTGAGGAAGACACGACCTCATAGTGTCTGCCCCCAGCAGGTGGCAGCAGGACATTAGCTAGGGACCCCCCACCCCCAAAGTGTGATGTGACATCTATTCCCGGAGACAGGGTGGATGTGGTATTGGTGACTCAGTTCCTGAGAGAGAGGAACCATCTTATAGTTACAAGAAAACCACATATCTTGTTTTCTTCAACTCTTCTCTTCTTTCTTTAGGCTACAGTCATGAGATTATTTGGACAGAGTGCCCCAGTCACAATTGTTTTACAAGTAGTGAATCTACACATAATACAAGGAATGAATAAACAAATAAGAAGCCCGAGATGGTCCCAGAGATAAACTTACCTAGAGCAACTGTAGTTCCTACCAACCCTCAACTGTTTTCTGCACGCTGCTCTTCACATTTCTTCTGCCATGTCTGGTTTATTCTGACTCAAAACTGAAGTGGCTCACATACCTCCAAATACAGACCTACCAGAAAATGGCAGACAGACCCCTCCTGTCCTAATCAACCCTTTGCACTCCCAATTAAGGGAATTAACCTCTCTGCTTGCTCTCCTCCCCAAAACTTTGCCCTTCCTATCCACTGTTGTAGTGGAGAGGGGGGTTTTAATGTCTTCTTTCCTTGAATTCATAAACTAGAACAAAACTGTTAGCTCCTTGGGAGACAGCTCCTCTCCTTTCTACCCCTTTATTTTCTCATCAGCCACAACTCATTCTCCCTCTCTCACCTTCTCAGGAGCATTGATGACACCAGTGTTGTACCCAAACTGGAGAGATCCAATGGCAGCAATGGAAACAGCATAGATAAGGGGTGCTGTGATTTTCTGTGTTAAGAGAGAGAAAACAATTATTTAATTTGGTTATTCATGCTTTCCACACAACCTGAGTTTTTCTTCGGCATCAACAGCAGCTGCAGCTCATAGGCACCATGTGCAAGTGTGCCAAGGGCAGGGAATGGGCTTTTATCCAGCAAGGATGGGTACCAATAACAGAGACCCTGGGAAGTGAGACACAACTGTACAGCAGGAAAAATTTCTGTAACTAGTAGGAGGGCCTGTCAGGACCTCCCCTTTATTATCTCCTGACCTTCATCAACTATTCTCAGCTCATTAGTAATGAATACACTGGCTGCATTAGTGGCTGTTATTTTGGGTTGATCTGCTTTACAGAAAAGCTTTTGCTGATCTCTGGGATGTCATGAAACAAGGGTCTAACTCT
>NW_009259039.1:143695-146084 GCF_000687185.1 Egretta garzetta | reverse complement strand
ATGCCAACTGTCAAGTTCCCATAAACTGAGTCTCAGATCTGCCCATGAGCTCTACTGGCAGTCACTCCCAACAGTTAAAATGTACACTCTTCAGCAACAGACCTGCTTTTCCCAGGCAAGAGCTTCCCAACCCTACCCCACGGCACCTGGCACAGCAGCCTGCCTCTTCACAGAGGCAGCAGCAGTGCTGCCAACCTTCCCATTTATTCCTCTCGATACTCTGGCAATACTTGGTATTTTAAATTAAGTACAGTTCCTGGAATCTGCATATATGTGAATTTTTATTTTGTTTTAAGAAACAGAAAACTGCTGAGCCCTCAGAGCCACAGAGGAAGCTTGAAAGTCCAACCTCAGAAGTCCCACAGACAAAAATTTAAATGTCTGTGAAAGTCATCTGACATTTTCTACATTTTTAAAGCTTGTGGCATTAAAGCCAGCTCTGTGTTAGGGAGGCATGGGGGAGCAGGTGACTCAGACGTTGGCATTTAGACAGCCAAGTGCTTGAGTTAGCACAATTTGGAAAGATCATGTTTCTGTCTCAGGAGGGATTGGAAGCTTTTCCAAAAATATTAACAGTCCCTTTTCCAAGGCTTTCCAATTATTGTCCTAAGGCTGGCAGGGGAGATAAAGTACCCTGTGGGGCCCTGCTGTCACAGCTCTTCCAATCTCCCATTTTCCAGCTCAGCTCCAGGAGCAAGGGGTTCCAAAGCCACCCAAAATTTTTGCTAATAACCTTCTGTCGGTGCTCACACCACCTTTACCAATCTTTCAAGCCAAGCGTGTAGGTGCTTCTGGCCTGCACAACCCTCAGAGCTACAAGTTAGGCCCCAGTAAACAAAAACTGGTGAAATTACTCTCAGGCATGGTTTCCCCCACCTACATCACGTAAACGTCTCAGACTGAGTTCTCTTCCTGCCGAGGTTAGTGATGGAGACAAAGGAGACAAGGCCCTTTTCTTGCAGGGGGCAGATGATTCCCTGATTAGCGGTTAGGTTAGCGTTCACACCTGAACACACCCTAGGCAGTCTAGGCCTTCTTCTCCTTGCCACACATTGACCCTTCCCCTCATTTTTATCACAAGGAAATTTGGCACAGAACCACAAGGATGCAGCTCTTTCAAAGCACCTGGATGCCTGTAAGAGGGCATTAAGACCAATCTAAAACCTAATACGGCATCTAAGCACTTTTAGGACTCCAGGTCAGGTCATCCCTAGTCAGCAGGTATAGCAAAACTGAGGACAAAACCCAGCTCTCCACATTTTCAACAGTGACTCAACACAAGAGCATCTTTCCCCTCAGGGCTCTGCTTTGTCATGGCTTGCAATGGTCACAGCTGGCCACCGCCTTCTGGGTACAGCAGGGACCACAGGGTACCTGCTTGGTGGGTACCCCTTACCCACATGGTACACACATAAGCCATAAGGAGGTTAGCTCTTCTACCCTCTTTCATACTCACTTCTCCTGGCTGTTGCCTCCTATTCATCTCCTACCCAGCCTCATACCACCCAGACATCACATGGGCCTTACCCATCCCCTCCAATGAGCCAGACTGTGATCTAATGTATGGATCATTTGTTACCGCTGGAAGCGCCTCACTTCCCAAAAGGCAAACAGGGAGCTCAGAAATAGCACAGCTACACCACCCTCAGCATCCAAAGGCTCAAGGCATAGGTCTGTATGCCAGCAAGGAATTCAAACCACCACCCTTCCCTCTGACCGCAGGCATCAGCAGCGCTCATTATCCAGGCGGTGCTTCTCACCAGCCCCCCTCTCCTTCACTGACTGGCACCTCAGAGCAGCACCACTTGTTGAACTCAGCTAAAGGCGCCTCTCAGCCCTCCTCTGAGCGACCTTGACCAGATGCTCCCCTTTCCTCCACCTCGTCTTCTCACACTACACGCATCTCCCATCAGTATGGCGGTGAGGGCCCCGGGCCTCCCTGATTCTGCTGTTCCCGTGTAACTGTAAACCGCTGGCACCCTGCACCGGGTGCCGTCTCCCTCCTCCCTCACGGCTGCCTGCCTTCCTCCCCCGATGCAATCAAACACACGCAGTCATTAGCTCGCTCCACGGGCGCACGACTCGCTCGTCGCTGCAGGCGAAGGATGGCACCGACAACGGCTCTGTCCCCTGCTCTCCAAAGGGGAAAGGATATGCTTTGATTTCTTCTTGAACTTTAAAGATACCTTTATTATGAGCCATACCACCACCACCAAAAAAAAAAATGCCTTTACTAGTAATCCCCCTTTTAGCATCACGAATCCTGGGACAAACGAGTGCTGCCCTGCCGGCAAAACAAACCTCGTGATCAGTACAATGAAACCCGGACAGCATCAGGCCGACCATCAGGCCACACGCACGGAAACAAATCAATCTTACGGCCTGCAAC
>NW_009259039.1:142105-142341 GCF_000687185.1 Egretta garzetta | reverse complement strand
CCGGAGGCCGCCGGGCCGGGCCGGGCGGGGCGACGCCCCCTGCGGTCCCTTCGCGGGTATTTACCGCCGTGGCGTGAAAATACGATTCCCGAGAGAAGAGCAGTTGTGTAAAAGGGCAAGGGAAGCCCTTTCTTCGGCTGAGTGATAAAAGCTCCTCCGCACACCCACAGGGAGAGACAATGGCGGGAGGAGGAGCCCAAAAAAACACCCTGCCCCAGCTGCCCCCAGGCCCATCA
>NW_009259039.1:131173-142066 GCF_000687185.1 Egretta garzetta | reverse complement strand
GGGCGCGTTTCAGGGCGCAGCGGAAGCATTTGGGGATTGCACAGCACTTACCGTGCGTGTTTAGGGGAGGGATCGAAGTGGGGGAAGGAGATAGGAGAAAGGGGGAGATAAGGCAAAAAAAAGGGCCAGTTGCACCTAAACTGCTGGCTGGCCAGCACACACATCCAGCCTTGCCCTGCCCTTTATCAGCACAGTCTGTCTTTATCTTGTTATTAAATTCTATTTCTGACTCTCTTCCTGGATGAGGTGCTCTCTACTTGGGGGTAGGATGACGTGGCGTGTATGGGGGGACCTAAGTGCTGGGCCACGGGGGCCCATGTGCCCGGGGTGCAGCGGGTGCGGGTGTGCAGCACTAGTAAGAATCCAGCTGGACCAGCTGGCAAGCAGGTGAAGTGGCCTGGGAGCCTGGGGGTGCCTGTAAGGAAGGAGCTGCCTATGGAGGGACCGGGACAGTCCCAGCCAGCTGCCAGAGAGACCGTGGTGTCTGGGGGTCTGTAGAGGTGAGACCCACTGGTGTCTGTGTCTCTAAGGGTGAGGCCATGGCAGGTTGGCTACTGGAGGGACCAAGGGAGTCCTGGGTGGCTGTGCATGTGCTTGTCTGAGTCTGTGTGATGAGGTCTGTACCTGCAACAGGAGTAGGGCTGCACCCCTGGGGTCTCACATGCCAAGGTGCCAGCAACTGTGGAGACTGGGATCTGGGGACAGACTGAGTGCCTGAGCCCAGCTCCTGGAAGGATCCACGTTATGCACATGTATATATGTATATGTACATGAATGTAAATGTGTATTTCCCACTAGCGGACCTCTGTCCTGCTCAGTCTGGGAAAGGAACAGGCTGTTTGGTTTGTGCAAATGCTCTACGTCTCTGTGTAAAATGCTCTGTGTCTCTGTGTAGATCTGTTGGTGGGTCGTGTATGTATGTGTCTATATGTGGTGTATATGTGTGTTTGTGTGCAAGAGCCTACTGGGAATACATTCTCAGCCTTGCTACTAGTTGCACCTGGGAGCAATGAGCTGTGGCAGCCTTGCCTCTATCAGGCTGCCGGATCCAGACATAATTCCCTAACTCTCTTTGTTTAACTAATTTTGGCTCACATTTATTTTTCTTTTTCCTATCTTATTTTCCATTTGTTTGCAAGCATAGTGAACTCCACCTTGAATCTGATCACCCAGCTGTCTCAAACCCTGGCACTAGCTCTGGAAATATTCATTTACTTGCTGAGTGTGGGAAGTTGCCTTATTTGGGGAGGCTCTAAGCATATCCAAGTTTCAGATGCAACTTCCAGACTGCAAAAAGCGTTCTTCTGAAATGGCCTCATTCCTAGTTTATTCTTGACCCACATGCCTCTGTTGTGCTGAGCAATCCAAACTTCAAGATTAAATTAAATATATACGTAGCTACCAGTCCAACTTAGAAGCAGTAAGAGTTTAGCTGAAAATCAAATCTCTAACAATGATACAGAAAACAGTGGGTGGCACTGCCTTATCTTTACAGAGCTGGTGGAGTAAACAGCAGTAAGGAAGAGATACAAGATCAAAATGCATCACCATCCCTACCCTCCCATGTCATTTAGTTTAGTCCCAGTCTGAATTCATCTGCTGGTGCTCAAATATTTAAATTTGAAGTTTGCATCACAGCCTCCTAAATATCAGTCTTGTTTCTGTCCGAGGACACACATCTACCTCCCACATCACAGATAATTCTTCTGAAGATCAGCTGTTGGGGGAAGTACCTTAACACCTCCTTAGCAGACCTATCTGATGCTGCACCAGCTAAAAAGAAAACCTAGTATTTTTGTGAATATAGTATTTATGTATTATGCAAAGTGCATAAACTGCACTAGGATGGTGGCCCACTGCGGGTTCTCAGTGACCAGCCAGACATAGGATTTCTAAAGAAAGGACCAGGTAGAACTTGGTGCTGGCTGCCCCACATTAAACACCGGTATCCTAACCACAGAGCTATGGGGATTGGGAAAGGCTCATCTTTTGCTTAACAAGCTTTTTTCTTTTTAGCTTTGAGAAGACTTGCGTGTCTAAACTAGTGCACGCCAAGTAACATTTCATTTCCAGGGCACTTACATTTTCAGAGGAAAGCTGTTTTAATCAGAGAATGCCTATTTTGCATTAAGCAAGAGCCCCAACAACGGGCAAGCCTGTTCTTATCTTAATTCTCCCAGAGGCTGGAGCTGGCAAGTGACCCCACAGAAACACCTTACTGTGGCTTTTTGAGAACATCAGTGGAGCTCCAACAGGTACAGTTCTCTGGCAAATGCATTTCATACACACAAGGCCTTGGTTCAAGGGAAAAGCAGAAAGAAAGCATGAGAAATTGGGTGCTAGAAATAAATAATAATTTTTTTTTATCTTGTCCATGCTTCCACAACCTAATGGAAACAGGGACTGATCAGACACAAGGTCATCAAGCTCCTGGCAAGCTATATTTCACCTTATACTAGCTGCTCTGTCATACCTGTCCACCTTCCAGTTCAGTGGTGCTGCCCCATACTGTGAAGCTCTTTCCAGTCTCTCTCTTTCCCCTCCAAGTTTAGTCAATCCTTTTTCATGTTTCTTATTATTTTGCCTGGAGAACAAATTCTTCAGAGATAAGAGGAGCAGGGACAAGGAGGATTATTATGCAGTGTTTGCCTTGAGAGATTATTTTCTGCTTTTCTGTTTGTTGTGTTTATAACAAAAGAGCATTCAGAACAAAGGAGAGAGAATGAGAGCCAGCAGGGGCCAGATGCTTCCTCCACAAGCCATGAGTAACTTCCATTGTTGAGAGGAGCTGAGAAGGAGTGGGAAAAAGGAGGAAAGATAAAAGAGAGATACAAGATGATGGGTAGGGAGTAGGTTGGCGGGCAGACAACAGGAGGTTAAGAGAGTGAGAAGAGAACCAATGGAGAGACAGAAGGCAAAAACAAAAAGAAAAGAAAAGGCATAATGAGGTGAAGAAAGAAAGCACTAAAACAAATTAGAAGGGCAAGGCAGAGGAATAAAAGAGAAAAGGAAGGAAAAGGCAGCAGCTAAGTACCAGATGAAAAGGGACAACAGGTGAACAGATAGAAAAGATGAACACAGACAGAGAGAGGTACAGGAGGAAATTGCAGAATTACCCAACAGCACAGATGCAGCGCTGGATCATGGCATTAAACCAAAGTTGCCTTTAACCTCTGCCCTCTACCACACTGAAATGTAGGTTGGAGCGAATGTCTCTGAAAGCTTTCCTTATTAGCCTATTTGATTAATCAAATCACTGAAGTCAAAAGTTTTAATACTTTGACATCACTTGCAAAAGGGAAGTAACCTTTGTAAAAAAAAAAAAAAAACAAACCCAAAAACCCTGCAGAAACCAACATTTAAGACTCTAACAATCACTTGCGAAGGGGAAGTAACCTTCACAAAAAAAAAAAAAAATTGTTCTGCAGAAACCAACACGCTGGAGAGTAAACCACAAGCAGTAGCATCATAGTGAAAATTCTGTTTCCTGTGCCTATCAGTGCTACGCGAGAGACGTGACAACCTCCAGAAAGTCATCTAAGGTTTCCTAGTCCCACTTCTTACACTTCAGCCCTTGCCCTCTTAGTTTGCTCTGATTGGGAACAGACTCTGGCCCAGCACCTAGGCCACAAGGCTACTTTTGCCTGATTGATGTTGCCTGGGCAACCAGGCATTCTAGCAAAGAGAGGAGCTGTGTATCTTTGCGTTTGCCTTTTTCTTGTGCTGTCCATTTATCTTGTTTTATTCTAACATTGGTCCACATCTAAGAATAGCAATGAGGTACATGCATGTGACTCACAGAGAATGCTGTAAATATGTTTCCATAAGCAACTGCCCTTCTTACGATCTCTCAGTTTCTGCCTCCTTTCCTCTGGAACATACAGGCAACAGGTGAACTACATCCGAAACTGCCCCCAGGCCCATGTCCAAGTCCCGGACTGGGATGATGCAGCAGCTGGGGAGGCGGAGGCACCAGCAGAGCTATGCTGGGAGCTCAGAGGTGAGCTGGCAGGAGGCTGCAGGGCAGGAGTGAGAGGCTTTGGCCAAAATATCTGTGGTGAGGATTTCTTTATGTATCAGCCACTGCATCTCGCTGTGGTTTTCTCCACCCTGAGCAAGAAATTGAATTTGAAGGGCAATGTAAGAAAACAACCTGACCTGAGTTCAATTAAAAACCATCAGTGTAAGTAGAGAAAAAAAAAAGTACCAAGGAGTAAAATTACAAGAATTTCCTAGCAAAGTCCTGAGCAGCAAGCAGCATAGCAACCCGGTTCAGGAGAGTGGCTGGGCTGGGGGTGGGTTCATGAAGAGGCTTGGAGAGGAACAGTAGGTATGGGAAAGAGGGAATTAGGGTTGCCGTTCAGCTGGGACCTCAGATAGCCCTTCCCTCCATTTCCCCAGGGCTGAACAGCATCTGCAAAAGGAGTGGGTTGTTTTGATGAGTCTTCACAAACTAAGCTTTACTTCATATTTCTCGAGAAGTATTTCTCGAGTCCAGGCAGAAAAAAATGTTATTTCTTAAAGAGGGGAAACAATTTTTCTCTGGAAGATATAAAAAGACTCCCTCTTTGAGTACGTGCAGGGCACCACATCAGCCTGATGAAAGGATGATGTGAAGTTTGACAGATTTAGCTAGAACAATATTCACTAGCTGCTTAACCAGCTGCAAGTGTTTCAGTCACACAGATACCGATCAGAAAGCACAGGCTTCCTCACAGAAGCATTTTATGCCTAGCCTGGTCAATCCAGCACTCGTGCAATAGGTGCTGTGGCATGCTGCCTGCTGGCACTTGGAGCCAGTCTGGGCCTGCACACCATGGCATGGGCTGGAGGCGTTTCACCAGTGTAAGGTACCTTATCTCACGTCCCTGTTTAGGTATACTTCTCACACCCCAACATCAGAAAGAGAAAACTACATGCACAGCCGGATCATACACATACAGGATGCAGAGTCGAACCCACCCACTATACATACACACTCTCCAGCAATTACACACAATAGACATACATATTTTGATACAGCAGCTCAGACACAGGAACACATAACTGGGCACAAGCAGAGCTGCGGGTTCACAAATGCCACTTCTGGAGGTATTTCTCATCCAGCCACGTTCTGTTCCCAGGTACCCGGCCCAAATTACATCCCATTTTCCAGCAATAGCATGAAGTAGCTTGGGGTGGGGAAGCAGAGATTGTGGAAATGACTCGCTGAGATCACATGTGATTACAGCAGCAGGATTCACAGGAAAGAAACAAAGCCCTGGGCTGACCCATCTCCACTCCCCTCACTGCTGTAATCTAAAATTAGCTGCTGTTGAGCTGGAAATGCAGCGGGATTTGAGCCTCTCCCTGTGCGGGCTTGTGGGCCAACAATGGCTAAGCCAGCCTAGCACACAGGGGCTTATCACTCCTCTCCCAGCAGGAGATGCTCTGAGCTGCCCCGAGGCAGTGCTTTCCCTCTCCCCCTCCACGTACAGCATGCCATGCTTGCTGCTCAGTGGCAAGGAGCACAAGGACCAGCCCATGCAGGACGAGAAAGATGGCAATATGAAACACCAAAACACCACACACTGCTCCTGTGCTGGAATCCAGGAGGAGCAGACAAGGAAAGACGACATTAAACCCATCTTTAGGAAGAGCTGCCTTATTGCAGCAAGTCCTGCTCTGCCTTGCCAGCAGGGTCAGCCACCAGAAACGGGGCAGGAGGGATCATGGCATGCAGCCTCATCATCCCATCCCAGCAGGTCTGCCCCACACCCCCTTGCAAACAGGGTGCCAGCAAGCCAGGGTGGGCATCTTCCCTAAAACACCTCCTTGTTTTATACACAGTCTTCAGGGGAAGACCATGCATTTCCTGATTCATGCTCTGTCTCTTCTCTAGCCTCCTTCCTCAACCTCCAGTGGTGCCACCCTGCTCATGCAAACTCCATCTGGCTCTTGCATCACCCCTCTGGGTGCTCCACACACCCTTCATCCTCTCCCAGGATCATTCCCGCACCCTTTCCCGGCTCCCTTCCACGCCTACACACACATGTATCTGCTTGCCTGTGGGCCTCATCTTTTTGAAAACTAGAATGGTTACATTCAGCTAGTAGCCTGGCTGTGTGAGGATGCTGCTTATGCAGCTGCTCAAGTCTGCTTCTGTGGGCGGGTGAAGGATTCTCTTGGGCCTGTAATTCACTTGCCTTTCTATATAAAATGTTCATATATGAGTAACTTTATGTTCTGATACATAAACAGATATGTAAAGCGTGCTATTGCACGCCTGTATAAATACTATCATGTCTGAGATTACCAGTGTGTGAATTCATAATATTAAAGTGTACGCATGTATTACTTTATGTCCATATATATGCACATGCTTTTATTTCTGAGCATACATTTAAAAATCTAAAGATAATTGCACACGTGCTACTTCATACATACATACAAGTTATGCACATATGCACGTGGTCATATGAATGTATACGCAAGACATAGTGGTATTTTTGTTTGTGTTCGCATATCTGTGCTTCCTTGCATTCATGTATCTACTATATCTGTTTATATGAATGCATTTCTGTGTACCAGTATTCACCCGTTCCTTATTTGAAAGCCTTGTTGTGCAAAAAATATCACTCATTGCAGTGATAAGGTCTCAAAACCCGGAAAAAGGGTGTGTGCTTGAACAGCAGCGATAAGAGTTTTGTTGAAAGCATTAAGAAACTTAACACTACTGATCAAACCCTCAAAAGAAATCTGTATTTTTCCAACAAGATGTGAAGGGCAATACTTCTAATTTTACATCACCGTTTGCAACAAGGTAGGCCACAACTGCTGTTCTGTACAGCTATTCCTTGCTTGACACTTAAGTGTAAGGAGACGTCCTTGGTGCTCCCCCGCAGCACCTCCCAGCAGAGGCTGATGTGGGAATTGCGCAGGAGACGGTGGCTGCTCTGTCCCAGGCCATGCCCGGAGAAAGCTTTGGAAACTGGAGAGCTCACACCCCTGGCTGCATGGCCCCCTCCTTCCCAGCCACGTTCCTCCAGTGAGAGTCGTCTCGCCAAAATATTTTGTTTGCTCCAAAACAGCTCTCACTGTGGCCCTGTTTCTCAGTAAGGAACAGGCCAGCTGCTGAGAGGCCAGGGACTGCTTCAAGAATAGGCTTAGAGGCAGAGATGGTTTATTTCAATATCTTCAGTACTGAGAAGCTTCAGATCTGAGTTCCCCAGAGATAACACACGTTGGTATAACATACACGTAACAGAGAGAACACAGCTGGGAGGAAACAGGTTCAGCGCCGCTCTGTGGCTTTTGGTCTGTGATAGCAACAGCTTCATAAAGCATCTATGCTACTTGTTCCAACAGGGGCTTCGCTCTTGGAGTCATTCCTTCAAGGGATTGGGGCGGATGGTACGTATCGCATGGAAAACACCGTCACAGCTGGCTCCATCCCTGCTGTGGTCTGCCTGAGCAGTCAGGCAGTGGGGATGAGCTGCCCATCCCACAGCTCCATGTAGGGCTGAGGTGGTGTTCGCAGGGGAAGCCATCACACATCTTTCCAGGAGGGAAACTGCTTGCCTCAGGTCAGTGCTTCTGCACAGATTTGTTCCAGTTTAATTGACCAGGTGGGAACAGGGTGCACTTTGTTTGAAAGAGATTATACTCTTGAATTAGCTCTCCTGCCAAGTCTGTTATCGCTCTGCAAACAATGTGAGTATGGGGAAATGGACCTGGGAAAGCAGAGACTGGATGCATAAGGAAGAGCATAGATTCCTCTGTTAATAACACAGATAAGTAGAGCGGGCTATTCCCCAGCTCAGAAATTAAACTAAAAAAATGAGATTGCAGGTGTAGGATTGCAAGGAGCCGTAGTGCAGGGACTACATGCTGGCCAGTCCATTGGGCCTGGCTACTGGGCAGAACTCCAAGAGTGCTAACGAGGGGACATACAGAAGGGAAACCACACACAGGGAAAGACCAAGGGGTCTATCCAGTCTTTAAACCTGTTGTCTCCAGCCAGTGGTCTTCTCACAACTAAGCAGCATTTTTAAACATCAGTAGCTCCCCTTCTACAAAACTCTGCCCTAGGCAGGCCCAGACATCCTATTTGTGCCCACTGGCTGGGTGCTTTAGTTTCGGCATGTCACAAAACCCTCCTCTAGCCAGCTCTTGGCACCTCCTGTATTCATGCCTTCTCCCTGTCAGGCCATGTCTCCTATTTTTCCTTCTTTCTTCAAGTCTCCTTCCACCCCTCTGCGGTTTCTCTATCTGTCCTTTTCCCTATTGCAGTGTCTGTTTCCAAGCAATGTATGTCTTTCTGTACACTCCTCCCTTGACACGTATTTCCTCTTCGCCCTGCTACTCATCAGTGGCTCCTCCTTTCCCCAGTCGCGCATCCTCTCATCACTCCTTCCCTCATCATTTTTCACTGCCTATGCCTCCCCATTCCTCTCCCAGCCCCTGCAGCTGTACTTCGCTCACTTCTGTCCCACAGTCCCTCGGGAGAGGATGCTATGGTCACCACATAGTTAAAAGCATGAGTGGGGGTGGGGAGCTGCCCTTCTCTGTCCTTGATTAGTGCCATCAGCCCTTTGGGAGACAGGAGGTGGCTGGAGGGAGCTGGGCTGCATCCTCGTGTGGTCTGGCACGTCCTCAGCACGCAGGGCGAGCACAGCAGCCCTGCTACCAGCTGCGCCAGCACCAGACAGGAGGGAGGCCAGGTAAAGCAGGCTTTTTGGCAGACACAGCCAGTACCGCATGTGGAAGCCTCAGAAACATGAGGATTGAAGGGGATTGATATGGTGAGTGACTGCAGCTTTTTTTAAACAGGTGGAACATATTCAGTGTCATTGTCCTTGCACTCAGCTGCTCCGCAGAGGCCCTTCGGTCCTGCTCATGTTTTCCTCTAGGCTGCAGCGAGGCTCCTTGTCTCTGCCTTCCCACAGCACACCGCAGAGCCCCCCTCAGTAAATCCTTACTTCCCACCCACCTAGGTGTGCACCCACACGCTCACACATACACATGTGCATATCTCTGCCCTGCACCCCCCAAGCAGTTGAATTTCTAAAGAAGTGAATACCTCACAGTGCATCAGTCTGGCAGACATCCTCCCTGGGAAACTGAATCTCCTTGGCAATGCAGAGAGTGAAGGGGACAGACATAACAGAATGAGGTTTTTCAGAAGTAAAGGCAAGGAGCAGACATATCCCGTTGAGATGCCCTCCACTCAGAAATACAGTAGGGGAATTTAGGGGGTAGAAATAAATGAAACGTCAAAACCAAAGAGGACCTGAGTGAGACTGAGCACAGGGAGTTTAGGTGCGATATCGGGGACTGTGCCTTTGAGCCAAATGTCCCCAGCTGAAGGACTGCTGGGTTACTGCTGCTTCTGGCACAGCCAGTTGGAACCAGACACAGAATAGAGCAGTATCTTGCCGGATCCTCAGTGTTCAGGGGATCACAAAACTATGTCAAGTGCTTCAAAATATGTTGCTAATTGCACACACACATCCATGAGGCATATGTGCATATACACCTCTTCTGCAGCACTGTAGGATCTGGACACCTCACAGCCTTGAGTGTTTCACAGCACCCCAGTGAAAGGAGGAAAGAGCCTTTTTCAGATGCAGAACTGAGACAAGAGACTAAAAGTAGATCCCAGACTGAGATGCTGAGCACTGCAGCATAAGCACTTCCTCAGTCCCTTAAAATGGAAACCAAAAGCCCGGAAAGAGAGATGAATACTGCTACTATGGCTTACAAAAAGCCATCACCCAGGGGAGCTGTAATGCAAAATGCCACAGAGTAAACAGTAAAGCCCAGCACTCTCCAGGCTGTGTTGCTGTACTCAGCGCTGCTGGGAGGTGTCTCCCTGCAGAGGGGACCTGCACCCTGTGCCTCTCTGAACCTCCACTCATCCCTCTCCACTTCTAAAAAAGCAGCTACCAAAGAACCTGCTCTTTCTCTCCATTGACAAAGTAGCTCTATGGTTAGTGCAATACCCCAGAACATGAGACCTGTGTTCAGCTTCTCCATTAAGAGACCCTTTTTCTACATGCCTAGACACGGTGTTCATGGATCCACAAGTTGCTGTTGAAGGACAAACCCACTCACCATGCTGCTCTGAACGCCTGATTAGGTTGCAATAACTACCTTAAGATAGATATATGCTCTGCCTAATAAATTCGAACATGCTTATGGTGAAAAAATGACTAGAGCAAAGACTAAAAGCCAAGATCACCTGCTCTCCATACATATAGAATCATAGAATCGTAGAATCGCCTTGGTTGGAAAAGACCTTTAAGATCACCGAGTCCAACCTCCAACCTAACCCTGCCATCCCACCACTAAACCATGTCCCTAAGCACCTCATCTATCCTTCTTTTAAATACCTCCAAGGATGGGGACTCTACCACCTCCCTGGGCAGCCCATTCCAGAGCCTGACAACCCTTTCAGTGAAGAAGTTTTTCCTAATATCTAACCTAAACCTGCCCTGGCGCAGCTTCAAACCATTCCCCCTCGTCCTATCATCTGTTACCAGGGAGAAGAGGCCGACCCCCACCTCACTACAGCCTCCTTTCAGGTAGCTGTAGAGGGCGATCAGGTCTCCCCTCAGCCTCCTCTTCTCCAGACTAAACAACCCCAGTTCCCTCAGCCGTTCCTCGTATGACTTGTGCTCCAGACCCCTCACCAGCTTGGTTGCTCTCCTCTGGACATGCTCCAGCAATGCAACATCCTTCTTGTAGTGAGGGGCCCAAAACTGAACACAGTATTCGAGGTGCGGCCTCACCAGCACCGAGTACAGGGGCACGATGACTTCCCTTGTCCTGCTGGTCACACTATTCCTGATACAGGCCAGGATGCCATTGGCCTTCTTGGCCACCTGGGCACACTGCTGGCTCATATTCAGC
>NW_009259039.1:112010-131081 GCF_000687185.1 Egretta garzetta | reverse complement strand
ACTGAGCCCTGGGGGACACCGCTTGTGACCGGCCGCCAACTGGATTTAGTTCCATTCACCACCACTCTCTGGGCTCAGCCACCCAGCCAGTTTTTAACCCAGCGAAGAGTATATCCATCTAGGCCATGAGCCGCCAGCTTCTCCAGGAGAATGCTATGGGAGACTGTGTCGAAGGCTTTGCTGAAGTCCAGGTATACAACATCCACAGCCTTTCCCTCATCTACCAGGCGGGTCACCTGGTCGTAGAAGGAAATCAGGTTGGTTAGGCAAGACCTTCCCTTCATGAACCCATGCTGACTGGGCCTGATCCCCTGATTGTCCTCCATGTGCCTGGTGAGCACACTCAAGATGAACCTCTCCATAACCTTTCCCGGTACTGAGGTCAGGCTGACTGGTCTGTAGTTCCCCGGATCCTCCTTCCGGCCCTTCTTGAAGATAGGTGTCACATTTGCCAATCTCCAGTCATCTGGGACCTCCCCTGTTAACCAGGACTGCTGATAGATGATAGAGAGTGGCTTGGTAAGCTCCTCTGCCAGCTCCTTCAGCACTCTTGGGTATGCCACGTAAGGTAGGAATCAGGCTGCCTCGTGCCTCATACCCAGTGCATCCTTGATTATTCCTTGTACGGGGATGTGTCCTGACCCAGAATTTGCAATCGCTACCTTCTTAGGGCCTCCACCACTCCAGTTGCTTCCAGTGGCGAGAAGGGCTTCCCAAGGAGGTTTTTTTACAAAACCACACTAATCACCACTATGTTTCATGTCGTCTCTGACCTAGTAGGGATGCAAACAGTATTTTCAGAAATAAAGCAATGACAGAAATTTGCCTCCAGTATATGACTCCCACAGAATGTGTTTTCTGGGGAACATGTTTTTTTAGGTGTAGTTGCCTAAAAGCTGCCTATATCCCCCTTCGGGTTCATAAGCCCCTGTACTGAAGTCTGTCTTAAATAACAAGCACTACACTACCTGTTTGTTGAACAAGCAGCTGAACAAAGGGTGGGTGAAGTACAAGAGACATTGATGTGGGCCTGGGAACCTCTCTCAAGGGAGGATGCTGCATGCATAGGTGGTGGTGGGGTACAGCCCGTTTAGCCCTACTTAACTCCAGTGGGTGTCCTGGCACTACAGCCACTGTAGCACCCCTTTTCTCCAACTTTAACTCTCATCTGTTTTTCTAGGTCTTCTCACGGCAGCACAGTGAAATAGAGAAGAGAAGGGATAAAGCAGAACTGAAGCAAAAAATAAGGGAAAAAAAGACCTGTCTTACAGAAAATGAAGGACAGGAAAAAAAAAAAGAGAAAACCAAGATGCAGGTCCAGACATTGTAAGAAAGGAATAGCTGTGCAAAAGAAATATATTTGTGAGAGAAAAGACAAGAACATAATAAAAATGAAGAAAAGGAGAATCAGAGAAACAGCTGTTATAGAAACATATCTAGTAGGTGATATTCTTCTGACTTTCGGAAAGTAACTGGGTACAAGTTGCATGGCAGCATAAGGAAAGGATGTTCTTGCAGCATTTTTGTGTGAAGTGAAGCAATTAGTGCAGCAATTAGTGGGGACAGAACACATGCAGGATTCCTCCACTGCCCACAGAAGGATTTTCTTTTTGGTTGAAAGCCCACTACTTTGGTGACTCAGTAATTTTCAGATCTCCAAAGTTTCTCTTGGTCGGGAAATATCTCCTGTGCTATGCCTGATGTTAGGTGCAGCTCTTTGTGCTGCAAAGACACGGGGCACCACAACCATTCAGCCTAACTTATGCCAAGAGTTCAGGTTTCCCTGGGAATTTGGGACACTGAGCCAAACCACCTTTAACAGGTCCAAAGACTTATCAGATAACACATTCTTCAGCCTTTCAGAAGAATCACTGGATCAGAGACAGAGGACAATGTGCTAGTCACATGAGACCCTAAATCCTAAACTGACCTAAAAATGCAGTGAAGCTCAGAAACTCCATAAATAACATTTATCTGCAACTGATTCCTGATTAAGTGTTGATGCAAGATTTCTGGGAACACCTTAAACTGTGGAGTGAAATGTAGTAGTAAAATACATGTCTGACCACTGTTGCCATTATCTGAGATGAACAGATGTTCATACAGGAGACCTAAGCCTCCCCAAATCCCATCCCATTCTGTGCCAGGCTCAGTGTAAGATCTGGAATTACTTCCCCATGGCAGCCACTCCCCCAATTCTCCCAGAGTTTACCCCACAGAACTCAGAATATTGCAGAAACCAACAAACGAAACTACTGATGAAATGATATTCAGAGCCTAGAGCCGGCTAGGGCTGGATTATTAACAGGACTAATTAGTCCCCCTAAAGGGTCCAGCTTAAATCAGGATGACACTGTGGAAAGCACTGTACATAAACAGTAAGAGATACCTACATATATAAGGGAAAAGAATTAATATTAACTCTGTTTTGCTGATATGGAAACCATGCATGTAGTGATCACATGGTTTGGCCCAAGACAAAATCTGTGATGGAGCCATAAACCAAACCCAATATCCAGACACCCAGACCAGTGCTTCATCAGCTAGGCAATCCAGGATCTTCCTCTGGACTAAAAGCAGACACCATGACAGAGGTGGCTGCCGAGGTCTGCTGAACAGAGCCACTAAAAACATTGTATTTTCAATGTGGTTCGTGTTCATCCTAGATTTCATGCTCCTTTACTTACTTGGAGCCTCTGGCACCAAAGAATAATTTGCTGAGAAGGAAGAAAATGTAGTTATGGATCATAAAGCCTCACTTGCCTGCTGGGAATGCGCACAGCTGATGCTATCAGGGGAACCTACACATGTCAGATTCTGCCCATCTAGCCCAGACCAGAAACAAGAAAATGACCCGTATAGTTGTACTCCAGGTTTTTGTGCTTAGATGACTGGGAAACTGATGTTCCAGTTGGACACACACCCTAGACTGGGAAGAAAACCAAAGCCACTCACTGGATGGTGTTAGGCACCAAAAGAAGCTGGGGTACAGCCCCTGGGATATTTTGCTGCACATGACATGAAAGTATTGTTGTGACCACCTGTGTGAGCCCAAGTGTGTTCTTACTATTTACCGAGAGGAATAAGAGCTGCTCAGCACTGTGACGTTGTTCCTACACTGTTGTTGGCAGGGGACAACATGGTCAAAGAGAGGACCAAATTAACACCGAAGGCTGGTATAACTAATACCAAAACCGCAACCTACTCTTGCAGCCCTATGGCCCATTGTCCCCACAGGGACCTTCAAAAGGCTAAACAAAACCTTGGTGGCTTGTAGTGCAGTAAAGACCTGCCTTGACCCCAGTCAGAGAGAATCGACATGACATGCTCAAATACCGTACATATTTTTCTGTCTCTAATTTTGGCTCCCTAGTCACCTAATTTCTGATGTAAACGGCTGTGCCAAAGTGAGTTTATATGAGTTCAGTACATTCTGTGGAGATCAGCTGTCTCCTCCTGCCAGGCAGGAGGGGTGGATGATGAACGTGCCCAGCCCCTTCCGTTGGTCAGTTTTCAAGGTGTCCAGAAGACAGCAGGGAGGTCAGTTTGGGTCCTCTGTTTTTCTAGTACAAAGAAGGCTACAGAGATCCAGAGATAGATGTGGTTGACAAGCACACACGGCTCTCAGGCAATAAGCTGTGCCCACACTCCCCAGCAGACACCAGCCTTTCCAGTTCCACTCTGCTTTCCCTCCCCTGTCGCATGCTCAGCTGGTGGGCAGTCACGCTTCAACTCCCACCAAACCAATGAAAGTGTCTGAGATGCCTCAGTGGGCTAATTTTACAGGCAGAATCCCTGATATGGGGACATTTTCTCTTCCAGATTCCCATTTCAGGCTGACTTGTAAGGAGGATCAGCTATGCCCTATGCTCCAGTGCAAGCTTCCGTAATTAAATAGCTTACCCTCCTCTTCTATTGCCTCTGTATCCCTTTCTTGCCATCCTTCAAGCAAGGAGGCACGATCAGAATAGGAGCAAGGATAGGAGCCTACATACACAAGAGTCGGGGGCATGTTAAGCGGTGGGAGCAGGATACATGGAACGCATGTGGATTTTATCCATGGCAAGGAAGATCTTAGAATTCCTCTGACTTCACTCTGGCTTTTCCCTAGCTGGAAAGATCCTGCAACATCTGGCAGCAATCAATGGCATTCAAGTATTATGCTCTCCCTGCTCCATGTTCCCTGTATCCCCACCTTCCCTGTAGCTTTGGAGCCCCACCAGAGCTGCCCCACTTTGTGACCCACCACTAGGAATCTCTCAACAACCACCAATGTGAAATTAAGTTGTACCCAAAGCAGTTTAAGTGACAATAAATTTAACTGCCTTTCAAAGAGAACAAGGGAATGTATGTCACCTATCCCACGCACTGCACAAGTTGTGTGAACACAAGTCACTACAACCTGAAAAACTGGATGGAGACTAAACACAGCAATCCAACACAGACAAGCCTGTGTCTGCTCACCCCAGATACCACCTCCGTCTGTCATCCCTCCCCTTACAAAAGCCCTCCTGCAAGCCTCTTTACCTTGGGGCCCCCTCTGCCTGCAGCATCCCTCTGTAATGCGCCCAGGTAATCCCCACGGAGGAGCTCAGTCATCATCATCAGAAATCTTTGCCCTCACCACCTGCCCCATGACATTTTCTTCAGCTGCCTTCCTAATTCCCTGACACGCAATCGCCCTTCCACTTGCCAAGCACTTTCCTCAGGGCCACACCTCCCACCCTGGAGGCTGTGATACTGATATTGGTGTCCCCCCAGGCTTCCTGCCTCCATATAGCCTACCCGCCTCGCCTACCTTCACCAAGGAAAACAAGAAGGTGGAAGGCAGCACAGTGAAAGGAGGAGCTACATCTGGGTCAGTGTGTTAGCTGTGCTGTCTGCAGGACTTTGAAACCCTCTGCTTCCAGGAAATGTCCATTCTGAAGAACAGAGGGACTGATCTCTTGATACTTGTCCCCTAAGAAAGCCACTGTTTGCTGCCCAGACACAAGCACTGACCAAACAGGACTGCTTGTCCTGGTGACCAGGAGGCCAAGGGAACCAGGATATGGCTGCACTAGAGACAGTAAACCAGACTCCAGCACTGCTGGGTCTCAGATCCAATCCAAGACCAGACCTTCAGGACCTCCTCTCCTTTGCCCTTTCACTTGTTCCTTACTTCCTTTCCCCTCACCTCCAAAAGGCTGGGGCAGAGGTGCCACCACAGGGATCTCACTGTCACAGTAGCAGACCCAGCAGGCCAGCACCAACCCCAGACCAGACATGGGGTCTGCAAGTTCTGCAAGGTCCCTTGGCTTTGCTGCCCTTTCCCTGCTCCCATAGAGGGGCTGGAGGGACAAGGACACAGACCCTGTGGGGCCAGGCTGGCTCTTGACATGTGAGCAGGCAGCAGCAGTTCCCTGGTGCCTCTGAGCTTCCCATAGGCATGGTGCAACACATCTCACCTCACCAGCTCATCTGTTGCTACAAAAATCTGGAAGCACCACTGGCCACTTCCTTCACTTTAAAGCTTGCTGGTTGTCTTCACAGCTGAAGCAATCAGGTGTCCTCACTTGCTCCACCAGGGACAAGGACTCCGCCTTTAGGTATACAACAATTATGACTGCTTCAGAGTTACTCTGGCTCATTAATTTTGTAAAAGGCTGACAGTTTTCCTTCTTTCAGACAAGGAGTGTTGGTACTTGGCACCTGTGACCGTGCTAAAACATTCTGAATTCTCCCAACCATGCTTTCTTCCACCCCATCATGGGCCAAATAAGCACAGAAAATGTGATTATTCTATTGTGCATTGGATTGTTTCAGGCTTTTTATCTGCATTTGTTAAAGTGTAGGTCACAAATGGGCAGGGTTTGAGAACTATAAACAAATTCCTCTTGTAGTTTTTCCTGAGAGTCATCTTGTCTTAGATCTGTTATAAAAATCTCTTATCAGCTCATTTCACATTGAATGGGTATTTTGATAGTTATACGATCTGTTTCTGATGTGCCTGTTGTTTCAAAGTTCTACGCTTTTTTCCAGACTAAAAATGGCTTTGAAAGCAGGATACTTATTACTGATTGAGGTAATTTTTATTTTCTATAAAAACAGATAGGGATAGCCATAGCAGAATAATTATCCCACTGAGATGAACACCAGTTTATTTCCCCTCATAAATAAGTATGGCTAGATTCAATGACAACATGGGCCATTGTAGCCAGTAAGGCCTTAGAACAGGGGGATCTTCTTGGTCATATTAATATCTCTCCAGACAAAGTCAGCCTTGATTTGTCATTAAGTCCTTTACTCAGAACACCATGTTAAGGACTGCACACAGAAACTACCACAACAGCGGCAACTAATATTCCCAATAGTTTACAAAGGTCAGAGTTATTTAATGCCCTTGCCATGTGACCAAGGGTCAGTCATGCCAGACCTGGAAATAGACTTCAAGCCTTCTAATTTTGTAATCCCATTATCCCGTTCCCCACCTCCACAGCAAGTGGAATTCCTGGACCTCCTTCTGTTCTCTTCCACCTTAGCATCTCTGCAGCCAAAGCTCCAAGAAGGGTAACGTGACGGGAATGTGCAACTGGATCCCCCAGCCTCCCCTTCTCACCACACACTCATGCATCTGCCCCGTACCCGCTCTCTAGGACAGGTCCCATTTCACCCCCCGGCTTTTGCGCTGAGCTCTGTACCCATCACTACCTATCTCCTGCATTCCCGCTCTTGCACATTACATGTCCCCCTTCCCTTTGCAAGAGTTATCTTCTGCATCATATCTTCACCACCATCTTTCTCCTCTCCAGCCGCCTTTTTTTCCAACATATATCTCCTCCTCTCTTTCTCAAGCTTAATCTAGACTGAGTTTAAGGTGTGATGTTAGCCACAAAGGATTATCCGGTCATTTAACCAGTCTAATATGGACACAGCAGACTGGTTTTAAGTCACGTTAAATGGATCAAGTTAGAAGCTAAGACGTGTAGTTTAAATTCTAACTGAGGCAAGAAATCAGTGTTTCTTTGCATATTGCTCAGTTTTTATCAGGCTTTGATGTTCTTTCCAAGAGTCTCTCCTTGGTTTTATTCTGGTCATCGTCTTTTGGAACCTGTCTCTTTTCCCTCCCTTTATGCCCCGAAAAGGCTCCTTTACACCACTTCTTCATCACCCTAAGCAGGACGCAAGTCTTGTTTTTCTCCTTCAGACTCAGCTACCCACAAGGTGTTCTTTTACCCACTCTCAGGCAAATTACATGGCTTTTCTCACTTAAATACTTCCCCTTTTTATGTGTTTATGTTAATTTATGTTTGCTTCTTATTCCAAGTTTATTGCTCCTGCCTCAATGTCAAATACTTTTTTTTTTTTTTTGAAAAACAAAGAACTTTTTTCCATGTTAGATATGGATAAGGTGAGGCCAGGATCTCAGAGGACTGCTGCTAATCATACAGGGAGGCAGAGAGGGAACAAAAGAGAGACTAGAAAATAAGGCTGGAGTGAAAGCACAAAGGCAAAAGGTTACAGATAGGACTGAGTAACACCTAACATCAAGAACAATGAGAAGGCCTGATCCCGCCTTCCCAGTGATGCTTCTGGTACCCAGGTGAGGGCCGGTGGTAGCAAAAACCAGACTGCGTAATGGGGATCCAAGCAGCTCCAGCGCTCCCCTCCACTGGCCGCTGCCTGGGGACACCGGGCAGGGCTGCTGGGGACAGGCTGCTCCGGATTGCTCCCCTTTGCCCTGTGAGACAACGGGTCCCTGATGAGTGCCAAAACCATCTCTGTTAGCCGAACCACAGCATTCGTGTTTGAGGCTGCAGATGGCTGAATTATTGGGGGAACTCCAGTGAAATTCCAGCTATTAATTTTGTCTTACTCATTCAACTCTAAGGTCAACCAGTAGGTTTTTTATGTCTTTAAATGCACACTAATATACCACAACACTCTTGTCTCCTTACAGCACTCAACCGTTTCCTCCAGTGAGCTGGATTTTCTTTCCTTGCTGCTGTTAAAAGAGGGCAGAAGCTACAAGAAAATGGTAAACAGGAAGCCCTAAAAGGCCAGATCATTTACAAACGAACATACGCACACGTATCCATAATGTATTGTGGATAATGTTAAATAGCATGTAAGAGTTATTTGTTTTGCTGTATCCTTTTGCACTTAAGAAATACTGATGCATGACCTTGGTTCAACCAGTATAAAGAGCTTCTTGGTCTGCTCCCCAGATGTGCACAGATCTGTAAAACTTCCTACAGCTTTTCTGTGACAGTGGAATGTAGAAGGCATTATTATTTGGCTACGGCAGAGCTCTTCCTGTTTTCTTGCAGGGGATCTGCAATGTGCGTCACGTCTGTTGCTTGTGTATTGAAGAGAGTTTCTGGATTTCCCTCCTGTGCTGTAAGACTGCAGACTTACAGCCAAGTCCCATTTTTCCCAAGGTTCCCAGCTCTAGATCTTTCTGAGACTTAAAATTTCCTTTATCTTGCTTTTAGCTACAGGTTTACAGATGGGTTTTCTGGGGTACTTAAATCTTGGCAAGCGTTCGTTTTAACAATGCTCACTTCCCAAACCTCCCACCTGCAGCTGCGTCCCACTGCCCTCTCTGGTGCCCATCAGGCGGCTTCCCAGCTGCCCTCCCGGTGATTCCATCCCCCTGCTCACCAGTCTCCCCTCCTTCCCTCTCCTTCCTTCCTCCCTTTCTCTTCCTTTTTGCTTTCTATGAATGACTGTAACGCTGCCAGGACTTGGCAGATGAGCCGCCCCCGTCTCCAAATTAGCTAAATTAGCTAAAATAGCTGTATTAGCTACATTAGCTGTGTGCGGTACGGGAAAACCCTCTTTCACAAGCTCACCTCTGCCAATCCTGGACAAGAGAGGGCCATTTTTAGGGATTCAATTTCCTGCGGTCATTCAGCTGTCTGACGCTGTTTGCTTCTGAGCTGAGCCCCGGCGCCCAGCCAGGGCAGGCCGTGAGGTGTGCGGTGATGCACCCAGTTATTTATGATGTAGAAATGCGCCCGTTGCCCCTGGAAACCGGCTCTCCCCCTCACCTCCGGCAGGGGTTGCTAAGCAATGCGCTTGTGCTTTGGGGGGGTAGCGGGGTGCGGGGCTAAGGCCTGGCAGCACTTCTCTCAGGAGTGACCTGTTGCAAAATAGGAGGGCAGGGGCAGGCAAGGCAACCGCCGCTTGGCGGCAGAGGCCACGCTGGGGGTGGCTGATGTATCGTAATGGAGGTGGCTGGTTTATCGTAAGGTTCGACTGACAGCCGGTTGCTTGCCAGAGACAATAAACTGATGGGATGGAGGGAAGAGCAAACCGGTTCCCATGGCAACCGTGCTGAAGTCATCTGAGGTCAAAATGATGACTGAGGCTGCCAGAGAAAACGAGTTTTGATGCGAGGATAAATCCCACGGCAGTGACTGCGTGACTCAGTCTGCCACACCCCCCTCACACCCCCCCCAACTGGACTGCGTGGCTCCCCGCTACGGTGCTCCTCGGGGCTCTCCCAAAGCCCGATCAACTATCTCGATGCCTGTCCTGAATTCACCCCTAGCTATTTTTGTTTCTGGGTCACGGAGAACACATCTGCATAGCCAGCGGAGGTTGGTTGCAGTGCGGGCTGGCACATCCACGCTCCCCATAATCGTGAGCAAAGGCTGCCCACGGCAGCCAACTGCAACCAACCCACCACCGGCTGTCAGGGAAGGCTTCGTTGTCCTCAATTACCCGACTTCCTAAAAAGCCAACATATACGTGCCTAGTGACGATAAAATCACGTCGGCTTGTTTCTGTCTGTCTTTTTTTTTTTTTTTTTTTTTGGTGGCAGGCAGGCAGCCTTTGCAGACCTCCTGCAAACCCTTTTGGCCAGGAAAGCAGCTGGAATTCAGTAGTCTCTGCAGAATCCCCCTGCGCTGAAACGGATTTCTGTTGCCATCTGGTGGCAACAGAAAGCACCCGGAACTGCAGAGTAAACACCAAGGTCCGTCCCCCCACCCCATCCTGCCATTCTCTGAGCCGGGCTTGTTCTCCTCCATTTATTCCACGGGCCTTTACTCCGGCCGCATCACAGTTTCCTCACTTTAGAAGGGGGCGGGGTAGAACATTAATGCTATTCGATTGTTTGTTTGTTTGTTTGTTTATTATCTTATCTAATCTAATCTAGGTTCCGGGTTATACCCGTCATTGCAAGTCTTCTGCACTGTTTTCAACGCTGGCAATTTTCTTGACTACTCTGCATGCAGTCAAGACTCCCTCCTAACCTCTGAACCTTGCGGTTTAGCTCACCCTAAATTAGAAATCTTCACTGTAGCCCGAAATGTTGCTGAATGAGTCATCCACAGTGGGCCAGTTAATGAACGTAAATTTTACTGACCCCATCTGCCTGTTGCAGAAATCGCCTTACAGGACTGCACCCCTGCTCACTGGGGAACATATGACCCACCAGCCAGCCTCAGGCTCCCTCTCCCTCTAGCCCAGGGCCCCAATCACTGTCTTAGGGCACCTGTGAGGTGGTTTGGCCTGCCACGTTCCTTTTGTGGGCACTATTGCAGCTTCTGCTGGAGCCTGGCTTAAGGCTGCAGTGGAAGAGTTTCTGCAGGTAGCTGCAAATTCACCCTCTTGTCATCTCATTATTCCCTGACAGAGAATAATTCCCTTCCCATTTAAGGAGGGCACCAAACCCAAAGACTGCATGGACGATTCAGAAGCAGGGCATCTTGATGGCGTTTGACTGTAGTCCTCCTTTGGTTTTTGTTGCTACTTATGCTTAGTTCCTTGTTGGAGCCCTGCCTTTGTGCCTCCCCCCCATGCCAGCCTTGCTCTCACCCCTGTTCCCTGCTCCAGCCCAGCCACATCTGCCTGCTGGAACCACCCAACCTCGTTCATGACCATCTTGCCTAAATTCCAACAAACTGATTTTACCAGTCAGGCAGAGACCCCCCTGTGAATCTCCCACTCCAGTGTTCCCAGAGGCAGGGATGACTCATGGCATCTTCTAACTCCCGGTAACTCAGCTGATGAAATCCCAGGAGCAGCCAGCTGCACTCCAGCCCCCTGCAATGTTGGCGCTCCAGCGCCAGCTTCCCATGCAAAACTGTCTCTGGAAGTGCAGCAACTCCTTCAGTAGCCCCATCTCAGAGCTGAACCTTCCTTTGCCACACAAAACTAATGAAGACCACCGCGTGCTGTTTTGGTGGTGTTTGCTTATGTTATAAGTAGCTTTTGACTCAGTCTCCTGTGTGAGCTGTTGATGGTGTCATGAGGACCCAAACCAGCCCTCCACTGCAGAAAGTGAGGCATTTCTTTTAACAGTTTTTGTAGACCCCAGAAGAGGGCAGTCAGCAGAAGCTGCACTCACAACATTAAAGCAAAGGCAGAGGGACTGTGTGGGGAGATTCGGCAGTACTGTCACCCTCAGCCATGGTCCCAGGAAGGAACCCTGCAATGCAGCATTCCCACTTCCAAATGGGGCCGATAGGAAACATCATGGTGCAGCTGTAAACGTCCTTTGCTTTAGGTAATTTATTTTTTATTCTCTACATCAGTACTGACATCCGCTGTCAGGACAGGAAGGCTGAGTGTTTGAGGGGCTCATAACTGGCAGTGATTCTCTCACCCAGCTCTCTGGAGCTTCATCTTTCAGCTTCATGTCCAGTCCAGTGCATTCACAACAGTCACCTCAGGCCATAGAGCAGAGATGGGCACTGGAGAGTTGTTTACCACCACACTGCTGGACGGTGGGGGGGGACAGATGATGGTCATCAGCCATTTTGAGTTAAACACCTGATTCCACAGACATCACACACCTAGGCAGTCCAAGACACCCCACCAACCTGTCAGCCCACTGCTCTTCTTCAAAATGAGGTAACCCCATCCCACCACAGTATGATGGCAATGGGTCACATGAGTCTGAAAGTCCCAGGGGTCTCTAGAAACTTCACAGGCACAGAATTTTATTAAGAATATTAATGGTTTTTTACATTTATTAATGTTAGGCCAGCAGTGGATCTTCATTCACTCCAAACTATTTTGTGACAGAGATTACTTGGTTACACAACCACACTAGTAAATGAAATGGTGTCTGAGTGTTCCCCAGCACCGAAACTGGATGTTTAGTTTTGTCAAGAGCCAACTAGCATCTTCCAAACAGCTCTGCTCATGGTTTAGGAGTCAGCACATGGCAAGGAATGGTCCAGAAGGAAGGTTGCAGGCAGCCAGCCTGTTATGGAGGGTAAGAGAGTTTAACACTATGGCCATGCCGTGCCCACTAGCCCCAGAACCACAGAAGAGTCTTGGTTAATTTCCTACCAGAGAGTCAGATTTCTCTCTGAGTGGGCACTGAGCCAATTTATAGACACTTTGTATACTTTTCATACTTCCCAATTACTTCAGGCTCTCTGTATGGTACCAAAATCATTTGGGGCAAGGGACTAATGCAGTTCAGGTCCAAAGTCATCTTTCACTAGCATGTCTCTACATGCAATGCTTGATTCACTGTGATGACAGAGCCAAGTTTATTGATTTTTTTAGGTTGCATTGTCTTTATAAAATTAGAGCTTGTTGCTGGTTTTCTGGATCCAGGTTACTGGAAACACTGGTTAATAGGTCAAGTGCATTGCTCTACCACAGAGTCACGCTTTACCACACGACTCCCACTGATTTGATCCCAGACACGAAGACTCACAGCCAAAGCCAATGCTGCTTTGAAACAAAGCCAGGTTACTCTGAATAGGGTTAACATAGGGTTCGTCTGTTCCCAGAGCTTCACCTACAGTTCTCCACATTCTTTCTGAGCTGGAAAGGAGAGCTTCCTTAAATCTTGTGCTGCCTATCAAGAAGTGAAGCGGAGTACTGGGAAATACAAGTACCTCTTTCATTGCACCCCAAGTTATCAAGTAATCTCTCTCCCTGACACAGACTCCTTAAGCACAGGGCAGTATTTTTGGAACAGCAGCCATTCAAAAATACTTCAAAAACCTTACACAAGCCTTTGTAAATACTTTTTTTTCTCATCCTGTGTCTCCTCAAATGTTTGAGACAAAAATCTTCCTATTATGCACAGGAACACAGTTATCCCACTTCCTCATTCCTTAGGCAGAAGGGCATCTGATGCTGACTATCCCTATAAACCAACAACTTCAGAACACAATTAGCAATATTGTCAAAAAAATCCTGCAAATAATTAGGACCGTGTCTGGCCAATGGTAACACCACATGAAGGGGTACGTTGTGCTTTCAAATGTGGACTGATCAGAAAGCGTTGATAGTTCAGAGAGTGGAACTGAATTAAGTTCAAGTTAAATGGCTGTTTCCTTTTCCTGTTTCCACTCTACCACCTCAGGCTGAGTGGAAGAGTAGGACAGCAGATGCCTGTCTGTGAAAGGAAACGTTAGTCAGCCCCCTTCTTGAGCGCTGTATCTCCATTTTAAATTCTGTTATGTTTCAGTGTGACTCACACACTGTTGGGACATCCTTCGCTACAGTTGCTCCTGGGCATCTGCCCCCTACCAGATAATTCAGCATCCTCAGCCAGGACGTTCCCCCTCACAACATCTCAGCAGCTCATGGGGACATAACCCTAATAAATACCTTGATCCCAAGCATACTGTCATTGATGACAGCGCTAGACACTCATGAAAGCTACATAAATGTCCAATTCTTTCTGAAAGCCAGTGAAGTATTTGGCTCAACCGCTTTCTTCAGCAATGAATTCACCAGTGTAATCTCATGATATGGAAAACTGTTTCCCCATTTTCATCCCCCAGTTTCATTGAATGGTCCCTTTGTTCTCATATTATGATACAGAAAGAACAGAAGCTCTCAAGTCTACTTTTCCTACTCTAGAAATTATTTTATAAACTATCTGCCCACTTTTATATCTCTCCTTTCCAAAACAGCAACCTTGTTTTTTCTAATCTCTCAGAGATTTTACATGCCTTAATTGCCCATGTCACCATTTCCTGAAGTTTCCTCTTTAAGGGCAGACTTCTGCGTCCTCCCCAGAGCATTCAGACAAGATTGTCCAGACTGGGGCTGAAATCTCGTGCCTATGATTATTATAAGGTGCGCTGTTCACACTGAATTTCAATTGCTGTTGTGCTGCCCACTCACCTTCCCTGTTTAGGTCTCCAGTACAGCTACTCTGAATGACTTTGTCTTCTGCAGAGGTTGTTGCTTCACTGTTCACTTTTCCCTCCTCTTTCCAGATGAAGAGTAAAGAAGCACAATACAGGACACAGGGTAAATCCTTAACCTTTTAATCTTTTGCCATGATGAATATTAGTTGTTCTATTCCACCCCTTGCTTGCTGCTTACAGGGCAGTTCTTGTTCAAAGACAATTCTTCTTGTCTTACACTGTAATGCTTGAAGTTTTTTAACATTTTTGCACAATTTTGGAAAGGCCATTTTGGAAAGTCCCTACATAATTCCGGATTTTTTTTTCCTACTGTTCAGCCTAGCTTTGACCACTCCATACCTAGTTGTTCTTAAACTAGTAGCATCCTTCCAATTAAAAACTCCTTTCCCTCCCTGTTACTTACCATCAGGTGTGTTTCTGGCCAGCCATCAGATTCCTCTCCAGTCTACATTTTACTAGGCAAGGTTTTTAAGCCAAAGTTCTGCTGATAGGACCTTCATTCTCCAGAAAATCCTAGAAGCCATTTCTAAACACCTTGCAGTTTGATTGAATATTTATTGAGAATGAATGATCACAATTATTCACAATACTCTATATGAGATTTTTTAAATAGAAAATTCTCTTGATACTTTCCTGGATCCCATTTACCTTTTAGCAGTTCACGGTCTGTGACCAGATAATACCCAAAGATCCTTTTCCTCTTTCTCTCTCATTTCCGATTGGCAAGTTCTCAGGGAGAAAAAAAAAAGTTATTAGTCCCTATATTCATGGCACTAAATTTTGCATACCTGAATCTCATCCAAGATTTCATTTCATCCAAATCTTGGAGGTCTTTCGTATTTGTTTATAATATCCTGATCATTCTGTCCTTGTGCCATCAGCAAATTTCATCCAAATGCTCTTTTTATTTATGCCAAGGCCATGAATTCAAATATGAAACAAGATAAGAATCCAAAGTGACCTACATTAGTAATCCCTTTTCCCTATCAAGATTACGTCTTTGTGGAGCAGTCTGAAAGGCCTTTAAAAATCTAAATATATCAGATTAAATGTTTCTCTTTTATTAACTTCTTTATTGACACATCCAGAAAAATGAGAAGGGGATTTATGAGATACTCTTTGCTTAAAGAATTTATCTCGGTTATCATAGTCTTCCAGGTGTTTTGACATATTTTTAATTACCACTCCAACCAGCTTTCAAGAAACAGATGAAAGTTTCACTATTTTAGTTCCCTGGTTCATCCCTAACACCTTTTTTTAAATTGTGGGTACAGTCTGTATTGTCTCCTCTGATGGTCTGGAACCAAGGCAGCTTTCTATAAGAGACCACATATTTTCCTGACCCAAAAAGCCAAGATGCCCAACTACTTCTCGCTTGAAGTTCTCTGGAATTCTTGGAAGTATGCTGTATTATTATTATTAGTTTGGTCCAAAATTTCTTCTTACGAGATCCCAATCTCCAAAAGCTGCCTCATTGTAAAAACCAGAATGGATGCAGGACAAGCATATAAGAGCCTCCTACATCCTCAAAACTGTAGGTGGATATGAAAAAGCAAAGTTTTTCTTGATTGTTCTCTTTAACCTCCCTTGATCCAACACATCCACTAATTCTTTCACAGGCTTCCTGGTTCTCACACCCTGGAAGACTCTTGTTTATATTTTTCATTCATTTCATTGTTTGCTCTGCAACTCCCTATTCTAGCTTCCCTCCTAATTATTACATGCTGCAAATTCAAGTTTTTCCCTACTGTAAATTTTGAAGAACCTTTTGCATGACTACCGGTTTCTCAGAAATTACAACTTAAGTCATACGGGTATCCTATTTTCCCTTTGATCCACAGGAAAGCTTGTCATCCAAGACTATTATTATTGCTGATATCATACGTATCCACAGCACTTCTAAGGATTTTAATTTTTTACTATTAACTCTGATGTCTGCTTCTCAGTCAGAACGCAACGGCATGAACTGCTCATTAGTTTCACCTATTGCGATCAAACTTTATATCCTGTCTGCATTTTCACACCACCTGCTTTTGAAGTGGTAGAAACAGACTGTTAATCAGACTTACTGTGCTCCAGTGCCTGTGAGGTGTGGTGGCTCTTTGAAAAGTGATTTGAGGGAGTTCTACATTTACTGTTTCACAGCAACTTCTGCCCACACTTACAGGCAGACAGAACTTTCCTAGCTGCCAGCCCTGGGATGTGACCACAGCTCTCCTTCCCTGGCATCGTTGCCTAATACGAAGACTCAAACTTTGATGCACAAACCAGGGTTCTCCTTTAGGGACAGCTACTGACCTTTTGGTTTGTTTACTGTAACTATCTGAAACTTCGAATACAATTTTGTCAATTCAGTACAGGAAGGAGCACTATCCAGCTTCCTCTCTCAGAGCTATTTTAATTCTGCAGGTCTAACAAGCAAGAAAAACAGTAAAAATTATTTCATCCCATCCAGTCAGAAGGTTAGTCAGAATGTACCTAAGCATCTTAACTGCTGAGTAAGAAGGGACCTTTTCATGTACAGCTTTTTAGCGGAGAACCACTTTATAACTTTGCAGCATTTTGCTTTGTATTCATTGAGCCTATAGTAACATAACATGTGTAACAGTACCTCTGTGAGCTTTTCAGCTCCAGAATCTGGTATTCGTTATCTGTTTGTCTGTCTGTCTAACTACTGAAATGTCTCACTTGTGAGTGTTTCGTAATCTTTAACGTAGTAGCACTACGCAAGCCTTCTGAGTCAGGGAAGTGCCATTATCACGGAAATAATCTCATGGAAAACTTTTTAGATGTTTTATAGTGAAGGAAAAACAGCATGAATTGAAAATGCACGTAGAACAAATTCACTTCATTCACTGACACCCCCTTCTCTTCCCAAGAAAGCTTCTTTGTCTCATCCGAGTCTGCTAGAACAGAGCACAGCAGACCCTAGGCCACTGAAAACGCTTCAGAAGACCTTGACACCCTGGTCTGCCAGACCGTGACGGCCAGGAATCTTGTCCCCAGGGGTCGCCTGCTCTCTAGCCTTATGAGCACCGAAATCGCACAGGAGTCTGCACTGAAGTATTACTTATTCTCATGCAAGCACTTGCTGACTCTGTCAGCTGACTTCACCCTCCAAGGTTTTCAGCTTGAATGGAAGCTCCAGAACAAGACTCCTACATATGAGTTTCTCCCACCAATCTGTCTAGAAGACGTCGCTCCCAGAGGCCCGTTCAGAGCACACCTCGGCCACAGGAAGCCCATAGGAAGGGCTGGGGCAGACCAAGCATGTCACAGTTAAAACATTTTCCCCAGCTTGTGGGAGATCTGGATCCCAACTCCCGCCTCCCCGCATTGCTTTCTGTCAGAGATATCGTAGTCCAAACACACAATTAAGTATTTTGCAGTAAGCGTTTGTCTCTTCGTATCTCCCTGGTATCTTCCATATACTGACTGAATGTCCTGAAGACAGCGGTTTATAATCCATCTGTTTTTGTCTTCGTGAATCATTCACACAAAGAGGAAGAGCTTCAAGAAAAAGTCTTAAAAAAGCAACTGCCTCCACTTACCCAAAGCTGGATAACATGAGCACTTACCTAAGATATGCTGTCACGTCCCTCTTTCAAACAGGGAGTTCAACCTTGGGCAAACGCAGAGGGAACAGTCTCCTTATACTCATAATCCTTGGGAATGAGCCCCGCTCTGCTCTGGTGCCTACCTACAGCCACTATGCCTGCCTGAAAGATCGAGGGAAAACCAGGTGACCCAGGTTTAAACTTTTGCTATAAAGCTATGAGCAGAATGAAAGCCCCTTGCAGAGATCTAAAAAACCAAGAACTCATGTAGGGTTCATGAAAATAAGAGATCAAATACAGGTGAAAGACTTTATTTTTGTCCTTGCAGAGGGAAAGGTCATGGTTCAAACTATGATTTAAAAGGCATAAGAGAACCAGAATGAAAAGAGGCATTACAAATGGACCAATTAGGGGAAAAGCTTCAGTTAGAACCTGCACCTTATCAGTCGTCAAAGAATCCAATTATGAGACCAAAACTGGGCTTTGTTAGTTCTGCGATTCACAGAGCTACCTGCTTCAAAGCACATTAAAGTGCAGCTGTAGGCTGAAAAATGACTATCACAACCACATGCGATGGCTTGGAGCCTGCACAAAGTCAGGCTTGGAAGAAACAAAAAGCAAACCATCGGTCACTAAGAAATGAAGGCTGGGACTCTCCTTCTTCTGAAAGACTTTCTGTACTGAAGGCACAGCCAACGTCCCTGCCTTAAGACTTCTGAGGGTTTCAGGGAAGGGTTCATGTAGTTGTGGGTCCTGTTTGAAAGCAGGGTGGGCCCGTAACAGAACAGTCCACGTAGAAACTGTACTTTTGGGGTGGCGAGAGACAGAAGGGCTTCTGCCCACCCGAAATATTCCATTGTCTTTCCCAGTGACTGAAACCTCTGGTGCAGGGCTGATTTCATTTTATAATGTAACCTGGCAGGGTTGCACCGGCACACTCCTTTAGCAGACACGGCTGTAACAGATAGAATGCGCTCCACTGCTGCAAGCACCAGCGGAGTTCCAGCGGGAAAAGGCTGTGACCCTGCGACGTCAGTCAGCCCTGCTGAGCAAGCGACTAAATTAAATTTAATGGCTTCTTTTACTCCCGCCTACAGTGGCATGCACACGACTCTGAGAGCAAGAGGGACACTGCTCCCCGCCCCCGTGTACCCCACCATCACCCACCCAAGCGCTGCACGTGACGTTTGAACTGATGACGAAGCACGACAGGCCCAGCGTGCGTCTGAAGGCCCGGCAGCCGGGAACAGCCCCACTCCACTCGCAAACGTAACAGCGCCGCTGCTCCAAGAGACAACATGGAGCCCCGTTCTGCCATTTTGCAGGCGCCGCTCCGCACGCGGGGGCTGTTCGGAGCGGGGGGCAGGGGCTGCCCCGCACGGCCCCAGGTGCGGGGA
>NW_009259039.1:108296-111054 GCF_000687185.1 Egretta garzetta | reverse complement strand
GGGGGCGGCTGGGGGAGCAGGACCGGCTCTGCCGCCAGGCTGAGGGAGCTGGGTGGAGGAGGAGGCCGCTCCGGCTTTATCTACCGGAGGGACGAGCCTGCGGCACGAGGCTTCCCGCTGTGGGAGCTGCGACACTGAGTGAAGGGCAGCTGAGAGCGAAGCGCAGCCCTCCCGGGTGTCCGAGGCTGGGCCGGCAAGCGCATCCCTCCGTTCTGGTCCAGCTTCCGAGGCTCCCGGCCGCCCCGGCTGGTGCTGGTAGAGGTGTGGGGCGCGCAGCCTTTCTTGTAGGCGAGATCCCAAACGCGAGTTTGAAGTGCCTGGTTACAAACCACCAGTTTTAGCCTCTTGATCGTGTGAGACGCTTCATTACGTGGGGCTACCCTGGAAAGGGGGTAGGTACGCCATTTCCACAGGGTACTCTGAGAAAGGATGCGTGAGACATAACACGAGCAACTAAAGTATATTTATGTATATATTCATGTGGAAATGTATAAAAAAGATTTTCCTGGGTACGAAAAAGGTTTGGAAAAAAACCATAAGCCAACCACCAAGCCTTACTGAGGCAGAAAAATAAGTTGGGATATCTGTGTGTTACACTGGATCACTGAGATGCCTGTTTATTACTAGTTGCAAATGGAAGGAACAGTCTTTCAGCCAGGACGCGGAAGAGAATTCCTTCCCAAATACCGTAAGTCACTGTCCTAACTGCCAAAAAACAAAGCCACCTCCTACACCTTCCTGGATACCAGAAGTCCCAACTGCCCGCCACCCATCTGTCAAAATTTACAGTTTTCCCTAGACAAATATTAACAATTCAGTCATGCACAAAGCCAGTGGCGTCTTGAAAAATTTGGAGAATAAAATACATTGAATGTGAAGTAAAAATAAGTTACGTGGTGACTAGTTTGCTTTTTTTTCCATGTCTCCATCTGCCAGCCCCTATCTTCTACTTCGCTTGCAAAGACTTTGGAATAGGTCTTTTTGGTCTCCGAATGCTAAGTACGATAATGGGATCGTGATCCATTCACTTCAGTGCGTTTCTGCGACACTGATTCTTTGGCCCGCCTCCCGAGGCTTTTTTTTGTGTTGGATGGTATTTTTGTGTTTATGTTCTTTCAAGTAGCAGAGTAAGTTAGTTACATCGTATCTTTTTTTGTCTCTGAAAAGCAGAGACTATTTCAGACATTCATTTGGGGGAGAGGATCCTTAAAATCAAAAGGAGAAATAAATGGGAAGCACACGTTGGATGCCTGGCACGTGTCGAGTCCAACCGCAGTTTTCTAACACCTCTGCAGTTGGCTGCAGATGAAACAACTTGCAGATACCACCCATCAGTGCCTCCCAGCACAGTGATGCTTCTGCCTTATTTCCCAGTAGAGTTAAGAGGAGCCTGCGCACAGGATGGACACAAATCCTAGCTAGAGGGGAAGTGGAGAACTTGGTGTGGCAATAGCAGGAAGACCCAAGGACCGCCTAGCCCAAAGAGGAGTCCAAGGAGAGGCAGAAGGCCAAGGGAATTGGAGCTTAGGTGTGTATCCAGGACTGGGGCGAGGCTGGGAGAGAGGACAGGATAGGACAGAGCTCTGCCATGGCCTGTGGAAGAGATGGATGTTGGCCCTTGGTAATGATTAGGAACACTGTGATGGGATCTGTAATGAGATAATAATAATATAGGAAAGGGAGCAGGGAACCCTCCTTGACAGAGAGAAGAACAGGTAGTAGCACAGAGAGAAGACCTACAGCCAGAGCTGCTGGCACAGGAGCGTAAGAAAGGTTTGGTGTAGGGAGAAGAGGCCACAGAGCATCCCGAGAGGATGGAGGTTGAGTGATCGTTCTTGTGACCTCCTGAAACGAAGGCACGGATGGGACTTTGGCATAGCTTTTGACCTGTTGAAGGAATGCAAGGAGTTGTTGCAGGTGCAACAGTAAACTAAGCCCTGCAAAAGCAGCAAGTCTTGCAATACCCCTCTACTACCAAAACAGTTTCTATATTACAGTTTCCAGAAGGAAAAAAAAAAAAAAAAGAAAATTTACTCAGAAGATGCCATTTTCTCCCAGAACGTGCCCTATCCTCTACTCTAAGCCTTACAGCAGTGTTACCATTTGGAGGGATGCAAATGTGGAACTACCCACAGAACGAAAAGATCATTAAATAGAGGGGGTCTTTCAGATAACCGGGGTAGGGATGCTGAGGGAGGCTGCTTCACAGTCGTGCATTTCAGATCTCCATGTAGAAGCGGCCTCCCTACAACATTGGCCTCGGATGCGGGGGATCCCAGACAGCGCCTGTTCTTTCTTACACACACAGGTTGCAGTATTTGATCTATTTAGTTTACTTCACTGGACAGTCCCCTTTAATGCTGTAAAAAAATGGATGGTTGCCTTGATCTGTGTCCCCAAGACCAGCCTTGTGACAGGCCAATACGAGACTCCCAGTTTTTGGCCAACTGGAGGAAAGTGGGACAACACTGCATGTAATTCATGGGTCTTTCTGTATGTTTTTGGCTTGGTTGTAACCCATCAGAGAGATAGCAATGAGACTTTCAATGGGGTTGCGGCAGAAACGCCTCTTAAGATTTGGGGATGTTACTGCGATAAGTTACTGGCAAATACAGGGCGTGAGGGAAGATTACCAGGGATGGAGATTTTTTTGGGGGTGGGAGAAGACTCTGAGCATCCTGGGCTGGAGCAGGGCACAGCCATCGAGCGGCTGGCAGGAACAGAACAGGTCACCCAGGGTGGCGAGCCCGACCTGCAG
>NW_009259039.1:80535-107636 GCF_000687185.1 Egretta garzetta | reverse complement strand
CCCCGCCTCGCTGGCAGGCCGGGGCGCACCCGCCTGCCAGCCCCTTCCCCGCAGCCGGTAAGGGAAGCTTAACAGTTGTCCCCTTCCTCGCTGACGAGCAGGGGCCCCCGGTACCGAGCCCTGGTAGCTACCTAGAAGCAGGTCTGCTCTTCCTCACTGTGGAATAGAGCCTCCTGGAGCTCCCTTAGTACCTGTTTAGGGGAGAGACGTCCTCAGACCCCAGTTTCTGAGGGTTGTGAGAATAACCCTTACCACCTGCTCCCCCCTGCTACTGAGGAAATTTCTTCCCCAGGCAGAAGAGACAGCCCTTCTTCCCCACACGAGATAGTAACAGGGGAGTCTTCACAGAAGAAACCCCATATGCCCAAGAGGGGCAGTTCCCAAGACAGAAATAAACAGGAGCTCTGGATACCTAGTAATTTTAATTATTTACATCTGCTCAGCAGGCAGCAGAGAAAGCAAAGCAAGAGAGAGAAAGCAGAGGCAGATTTAGGCATTCTTCTTCCCTTTTCCAGTTGCTGTTAACCACTGGAGATAAAGGTAATTTCCAATACTGACCTCATCCTCCTTCATCCCAAGGAAGATCCCTAATCCCAAGAGCATTTTTTTCAAATATCCTGTGCAAGGAGAGAAGGCACCTCTCCCAGTTACTGGGAAAGGAAGAGGCAGATTTCGCTGATAATATCCACAGAGATAGCAAGAATTCTTTTCAGAGAAAGAGATTTGCCTACCCTTAAGGACAAGGTGCACCTAGAGGAGAGAGAAGGGAGATTTACAGGTAGGGAGATCGGGGAAATTGATCTCTGAAATAATTGACAATCAGTGAAAAGGCTGTCTCCCAGGGGGACACCCGTTTAGTAGTTAGCTGTCAAAAGGGAGAGAGGATCTCCATCCTAGGATAAAACCAGCAGTTTTAGGGCACTGACAATCCCAAACAGATTGTTCTAATAGTCAAGATCCTGATTTCATCCACAATCTCTTCGCCCTCAAAATATTTCTTGAAGAAGCTCTTGCAATAGCTGACAGCAATGCTCTGAGGATGGGTCTCAGAGAAGGAGTGTGAAGGGCAGCACCCCAGAAACCAGCACTGAAGATAATCCACCTTTCTCCAGAAAATCTTCCAGAGTGAGTGACCACATTATATCACCTCTCTATTCCTAGCTGTCCTTCTCTTTTGCCTTCTGTCCTTGTTTTCCATGCCTCTTCTCTCACTATATCTGCTTTCCTTTTAATCTTTTCTCTCTGTTTCTGAATGTCTCCCCAGCCTTTTTCTGTGTTGTCTTTCTCCATCTCTCTCATCTAGCTCCCTTATATGCTATATGGAATTGACCTGATTCTTTCCCTCACTGTTTAGCTTGTGGGAGACCTTAGCCCTATTTAATTGCAAGAAACCTCTCTGCCCTTTCCCTTCTACTTTCTGTCCCTGGTGTATTCATCCTAGGCTCAGCCTTTATCATCACCGGTGTGAAATGAATTTCTGTCATTTAGGGGTCATTGAGAAGGATAATACTGGCTAAAAAAGCATTGAGGAGGCGGGAGCAGTGATTTGTAGTGCTTGTGTCCAAGGGTGCACCCATGGGGTTGGAGTGTCAGTTCTTCCCCATGTGTGTCCTACTATGCTTGTAACTGTGGGAATAAAATCATTGTGCGATGCAGACCTTGCTGTGCTTCGGACCTGAACGTACAGATCCCAGTGCTAGTACTCTGAGATGTGTCCCCTAATGCACCTAGGGGCTGTGGTGTGCTGTGGTGCTCAGGGGCCTGGGAATGAAAATTGTGACAGCGCTGGTGGAACCTGCTCTGAAAGCTGAAAGAAGCCATTCCGTTGCCACCAGTCTTCATCTGTGTTTTATGCTGTGTTCAGGGGCTTGGAATGTGAATCCTAATGCTAGTGCCGTGGTGAGCCAAGCTGGCTGCTTTTTGTAAATGAGGCAGTTAATTTCCAGTTGCAAATGAGTATTCTGACACTAACGTAGTGATTTCCTGAGAAGTCAAGTCTGAGGGAGACTTCATCTCAAATGAAGCCAAAGCAGATTCCCACAGCAGAAGAATCATGCCTAAGGATGTCTCACCTGAGATATTCCTGTTTCTGTTCTCCAGTGAGATAGCAGTGAGGAAATCCAAGATCAAAGGGTCCTTGACCAGGACAGGAACCCTTCTGGAATCCATTTGGGAGCACAATGGTTAACAGGGAGTCCCTGAAGAAGGGATGCCTTAGTGTAATTTGCTAACAAGATCAGACAAAAGATGTCAGGTCCCTCCAAAGTGATTCCCCATTTTGGCAGATAATTTTGACAGAATAGCTTCAGAAGGTGCCTCTTTCTAAGAGAAGGCTGAACCATGAATCATACATATGTTCTGGGGGTACTGTTAGATGCCCTCCTACCTGTTGCCCTATAGTTATGCAATCAGCCTGTTTTGAGTACAGCTGTGTTATCTAGCATAAGGGAAGAGATAACTGAGGCATTTTGGCCTTTGTACATTTAAGGGGGTAACTGACTTTTCATGCTCTTGAGGTTAATTTACCTTGCGCTGCCCCCTTCCTCACAGTAATGACTTGACATTTTTCAAGTGCTTGTGGCTCTGATGGATGCCAGGGCACTTTACAGAATATATATGCCAGCCTTACAAAATTCTGCTCTCCCACAATTATCTTTCTGTATATGAATTGGTGTATTTCTTCATTGTTAATGGTAACGATTAAGATTTTGTATTTGCTGCCTGAGCTTTAAATATTCATGACAGACATACAAGGCTGAAAGTAGTGTGCCGTAGAGTAATTGTTATTTATTTGTTAATTGCTGATGGGGTATTCAGTGCTGACTCGGACACACAAAATTAAGACAGTGTCTGCTCTGAAGATCTCGTAGGCAAAAACACATCTATACAAAAGCTAGGACATACTGATAAATTTAAGGAAGGCAGTAATTTTTAGAGAGCATAGCTCTTCAGTGTGATCATGGTATTTACATCAAATGTTTATCACAGGCAAAAACGCAGCTTTCTCCGAGGTGGAATACTGCAGCTGTTCTGCACCATTTATTTGATACAAAAGTATCCATAAAAGAAAAAGGGAGGCTATTATTTATCTTCATAAAAGTGCAAGGTACTTTATAGACACATTTAAATGAAAGTCCTATGCCTTTAAGAGTTTACATTAAGAATGTTAAACCTGAACACCTAAAATTAGACTTTAAAAACCACATTTGGGTACCTAAGTAAATAGCCTGATTCTTGTAAGTGCCCAGGAATGTAGAGTTGACTTCAACAGAAGCAATGAAGTCTTCGACGTTTGAGTAAGAGACACTTCGTTATGTATGGGTTTGTAAATTTAAATTTGGACATTCATCCTTCCTTTTAAAGTTGAAGCAGTCTGATCTTGTCCTATGTGCACTCTGCTCCCATCTGAGAACTGTGTGGCATGTCTCAGGTCAAGCCCTTAAGTAAAATGAAAGGAGAAGGTCTAGAGAGTTATGGGAAAAGGATTACGTTACTGAAAGATCATGAGGTTATATTAATGTTTAAGTATGTGTTCTTTAAGTTCTTGGGTTTTATCTTGAAATCTGGTTCTGCAGGCAAGTTTCTAGAGTAGAATAAGGAGTCAGAAAAGTTGGAATGAAATACAGTGAACAGTTTGAGGAGTTTGGGTATAATTTCCGTGTACAAGATGGGATTGTGACTACTGTAGTGCTTTTTTTTTTTTCCCCCTCCTATAAAAATACAGCTGAATGCTGGTTTCTCTTGTGAAGTTTTTTCTTACCCCAGAGGTATAGGTACCTTTGCTGACTACCTCCTCCCCTAAACTTCAGCTGACCTTCATATAGTGGGAGATCCAGTCTGCATCATGGTTTGGATCTTTGGCCCTTTACTTCAAGTATCAGAAAGGAGGTATGGTTAATGGCACCTGTGATATGGACAGCTGTCCCTCAAGAGCAGGACCGAGCTGATTATCTCATTTTACACAGCTGTCAGACAAGAGTTACATCTTGGTCATTAGCAACCAAAAGATGCAGCGCGTTTGGACTCATTTTTCCATTTGCTTCTCCCAACCTTGGGTAGAATTGTAACCAGTGACTTTCACACAGAACCCTCTGTGTTTTGCAGTACTCCATTTGCAGAATCTGTTGATGAGTGATGCTTCAGAATTGAAACTTTAAAAAAATACTGTTTCTAGCATTTTCGGTCTGGAAGGCAACTTTGAAAATATGAGTAATGCCCAGATTAATGGACAGCCTAAAATGGTATCTCTGAAATGTTTGAACGCTCCAGTTGTGTTAACTCTGAAGCCTAAAGAAAAGCATTTAAATCTCTGTATTGCTGGCTGTTGCACATTGTGTTATTTTAGCAAGAATATCCATTTGATGTGTTCAACCTCCAAATGCATATCATCTTGGCAGGAGTCAATATTGCTGCTTGCTATCTATTCTGTTGTTGTTTCCTTCTTCCTTCTAAGGGATGCACGATGAACTTGAAAATCTGTAACGTATTTCTGCCCTGCACTCATGTTTTCACTTTTAAAGGCAGTCTGTATATGTGTATTACTGAGAGAGAGCAAGGCATGCTGCAGTATGTTTTCACAATTAATTAATTGCAAATTTTCATTTTAAGTTTGAAATGAAAATGCAAAATGCTGGGAACGTTTCAAAATTTGGAGACCTCACAACAGAGTTTAGGACCGATTTAATGCTGTGTCCTGGGGTGCTTTGCCAAGGTTTGGACTAGACTCTCGTTTTATCCTTCTGTCTTTGACCTGCCCCATCCTATTATGAACCTTGGAGTTGCTGCCTTAAAGGTGGACGATGAACAGATTTTGCTAGTTCCTGACCATTTGAACCCTTTCCTGAATCCCATACTGGGCTTCCTAGCATATCCTGTCACAGTCAGGTTCCTCTCCTGCACCTTTAAGGCCCAGCATGTTTCCACCCCGCCTACTTCTTTACTCTCATTTCCTCCTACACCCCACTCCTCCTCCCAGTTCTCTATGTACTGCTCTTTGCATCTCATTTTCCATGCTGTCCCTTTGGCATTCTGTCCTGTGGTCCTATAAGCCTAAAATGCTGCTTCTCTCTTCATCAAGCAAGCATCCCTTATCTCCTCTCTAGGATTTTTCACTGGCAGGAATCCTTTCTCACTACATGTCACAGGCCCTGCTCTTACTTCCACACCTGCGTTTTGACCTGTTCTTGCTTTGGCTTTCATTAGATTATATGCTTGTGGTTTTTTGGTTTGTTTTTGTTTTTTTTTTTTTGTCTCAGGTTATGTCAAGAAACTTGTTCTTTTTTACTACTATATAACAAATAGAATTTTGTTCCTCTGAAAATAGCCAGTTCTGCTAGGCTGGGGAATGGCGCTTTCTCTATAATGCATCTGACTCATTTATTCTCCCACCCGCCCTTCTCCCCTGTCCCCTTCCCTTCCTCAGGAATAGCTGGATTTTAGTTGATTAGAATGAAAAGCCCTTGCATTACGTTCTCTGGTTCCTTCCAGCACTTCAGGATCTTGGTTTTGAGAACTGGAATGAAAAATTTGTGCAAGGCCCAGTGCCTCATTCCTCATCTTTCTAAGCTGGTCAATTTACATGATGTGAAGTCAAGAAATAAGGGAATGGGTGTTCTTTTTTGGCCCTTTTTTATATATAAGAGAGACTGAGTAATGAGAGAGAGGGGAGATGACGAGTAGAGCTTTTATACCTTGAGGAAAAAAATACTTGCTTTTTTGTTTTTTTACAATTAGCAATTCAAATTTTGTTTATGCTCTTTGCTGTATAAAGACTGTCGCTGATTATAGCAGAAATATGTAATTACTGTTTAAAGTTCAAATCTGAATAATTGAGAAGGAATCTGAACTTTTTGTGGTCACAAATTAAAGGAGCAAATTTTCTGAATTCTCAGTTTCCCCCAAAAAACTATTGTTAAGTAAAACCAAAACAATTCTCCGTCCCCATCAGGAACTTGCAGAGAAAAATAAATAAGCTGCTAAAATAGCTACCTCTGAATTTCCCTTTATCTCTACCTGAACAAAGCAAACAAACTTTGAATGTAGAGAACTGGTCTCGGATTTGGGAGACCTGTGTTCTCTGCATGGTTCTGCTACTCCTTTGCTGGCTGACCTTGGGCTGCGCACTTCTCCATGCATGGCTTTACCATTTATCCTGGAATAGGTTATTGATCCTTTGTAAGGGTTCCAAAGTATCAGGATGAAAAAACAGCCTTTATACAGGCTGGCTGTTCTTCTTGCTGTTGGTTACCTTAATTACAATGTGATATTGAACTCAAAACCTCTAGATTCCGCGTTTTGTGGCATTAAGAAACAGTGAAAGCATAATGCCCAAATTAATTTTTTTTTCATGGAAAGACCTGTGACCCCAAAACTGAAAGATCCTGTACCACGTCTGCAGCCTAGAACTGTTTTTTAAGTTGACTTAAGTATAGATATTCTGACTCCCTTGAAGCTTCTCCTAAGATCTTTAATGACCTTTTCTTGGCCAGGTCTCAGGGTCTCTGTTCCATCTTCATCCTTCTTGGCTTCCCTGCTGTTTTTGACACTTGATCATGCCCAGTCTTGAAATCTTGTCCTCCCTTGACTTTTGTGTCAGTGTTTTCCTGGTTTCCCTCCTACTGTTCTAGTCATTCATTCAGTAGCTTCTGCACTAAGCTATTCACCTTCTTCCTTTTTTTTTTTTTTTTTTTTTTTGTAAGTTAGATGCAAAGACCTATCTCTGGTATCCTCTCTTTGCTTTTCTTTACCTCCTTCATGCCAGTGATGTTAGATTATGCAACTTGGCATGCTACCTTAACATCTTTTTTGAATGATTTGCTGCAAGCTTAAGATTTCTGAGGCCAAGACGGAACTCCAGAAAGCTCCTTTGAGATTTCCCTTTGTTTCCTGCTTTCCTCTGTTGCAAGCTTCCACAGTTGGGCCTATAACATGGGTTTTCTTGCATTTTTCTTGCTCTGGACATACAGGATAGGGGCTCATCTTCCAGTTTCATGGCGTGAATCTCCTGCTTCTTCTTTCTTAGTCTCTTTGGGTAATCCTCATGCTTTCTCCTTCATTTACCATCTTGGTTACTGCTAGCTGTTCTTGCTGGCCTCTGACAATTGTGTTACCTTCTCGTCTTGTTAAAAACAAGTATCGAAGCTATCCTCTTGGAGTGTTTTATCGACATGTTGCCATCTCCCCCTTCACAAGCTTGTTTGTTGGCTATCATCCACCCCATAAGGTTCCAGCTTCTTGCACTCACTCTAAGGGGCCTTCACATTTATGTTTCTCCCTATCTGTTGCTGTCTGTTACTGTCCTTTGCTCTGCCAGCAACACAAGCATGACATTGTGCTTTTCCATTTCTTGCATGAGCATCTCTTCACATTCTTCCTCAGCTGACTCATACCTTGATATGTATAGGAAAATTGCCAGCCAATAGAGGCCAGACATACTGGAAACTACTTATTTGCATATTTGAAAATTGTTCAAAAGGCCTAAGTGATACTCAGAAGTAGTTTCTTGTTACATGTACCCTCCTCTCCCTGGCTTCTTTTGTAAAGAAGTATGATTACAAAAGTAAATAAAGATCATCATCAGCAAAGACACAGCATCTCAAAGGCTAGGATGGTCAGGGTTGGAGCAGAATAATACTTACTCGCAGTTGAAAGGTGGCAACTGCAGCAAGTATGTGTGTGGAAGAACGGGGCTTCTTTCAGTATCTGCAATGAAATGAACAGGAGATTCAGTTTGAGGATGATACACAAAATGGAGCATTTTATGAGTAGGATGCAGAAAGCCAAGTAGCAATACTAGAGTTTTAAGCCAGAAGAAACTGTTAATGGGCGTGTGTTTCCTTGCTAGTGTGGTTCTGAATCCTCTTGACCTTCAAGCTTGGTACAGATCTTTACAAGTTTTGAGCCTGGCTAGGGATTGTCAGGTGTTTTTCTCCTGTAAGACAGTTCAGTCAGTTTAGTTTGGAATAACAGCTAACACAATAGTGAAAAGGAATCATGTTAAAACAGCGGTTGAGACCTAATTTATGAGCTTCACATGTATTGCTTGATTCTTCTGATCATTCTCCAACTTCAAATTCAGCTGCACTTCGCTTCCAAACTCTTCTTTAACAGGCTTTTCTACAGCGCTTTGGTAATCTTAACTCTGGGAGCATCTGCTGTATGTACATTTTGGCTGTGTGGTATCCGACTAATCTGCACTTGATACCAATTTCCTTATTTTCTATGAATTCAGTACGTAGTTCTTGCTAGTGCTTGATACCCATTTCCACAAGTGGGACGGGGTGGGTTGTGGCTTGTTTTAGCAACTATTGCAGAGTTCATATTGACTAATCTATTTTCAGTGGTTCAGCTTTTGGTGAACAGGTTCTGACCACTTGCAGTCAGATTTTCATTTTCACTATGCCTGGCTGGCATTCATTTAGCCCCGGGAGCTCTCTTACATAGGAGCTTTGTAGTATTACTATTATTAAACTGCAAGGTTATCAGTCATTTTTCACTGATAAATCCATTTTTAATGAGAATAAGAATACAGTTTTCATTTATAAGTACATGTTGCATTCTTTTAACCTGGGTTTCTGTACCTATCTTTGCAATGATGTGAAGATCTTCTGAGCAAGATACTCTGCGTGCTCATCTACTTCTGATGTTGTCTCTAATTTCAGAGACAATCTGGGTATCATATCAGTGTTTGCATATCCTGTACTGAAGGTTTACTACTGGATGTGATGCTGATAGGCAGCTAAAATTGAAATCCTTCTCTACAACTGGGTGCTCATGCAGGGCTGTGGGAAATACCTTCTCTTACTGGTTTCCAAGGGAAAATTTCGTTCCAGATATGTGCCCATAAATTTGAATTATTCCAAACCAATACCTAATAACCTTTCTTAGTGTAAGAGTAATTGTTCTGTTAATATTCTTAAAGCAAATGCCAAAGATTTCTCTTGTCTTGCCTTGGCGTAAGTTTAGAATTACAGCTCCTACTTCCCATGGTAAAATATTGCTTAGTGGTACTGAGGGTGGAGTGGTGCTGTAAAGGCATTTCTGCTGTGGTGATATATTTTCACTGTGCTTCTTCAGAGTGCGTGGTTTACTTTTTACTTCAGATTTGTTATTGGGAGGGTTGTCACGGGACATTTGCCTTATTATTAGAATAAATCTTTTATGGTAGTCTTATTACAAAGAAAATAATTTTCAGCTCAATAATATTTTAGGCATACCAGTATTCTCAATATCATTTGCTGTTTCTTTTGACAGGTATTATGTATTCCCAGTTTCACTTACACAGCACCATAAATAAATAAACTAGTCTTAACTTTGAATGTATATTTCAGACTGTCTGAGGGGTCTCTGCAATGTTTGTGTGGTATTTCTCTCTGCATTTTTGCTGCATGTTTATATAGCAGACAACAATAATATTTGATTAGTTGGTCTTATTAAAATCTGGCAAGGCACTAGCTATGCTTAATCCTAGCCTTCTATGCCTGTAAAGATACTGTCTCCCTTGACATGAGAATATTTTAGACTTTGGCTGTTATGCCATCTGTTGATAACTTTAAATAAGCAGGTCAGGTTTTGTAAACTATACCATTTTGTCAGTTTCATACAAGACTAGTACATAATTGCTTCTGGAATTGGATCCTGATGCACTTCCAACATGGGGGTTTTGGTGACTTTATAGTCCCCACAAGACTTCATGCTTCATTAATACGAAGAACACATGCACAGTCAGTGCTGTTCATTCATTAAATTCAAAATACAAAATTATACCCTGCTTGTGCACCTTTCACAAAATGAAGGGAACTGAAAGGTCCTATGTTAAAGTGTGCCATTAGGATATTTATGTAATTAGTGACTATTATGAAAACATTTGTTTTCTTTTTATTTTTCCTTGAGACTTAATCTGAATATTACGTTATTAAGATTTCTGTTTGTTAAAGGAAAACCGTACCTGTATAACAATTTAATTATAACAAAACAATTAGTTCAATGATTTGTGTTAGGCTATGCATGGTGTAAAAGTTTTCATCTAACTCTGATTTTTCAGTACCATCTACATTGTGTTATAACTTTTAGCAAATTTCCAGTTCAGGATGCCATCATTACTGTACCGCCTGTGTTCTTTTACACAAAATAGCATCGAACATTCAAAGCCGTTCTGTCTTGCACACTAAGTAGTTTTGAGCAGGGGTGTAAAGTCAGACCACTGTGACATGGACAGGTGCAGATTGTGATAGTTCATATTTGTATAGGTGATACCACCCGGTGGGCTCTTAGGTGACAGTAACTTCCTTTGGTTGAATTCTTTTTTTCCTTTGTGGTTCATGACTAGTGAGAACTGTGTGCCCCTTATTACCACATCTGCAAGCCTCTAGTTTATAGGGAAAATGTTTTTTTTTCCCCAAAGAAGGGAAACATGGTTCTAGGGTATGACGATTTCTCTTACCTCTTTACTCCAGGGACTGGTTTTCATCCTTTCACGTGGCACTGCAGACACAAGTGTAGTTTCAAACTGCAGTGCTTTTCTTTTGGTTTGCTGATATACTAACAGGACACCTACTGCTCCTTCCAGGTTAAGTTTCATTTTATGAGCAACACCCAGCAGCCTCTCTCTTCCTTCTGGATTTGATTCCAGAAACTTAAATATTTCCTGAAGGCTTCTCACGAGTAGTTACCAAAATGATGGATAACAATTTCAGACTATGCAGGTAACCACTATCCTTTTTTCTGAAGATGTTTGCTTAGAGAAGATTTTTAAGTGTTTTGGTTTTGCCCTCTTAGTTCACACCTCCTTATTATTGAGGGAAAGCACACATCTTAAAATGGCAAATTTCTCTTCCTGCCAGAGTTAGCAAAATCGATTCTTTTCCCCTTTCTGTATTTGCATAAGAATACAGGTTTCTTGCATGTGTAATTTACACAAGTTTGTCAAAACTGACTTTTTCCATCAAAGTAGAAGCTGTCTGTTTCCCCATGCACGTAGTATTCTTATGTGTTACTCTTCTTCTTTACTTTTTGAGGCAGTTTCCTCTAATTGACATCCCGCTCGCTTTTGTGTTTCAGAAAGGTTGCAGTCAAATGGTTCTTTTTTGCCAGTTTGTTGGGTTCGAGGTTTTTTGTTTGTTAACGTCAGAAGCTAGGTGTATCTCTGAGTATATTAGATGGGTATTGTTTGTTAGATCACTCGATCTGTGTTTCAGGCACCTAAATAGAAGCAGCCTTATTTTTATAAATGTTCTACAGCAGTGTCTCTCACTGCTTGGTAGTCTGTTGTGTGTTTCTTCCTTCTCAGAGTTTATGTTGAGAAACTGAAGTTGAGGCTCCTTTGAATGTTTTGCCAGTAGTGTTTCATTGGCTTGGAATAGCAGCAAATAAAGCAACAGTGAAAGTAAATATAGAAAAGTAAATGTAGAGATTTATTCTAGAATATGCATCTTCCGTAGGCTGTGCACAGCGTAGTATGACTCTCTGCTTCAATTCTAACTGATTCTGACTGGCCAGCCTTTGAGTTCAGCCTTAGAGAATGTTTCAGGCTATAAAGGTTTATTAACTGCATTCAATATGACCCTTAGAGTCCTGTTCCCCACATTTCATACATTTTTCAGTCCTGATATATAAGTAGCAGTGATCTTGGATAAGATCTGACTGGCTTAAAGCAAGCATTTGCAAAATAGCAGGGCAGGCAAAGTCCAGATTTCTTCAGTCCAGCGGCAGGGATAGCACACTCTGATAGACAGAAGGCTGCCGTGCATTTTCAGCCTGAGGTTTGATTTGCTAGTTGCAAATATTCAAAGTAAGGCAGTAGGTTTCCTGGGAAGCTGTAGGGAAGTATTACTAGTCCCAAGTGAATTAGTGGTTATTAAAAGGTATTCAATGATAGGATTTTCGCTTATGATTAATACATTTTCCTTATGAATTAGAGAGATTCTCGTCTGTTTAATTGTAGTTTTGGATCACTGTTTGGGTGTCATTTTTGCATCCGACCTGTCTTGACTTGGGGTTGTGCTGGAACTAGTTAGTGCTTGAGAAATGAATACTCTGCAGTCAATTTCTAGCTGTTGATGGTGGTTATGACTTGGCTACCTTACCCTTGGTTTTTAAAGTCAGGCAAATACATGAACAGATACTATTTACCATGCAGAGACGGAGATTATGAATTCTGGTCTTCAACTTTCTTTTTACTACTTCAAAGTCAATTCTGGCTTGCTAATGTGATAGGATTTTTTTTAAACACCCCTGATTTCAGTTCAATGTGTTTGTTAGTCATTAGGGGTCTTTGGCGTTTTTGTTTGTTTGTTTGTTTGAGTGGGTTCATAAGAGTGTAAAAGAAGATTTGCGAGGCACTAAAGTGGGAAGGGAAAGTTGGAAGAATCATCAGCTGCTCTGGTTTGGCTGCAGCCTTGTTTTATTGTACCATTAAGTAGTGTCAAGCCGGTGTACTGCTTGGATCAGGTGAATGAGATACACAGCACGAATTATAGAAAGTATTACTGTTATAGTAAGTATTCTTTCAAATAATTTAGTAGCCAATTACACCAAATTATTTTTGCACTGATAGTGTTCTGGAATTGCCACCTTACGTGAGTTTTGACCATGCCTGATTATTCCAGATCCCATATTACTGGGATATAAAATTATAAATCCAGTAACATGGTCAACTTTAAACTTGGAAAAAAAGACTTATTCCACTGCTTTGAAATTTCCCATATGATTGTTACTGGGTCCAAGTCTTCACTTTCTGTCCTAAATTACTGTCTAGCATATGTGTTTTTAAGAAGCTGCTGTATTTTACTGAAAAGTAGGTGTTTCAGTGCTGGGTGATTAGTATATGTATATGCAGATTTTTTTTTTTTTATTTAAGATTTTGGGATTTTGTTTTCTTGTCAAAGATTTTTATAAACCAGGGAATGAAAATATGCAGATTCTTAGCGTGGGTGTAATGTGACCCAATTCTAACCTTGCTTGTCTCCCTGGCAAGTGTATTTTACACAAATACGCAAAAGCTTGTGTATTTGATGATTGGCGTGTTGCATATCAACCTTACATTTTACTGCATAGCCAATCATCTCAAATGCTCTACTGACATAACCTGGGCAAGTCTGAAGCTCTGTGAAAACTGCAGTGTTTTCTTCTGCTTCTTGAATTTCTGGTGTTTCAGATTGGTGGATGGGAAATTTGTATTTATTTTACTTTGGATTTGTATTGTTAACACAACTGATATTTCATAATCATTTAACATGCATATGATAAGCAGCAGTAATTTGTTCCCTGATTGCACTGTGGAAATTAAAATTTATATGAGGCACACTTAGAAAATTAAGCATTCAACTGATATCTAGTTCATGTTTGTTTACTCCCAAGTTGAATACTACTCTTAGTGAGGGCTGTACCTGTAAAGTTACTATGCAGATGTAGCTGTTTTGCAGTGACATGGATACCTCAGCAGTCTGTCCACCCCACTGGATAAAAATACATTGTTGCTTTATTCTGTATAATTCGGGAAGGAATAGTGCTGCTTTTTTTTTTTTTTTTTTTTTTTTTAAATTTAAAATGGTTTAGATTAGATCAATTCAGCCAAAAAGAGCTGTATTCAAGAAACAGCAGCTTGAGGAGGGTGGATAATGGAAAGCCTTTTGCAGCTCTGATTGTCTAGTTAGCTGCGTAGCAAGTAGTCATCGCTATCATATGTGATAGTGTGGCAGATAAGTAGATAGATAAGTTAGTAGCAGTTGGGCTTTTCCTTTCCTCCACAGACAGAAAAATGTTTCCACTCGCTACAGATACTGTAGCGCTGCATTTTTACTTTTCAGTCTGTGTGTGCATATGAGTGTGAGTGATAATGTTAGCTGTGCAATTAGGAGGTGTTTTCTGAGCCCTGGGCTTTGGAGTCACTGCTTGTGGTGGTTGAGGGATGGATTTTGTTGGGGTGTTGTGTAGGTGTTTGAGCCCTAAGAGGTGTGATGAGCACATGTGTGAAAATGAAAGGTTTAGCGCATACAAATGTGGTGGAGTGTAGACTCTTCAGTGCTTTTGTGCTGTGAGAGCACTTCAGTGCAGAAGTGCAAGGTATAATGTGTATGGTTGTGGAGAAAGAACGGGGAGCTTCTCTGTCAAAATGCTGGGTGCATCTGTCTCTGGAACTGTGCATCCACACTGTGTTATTGTCAAATACCTATTTTTAGAATGACTATCTAATTGGTATTCATGCAGATGGGTGTCTCCCTGTCTCATCTGATCCACTCATCTGAGTGATGCACTCGGTGGGAGGTGTCTGCTGATGAATCTTCCCTAAGCAGAGTGTGTTCATGTCGGTCTGTTCTCTCTTACATGTATGCCTGTGTTTAATTTGTTACCTGAGTGTGTACATAAGTATGTGCATGTGTGTTTGTGCCTTTACCTTTTGTATGCACTAGCATGCTCAAAGACAGTATAATCTAATGCTCTAAAAAGATTAATTTCAAAATGAAAGATGCAGCACTTGCAGCCCTTCAAGGCATGATTCTTCTCTTTCTGCAAAGCATAAGTGCAGAGCAGTGCAGGTTGTGGTCGTGGAAACTTAGCTACTTCAGTCCAGACTTCAAGGGATTGCTCCTAGTATAGTGATGCAGCCAGTTATGAGTAAGAATGATGATCTTTCTGCTGCCTTGACTGCTACAAAAGACAGCATACAAGTTTGTGTGCTAAGTGTACAAGTTCATACAAGTTCATGCTGCTAAATGTTTTCTTCATACAAAATAATTGTTAAGTAGAAAACCCTGGGTACAAGTGCTAGCCATGTTGGACTGGTGTGTTTTATTTTTATGAGGGGAATTAAGTAATATTTATGGGAGGAAAGATCCTGAGTCTGTTTCCACTCTGGCAAACTTGTGTGACTTTAGACAAGTAAGTTTTTCTTGTGTCTCAGATTTGGGGAAAATACTTGCCTGTTATATTGAGAATTAAGCAAGATTTAATTCAATAAAATGATATGTATATTTAGGAAAAATAGGCTATGGTAGGCAAAGCTTTAACTATTATGAGCTTAATATAGTCTGTTCCACCTCAACATGGTAGATGTAATTATCTATATATAGTATTATGCATGATCTTGGTGTTTTAGAATGAGATCTGTAATCCTAGCTCTAAGGAATAGATTCATTATAGTGTCACCTGATGCAAAAAGACAGGCTAGGCCTCAGGGAGAAGTGAATTTCTCCCCAAATTAAGATAGTCACAGTCCTGACTTTTCCAGATGATCTAATAAACTGTGGTTTGTATGTGGCATGAAGGAGTATTCCCTTTTAGCTATGATTTTGCTCTTACCTGACACAGTAAACCTACTGGATTACAGGTAATCTTGGTGGAGGGTCCCAAGGTTATATTGCTGATGTAGTAAAGGAGTGAATGTGATACAGCTGCTGAAAAGTCTCCACTTCCTTTGGCTAGATCTTAGTTCTTTACCTGGGAACAGCTGGGATGCTCTGGGTAAGACTGTCCTAGCAATGTTACCATCAGCACTGTCCCAGCTACTATCAGCAAGGATGGTCCTCCCAGAGACACAGTCATAGGCTTTTTTGGATGATTCTGTCTGGCTGTGAATAAGGTATATGAAGTAGGATGATCTTCACATGGGTATTTGTGATGGGGGAGAAGCAGAGGAGGAATGCAAATGGATGTTTCTGTTCTTAGGGTTCACCTTCTTTGTATTTCAGGAGTTACCTTTCTGCTCCTTTCTCCTCGCAGATACTCCTGCTTCGAGCATCATGGCCTCTGACCTGGAAAGCAGCCTCACTTCCATAGACTGGCTCCCACAGCTTACTTTAAGGGCTACTATTGAAAAACTAGGGGGTTCCTCACAAGCAGGACCTCCAGGGGCTGCCCGAAAGTGTCCTCCAGGCTCACCGACAGATCCCAATGCCACCCTGAGTAAGGATGAGGCTGCAGTGCACCAAGATGGGAAGCCACGTTACAGCTATGCCACTTTGATCACATATGCCATCAACTCATCACCTGCCAAAAAGATGACGCTTAGTGAGATCTACCGTTGGATCTGCGACAATTTTCCCTACTACAAAAATGCCGGTATTGGTTGGAAGGTGAGGACTTGCTTTGCTAAAGTACCCTTTTTGTCTAATTACAAGACTTACTTTCTTAATTCTGTGCAAAATATCCTCACTAGGCAAAATAAAAAGACAGATGTGAAACTAAGTCCAGCTGGAGAAAATGCATATCTGGAAGTCACATTTTCTGTGACAGTTTTTTTAATATGTATATGGTGGCTCCTTAAGAAGGAGCCTGCAAAACACCACCACCAATAACCAAGAAAAACAAAACAAAAACCCCCACAAACCCACGTCACTACCAACCTCTGCATCACGCCGATACTATCTTCATTGCGCCTTCTGTAGATGTATAGGTGGTTCAGCCCCATATTATTCATCCTAATCCATTGCTCTCCTTTCCACAGCTTCTGTTCTGCTCTGTTCCCAATATATATAGTGAGCTTTGGCTTTTGAGTATGAACCATCCTTCTGTTTTCTCTACCTGTTCTCTGGCATACTCAGAAGGGTGTATGTTTTTATTGTAGCACTTACCTGTATCTCTTACTCTGTCATCAGAACTCTATTCGTCATAACCTCTCTCTGAACAAATGTTTTCGGAAGGTGCCTCGACCGAGAGATGATCCTGGGAAGGTAAGAAATCTGCATGCTCCTGGGCAAGCAATTTAAAACTGCAAGGAATAAGCCGGGGTTGCCCTTTCTAACTCATGGTTGGAATTTGAAACCTAAAGTGTAGGCAAAAATGGAAGCAGTAGTAAGATTTACTGCAGTACTTTGGCTACAGAAGCATTCACTTAAAAGGAAGCTGTAAAGGGGCCTTAATGGTTTTAGCAATTATTTTTCTTATCTGTAATCTTCGGTTGCTTTCAAAGATACTGGAAGAAGGAAAAAAATGGGGCTAACTGTACTTTATTAGTTTTGTTTCTTTTTCTTCTTTATATGTAAAATATGGGTCTAGTCCAACCTGTTCTATTATGAAAGACCGTAGTAGCTGCTGGTGAACAGCAGGACTGGGATGCAACATTATGGGTTTAATGGAAGTGAGAGCAGAACTACTACCTATTTAGACTGCAGAACATTTGGTGTTCGGCAAAAAATGTCACCATCAGATAGTTCAAATCTGTAGAAATTATTTACAGGTAAAACTCAAGAATTTAGGAATTTGTTGGCTAAGTAAGGGCTAATAAAGTTCTGTTAATATATATAGATTGTAAAGAGGAATTGCTAGCAAAACCAAGACTTGGCATGCAGTATTATTACTGTTAAAAAAACCCAAACAAACAAGCAGAAGGAGATGGTGGGGACAGAAGCTATGTATTTAGACAGAAAAGTTGTCTCCTGCCTCCTATCCTAAAGGGCCACTTGCTCAGGCCTTTTATTTCAGGTTATATTTAAAGGACTAAGTGGTTCTCAGTTGGCATCTATAAATGGAAATAGTGTATCTTTGAAGATCACTGCTCAAAAATACCATTGATTATACGGCTTATTCCAGGAAATCCTAACTGACTTCAGTGTACATGTTTACAGGTGTTCATTGGCACGTTGGGCTGGGTTTATAATGAAAACCTGTCCTGTGCTTGTCACTCATTATTCAGATTTCGATTGGAGGTTAAAATAAGCTAAATCACACTTCAGAGTTGTCTTTATACTTATTCAGAAAAAAACAGATGTAATTATAGACTACTTTATGTTGAAAGGGACCTTTGGAGGTCAACACCACCCCACCCCTCCCCCACCCCCCCCAGACAGGGACAATTAGATTGGGTTGTTGAGGTCTATGTTGAATTTTGAATATTTCCAAGGATGGAGATACCACAGCTGGGCACTTGTTCCAGTGCTGCACCACCATCACTGTGAAGAAATTTTTCTTTATACCCAATTGTAATTTCCCTTGCTGTAACTTGTGTTTGTTGCCTTTTTTTCTCATGCTTTGCATTTTTGAGAAGAGTTTGATTCTGTCTTCTTTATAATCTCCTTACACAGCTGAAGACAGCGGTTAGGTCCCCTTAGCCTTTTCTTGTTCAAGCTAAACAGATCCCTCCATGTGAACAGCTTGTACATCACGTGTTTTAGTTCTTAACCAACATGGTGGCCCCTCTTTGGATGCATTCTAGCACATCAGTGTCTGTCTTGCACTGGGAACCACCCAAATGGGCACAGTACTCAAAGTGGAGTCTCACAAGCATGAAAAAAGGGCGATCCTCCTATCTGTCTCTACCCAGTCTGAATACTGAGTTGGTTCTCATCAGTCACTAAAAAATTCATGTTGTGAGGAAGGTACTGAAGGGGGTGTATAGACACAATAGAGCTGGCCTAGCTTGGATCCAAAACATCCTTCATTCTTCTTAGTGTCCTGTCTCGGCGCGATGGACATGTAGAGCATTCTGCCTTCCACCAGTAGCATCATACCTCCTTATTCAATACAACACAGTGCAAGAGAAGAATTTCTTTCCAACACCCAGGTCTCAGTTGTCTGATATTCTGGAGGGTGGTCCTTGTGGTCCTAAAGTTTAGTTAGTGCTGCATTCTTTGAGTCTGTAGCCCCCTGCTTCAGGAATCTCTCTGAATTAATCATGCATTCACCAATGGGTCTTCTTTTCAGGGCTCTTATTGGACCATAGATACGTGTCCAGATATATCTCGCAAGAGGCGGCATCCTCCAGATGATGACGTGAGTGTTGTTCTTTCCAGACAGCATGGATCAGGAGGGGTAATTCCCTTCTTGTTCCAAGGAGTTCTTCCAGCACCAGACCATGGTATCATTTTGGGGGCAGGGTGTGCAGATGGGGAGACAAAGGCTAGGACTGAATGAACTAGCATGTACGTCCTGCTGATTGGCTGCTGTTGCTGCTGTTCAGTAGGAAAGTCAATCTTGTTTAAAGTCCTTTATCCTGACTCTTCAGTGACTAAGGCCTAGTCCTCCTGTTTTCTAAGCCATGAACTTCTATGGTGGGGGAGCTGGCTTCCCATCTGCAGTTTCACTTCTCCATCTGTTCTTGATTTCTGCTCCTTTCCTTTTCTCTTTCTTCCCCATCCACAGATACCACAAGACTCCCCAGAGCAAGAGGCAAGTAAAAGCCCCCGAGGGGCTGTTCCAGTCAGCACAGAAGCCTCTTTGCCACCCGAGGCCACCCCTCAGCTGTCGCTGCAGAGCACCACCCCCTTGGCGAACTACAGTCAGGTCACCAGCAGGGAAAAGAATAAAAGCCTTATGGGGGGGCAGGGCGGGGGGAGGGGGGAGGAAGGAGAAGGAGAGGGGGAGGAGTGCGTGAATGGAAAAGCAAAGTGGTGAGAAGAGAGGGAATCATGAAAATGGTGATATAGAGGCAAAAATAAGGGAAGAGGCTGAAATTGCAGAGACAGAAAATAAGGAGGAAGTGAATTTTAACAAAGGGCTGAATGGAGATAAGGATAAAGGCATAACAGATAGCTGAAGAAAAGGCTGGAGCCAGCGTGCTGCAGTGTGGTCGTTGATTTTCCTCAAGAAAAATGGCATTTGGGAAGATTTGCTGGGAGATGAGCTAAGTGATATGGGATATCAGTGCATGTTCTACCTGTATCTAGTCTCTGGATCGCTGTCCCAAGTTATAAAACCTAGTACAAGCTAAAGGTCTTACTTCTGCCTTCCTTAGCAGGGTGCAGGGCCTGTGGATGTTGCCTCTACTGTAGCAGGGGGGCAGGGCCGTGAAGGGGCTGATGTGCCACCCCCGCTGTACAGTGCCAACCATGACTTCAAGTTCTCCTACTCTGAGATTAACTTCCAGGATCTTAGCTGGTCCTTCCGAAATCTCTACAAATCCATGCTGGAGAAATCATCTTCCTCCCAGCACGGTGAGTAACTGTATGCGTCATGTGGGGTGGGCAGGTATCTGCCCACACAGTCTTGTCCACTGATCTATCCTTGGTATCTCTCAGATCTTTCCTTGTTTAGGAGCCCGTGCAAACAGACTTTCCTTCTTTGGCATACTGTAATTAGTTCTGCCAGGAGCAGATAAGAAATCTGCATGTCCTTTATCTATTGCTCCCCCTAGTTCTCTCAGAATAAAGAGGATGATGATTTAAAAATACCTTGTGTTGATACAAAAGCAAATACTGAAATGGCAGAAGCTTAGAGAAATGAAGTCCTGAAGAAAAGCATGTCGGAGAAGTATTCACAGTCTGTCAGGCTAGAAACCATAAGAGGGAGGGGATTGTTGCATGTGGAGTTTCACCAAAAGGAGAGTGGAAAGTCATCGTTGTTCAGATCTGTTAAAACTAGGATTGTACAAGGCCTTGGAGAATTGAGCTTTGTGGATTGAGAGCATGGAAGAGAGAGTTTACAACGCCATTCACGCCTTGCATTTCTGGGATTGAGGAAGCAGCCACCAGAGGGCAGAACCGCTGTAGGGATGAGATGAGATGTCCACGGGAAACACTTCAGAAAAATCTTTGGTCGTTGTTCTTGCCTTTAAACACTCTTCTAAATATTAGTCTGATGTAAAAAGGAATATATTAGATGAGCCTCTCACCTATGCTGTCAGCCATCATAGAGTGCAGGCAAAGTTTGCTACTCTAGGAGGAGCCTCCTGAACTTGTGGCTTCAGAAATAAAAATTTATTACTTTTACTGCTTTCATCCTGCCGGCACTTGAGATTCCTAGTAGGAGCCTGTTGTGTGAGGTGTTGCAGAATGAGCAAGCCCCACAAATTTAGAGAACAACCTTAATTCAGTGTGTACCTCTGTTTGTAAAAGCTTAGTGGCTGGCTGTGTTTTTTTTTTTTTTTTCTCAAGTCTTCAGCTGTAAGGTAGTCTAGGAAAGCTTGAGGTTTTTGAGGAAATTTTGTGGGCAACTTTTGAGTCAGGATGGCAGTATTCATCCTCTTGCCCCATCACGGTAGTAGGATGCTCTAAGGGTTGATTTTGGATGTAGTGAAAAACTGAGGCTTGCTTGCGGATGGTCAAGTAAGGGCACTCAAAGTAAGAAATGGGTACCTCTGGTTAGTGACATGTAATGCCCTTTGCTGTGATTTTTTTCCCGGAGGTTCCACAGTGTAAGGGGAGAATGAACAAGGAAGGCAGACATAATCGATCTGCTGAGTTCCTGATATGGAGAAGAATGGAGAACACCTGATGCTCTTGCATGTAGGGTGTGCCTGAAAATACAAGAGGGGAGAAATGACACTCCTGATGAGTCAGGAGGAATGAAAATAATAAAGGAGCCCTGATGCATGCAATGTGCTCTGTGTACAAAAGAAGTAGAATGTGTGACCTCTAATGGTCTGTGTGAGGAAAAATTGTGAAGGTTCCTGACCAAGCTGTTTGTAAGATGGGAACTGAAGGCAGCTTTTAGAAACAGCAAGTCAGATTTATCAAGTTACCAAACATTTTCTAACTGTTTTGTTGTTTAAGTTTGCTTAATGTCATTTATAGGAAAACAACATGTCAGGAGAGCATAGGTTACTTTGGTAAATATAGGAAAAATTCAAGGAGGAATTTAAGTGCCTAACTCTGTACCAGAAGTTTAAATCCTGCTGGGGCTTTGTTGTAGAGCCTTTTGTTTTGAACAGAATCTGGAGCATAGGGAGGACATAACTATGCAGGTGACAGTTGTTGGCAGCCTGCAGAGGGCACTCCAAAAGCTTCATAAATAGCAGAATGAGCAGCGTGAAATTAGAGATGGATACTTTAAGCAGAGGTCTGATCTAGGCAGCTCTTAAAGCTCCCTCCTCTTTATTTTACTTGGCAGGTTTCTCTTCTCTCCTTGGTGACATGCAGCCCTCCAACCACAACTACTACATGTACCAGCAGCAGCAGCAGCAAGGCCCCTCATCAGTGGGTGCTGCTCCCCCACTCCACACTCCAACCCCAGAGGGTTGCCCATCACAAGGGGGAAAGCAGCAGGGTGGTGAAGGTTATGGCCCTCCACCAGTGATGTCCATGCACCCACCTCCAATGCAGCATGGAGGCTACCACCAGCATCAACAACATCACCCGCACTCCCACCCACAGCAGCAGCCACATCAGCACCAGCAGCAGCAACAGTCACAGGCTTCAATCAACAATGCTGGCTTTGGTGAGTCAGGGACGATGGAAGGAACAGCTGGGGAAAAGGGAGCAGAGAGGACCCCCCAGGCAGAAATTCCACAAGTGATCATTCCCTAAGTAGTGCCTACGTTGTGTGAGGGAGAAGGGTGAAATCCAGTTATGATTGAAATCTGAGAGGGAAATTTCTTCCTTACTAAAGGAGAGGAGGATACACGCACAGTGGGTTTGGGATTCTGTTTAGGGATGAAGATAAAGTCAGGGGCTAAACGACAAAGGAGGCACCGTCCCCGGTCTTCCAAAGCAGAAAGGATTTCTAGCTACTGTAGCATCAGGCTCTTTGGTGAAGAGGGGTCAATCATTTTATATTATGGGGTGGAGGGAAAGGGTGGTCTGTACTGGAATAATCTTGTCCCCATTTCATTCCAGCATTTCCCCCTGATTGGTGCTCTAACATCGATTCCCTGAAGGAAAGCTTCAAGATGGTAAACCGGCTGAACTGGTCTAGCATTGAGCACTCCCAATTCTCAGGTCAGTGTTGGCCTAGTGACTAGGTCTAGTAACTAGGGCTGTAGTCTAGAATATGTGAGTGCTGTGCCTGGATCTTTTTTTTTGATGTAACCGTGTCAAGTCCATGGGTTTCTCAGTGACTCAGCTCTTCTGTTTGTAAAATGAGGTGTCCTACTTCGTGGGTTCTGTTAAAGACCCTGAAGCACTTGAACACTTCAACAATTTGGGGCAAGGGGAATTAATTCATAAAAGTATGTCAGAAAGCTAACTGAGATTTTTCCCTCCTGCTCTTCACTCCCCTGCCTGAGTCAGTGAGACAGTATCCTAGATGTGGAGCTCTCCAGGAGTTTGGTGACAGATTCAAAGCAATGAAGTTGGGTTTGTGGGGAGAAGGTAGGATTTAGGGGTAGAAGACAGAAACTCTTTGCAGGGAAGACCACAGTGCAAGTGCTGTCCTTGACATTGTCCTTTGTCCCCTGCAGAGCTGATGGAGAGTCTGCGCCAGGCTGAGCGGAAGAACTGGACGCTGGATCAACACCATATTGCCAACCTCTGTGACTCCCTTAATCACTTCCTTACCCAGACTGGTCAGCTTCCTCATCTGGTTGGCCCACAGCAGCCCCCCCGAATCTCTGATTCTTGTGCCCTGAACAGTGGCAAACAGGAGCAATCCATGAACCAAGGTAATTAGGAAGGAGACTAAAATGATGGGTAAATGAAGGTCCAATTCTGTGAATATCCTAAACTACTGGCTGCCTTGCCAGGCAATATAGCACCAAGCAACTCAGGCTGGGCTGTTAGAGCTGTTCATAGCAACTCAGCTTCCTCTGGCTTTAAAGAACTAGGATGTCCTGTGTCTGTGGCCCAGACAGACCGTTATTATGCGATGCATACCATTGACAGGCAACCTCTCCAGGCAGAAATAAATTTTAAAAGTAAACTCATGAAAGGAGGAGGGGGTGGTGGTTTTTGTAGGTGACTAACAGAAAGGAATGACAAGGTAGAGAGATTGCTGTTCCAGATGGCAGGAGCTGTAGGAGCTGTAAAGACGACAGCTCTTGCACCCATGTTGGAGAAATACTGACTGGGCAAGAAGTAGGAGGATGCACTCTGAGGACAGCCCAGAGGATATCATGTTCTTGATACAACTGTGATGGTGTGTGTCATCTAGTACTGAACTAAATGGATGATATTGAGCCAGCTTGTGGTGTTTCTGGATGAAAATTTTCTTCTTTTATAATAATAGAGAAACTCCTGCTGGTTCCAGGAACAAGATCCCTGACCAAGCTATAGCTTGCAGTTAGAACCCAACAGCTGAACATCTCCTCAGTATCCCGTGGGTCTGAGTGAGTTGCTCTGTGGCTGAGCTGCCACCCAGTCATGGCCAAGACAGCTGACTAGAACGTTAACAGGGGTTTTTTTTTGGTTTGTTTTTTTTTTTTTCTATTCCTTTCCTTTCACAGTGAACTCCTATGGTCAGCCCCAGCCTCCCCATCTCTTCTCCGGGCCATCTCCTATGTACCAGATTTCCACCCAGGACTCTCCAGGATATAATCGCCCAGGTAAGGGGTTATGTTAAGGGATATTATACCAGTGAATGTTAAAGAACTGGTTCCGAAGCCCTTTGTGCATTTCTCCCACAGCACTTACTAATCAAATGGAGCACTGAGGTAGAGAGGGAGCCTGGACTGCAAGGGACCCTCCATTTACGGCTCTGCCATAGCTCTGGCAAGGTTTAGGATTTCAGTGGCCTGATTTCTTTCACTTCACATAAATAGTCTTCTAGCTCAGCCTCACCCTCAGTTGGTTGTTTGAAGGCAACTTTACGTGAGAAGCTTCTGTTGATGCTCTATCAGCAGTCAGCTGTAAGGAAAGTTAAGGAGGCTGAAACTTAACCTCTGTGGAAGCTGCTGTGGAGAATTTAACAGCAGACCACCTGCAGACATTGGTAGATGCTGTCTGACAGGAAGAAAATTGTGCCAATAATGTTCTTGCTTGTTAGACTTGGAAGGGAGAAGGCCTGAATCCCTTATGCTTTCTTTTGCCCAAGGGCCCGCTGTGAAAAAGCATGACATTTTTTATTCTAACTGTTCTCTTTCCTATCTCTTCTTTTTTCTTGTTTTTGGCTCAGCTCACCATCTGGTCCCTCGGCCTCCAGGACCTCCTCCAGGCGCCAATGAGGAAATCCCCGATGATTTCGACTGGGACTTGATCACCTAGCGAGTTACAGACTTGATAGCCCGTCCTTCATGAAGGACGTGGGAGGGGAGGGGGACATGGGGTGAATGGTGCCAGCACCACCCTCCCCAGCCTCCCTGCCTTGCCTGTATATAGATATATATTCTCTATCTCTGCCAGAGAAGCCACCGCAAGATGCTGCCGAAGATAATCCTTCCTTGCGTCCTGTTTTATCTTCTTTTTCTTCTTTTGTTTATTATTATTATTGTTATTATTATTATTATTACCAATAATTGAGCACAGCCCTCCCCTCCTCTGGTGGCCTCGGACGCATCAGATCGGCTCTTCCGTGTTGCGTGGCACCCTGTGGAGGGCAGAAAGATGAGTCCTTGGTGCCATGAAAAGACCTCGGAAGGCTGAATCCTCGTGTGCATCTTTCTCTGCCTCATTTTGCGTTTAACATTCCCTCTTCCCCTGCAGGGTGGCCGGTGAATCTGTCGTATTGGCTACTGGAGTGAGAGAGCCTAGTGGACCCTGGGAGCCTGTAGTTATGTTGTTTCGTAAATGTTGTAAAGGTCAGGGGGCTAAAGGGACACTGGAGGGGTGATCTCAGCTCTGTGAACTTTCTCGCACCAGCAGGAGAAGCAAGAAAAGAAGTAGAGTTCCCGAGTACAAAGAGAGGGTAATCCCTGAGGTAGGGAGAGCTGAACTGAGCTGAGCTGGGAGGGTAGGTCTGAGCTTGGAGAAAGGAGAAGGTAACAGAGATGGTATTTCAGCAGAGAAGTTGGGTTTCAGAATGCAGTGCCACCTGTGTGGACTGAGAGAGATTTTGAGGGAATCCTGACCTATTTTCTACACTGCCTTTTGCAGCCTCCAGGTGAAGCCCATCAGGTAAAAGAAGTGGTCAGGGGTGTCACATGTGATTCAGCAAATTCTGTTCCCCAGAGCTTTTAATTTCGCCCTACCCCTTCAAGCCCTTCTTCAAAATACGTAGTGAGGCTCTTACTTGCATATGCAAATTTGGAAGATTTCTGCCATCAGTATTTGTTCAGTTGTTCTCTGGCCCTCTGCCTCGCATGTTTCCTTGGAGGCTGTCCTTGCCTGTGGCTGGAGAGTGTCTTGTTGTGTAGGTGCCAGTTCTCAGTCAGTGGCTCCCACTTCGTGGATGGGCTGACGGTGGGAGGAGGAAGCTGCTGCTCAGAGCGGAGCTTCTGCTTAAGGGGCTGGACCCTCCAGTCAAGTAACGGGGAGGCCCTTCCCAAGCGGTTTTTGTAAGAGGTGCGTTAGAAGAGAGGGGACGAAGCAGGGCAGATTTTTAAACCAAACAGCCAAAGAGTATAGTATAAAAGGGAGGAGGGAGGGTCAGATCCCTTGCGATTCAGCTGGGGAGATGACGGAATCTAGTGTAAGTCCCGAGGGATGAGTTTTGTCAGCACTTGCAAATCAGGAAGGTGGAAAAGGTGCAGGAGCAGGAGTGAGTGTTGAGATGCCTCCTCCCCAAAGCTGTGTTCTGTGTTCCCCTTTTTTCTGGTGTGGCTCTGTTCTGTCAAGCCTCTTGTTTCCTTTTACCATTTTGTAAAGCCTCCCCCCAGCCCTTATTCCCTGTTTACCAGTGAAGGGAACCAAGATGGAAACAAAACATGGCCGCTTGACAGACCTGGGGCAGGGGCATAATAACCTCTGCTCTGACTGCAGGAACGTGGGGAACTAGCATTGCTTTTTCAGTTTGCTGTAGGGATGAAACAGTTGGATCTTTGTCAGGGAAGTGGACAGAGTCTCATTGTATTGGGGGGGGCGTGGAACACTTTTGTTTCCTTTTTTTTTTTTTTTTTTTTTTTTTTTTCCTTTTTTAAGTGTGTATTTGGGGGGGAGTTCGTCATTGAGTGTTTCCGAGAGAAATGAGGAATCCCAGAGCCAATTTCAAGATGGAGCCAGCTGTTCTCTCTGCTGCCTCGGGATGGGAACGATACAGCCAGGAAGCACGCGTGATGGGTGTCCATGGAAAGTGGCACCAGAGACAGGAAACCACGGGAGACAACCTCTGGTAGGTGCCACTTACTGCTTTGCAGAGGACGTTACCCAGAGCCGGCCCTGTGCAAGTCTGAAAACACCACCAGAAGAAAACCAAACCAAGATGGCTCCTTCTGCATATCCAAGTGCTCCTCATTTGCGTATTTGCCTCATTTGCGTATTAAGTTGCGCCTCATTTGCATATGTAAATACATGCCGGTCAGTGTGCAAATCGGCCTCGTTCCTCTGCCCCTGAAATAAATGTGCGTTGTTAGTGCGTGGGAAGGCATCGGGTGGGTGGCGTGGAGCTCTGCAGGGTGTGTGGGCACCGGCCCGCGGGGAGGGAGG
>NW_009259039.1:68025-79511 GCF_000687185.1 Egretta garzetta | reverse complement strand
GGGCAGGGGAGGGGAGGGAGGGAAGGGGTGCCAGCCTGTCCCGGAGAGGGGTTCTTGCAGGCCCCTCCAGTGTGATGTGGCCCCTGCGCCTGGTGTCAGTGGTCAGGGAGAGAGGGGCGTGGTCTCACGAGTTTATTTTTGTGCATGCTTTCTTAATAAAAAGAAAAAGTGAATGTTTATGGTTTAACTCTTTTGGTGCCAGTATTGCATTTTTTTCTCAGCGGTGCCCGTCGGGTGGCCTCGGTTCCCACCTACTTACCTTAGAAACAGAATTTGGGTCTGGACATCACTAAATTAACAGCCCACACCTACACGTACTTTACAACTGAGAGTTTTCAGGATCTCAGGAGAAAGAGTTGAAAGTGCCAGAAAGGGGAAGTGAAAACCATACTGATGCCTGGTGGCTGGCTGCCATGCCCTTCATTAATCTTAGTCCTTTAAGGAAGGACTAATGCAAAAAGCAGATTTTAAATTGCACCCTTTGGAGTACCTAGTGAACATTGGCTTTTCAGGAGTAGTGAACTTTCAAGCTTGGGAAGCACCCCCAAACAGCCTGACTGGGTGAAATTTTTATCTTCTTCCACCAGACAGCGTTGAGAAGCACATCTCTCTTGTCAGGAGCAGGACGTGACTGTGCTCTGCAACAGGCTTGTTCCCCCCCACCTTCTCAGGGTCAGACTGGAGGTTACCACTTCTCAAGTGCAAGGTTTTACCAAATGACTGATAGTCCAGCAGCCACCTAATGTGGTTCATCAATGACTGCAGTTGCTCAAATTCTGCTCGTGTGCTGTCTTAAAATGTAGGAGGTGGATTTGGATAATCTTGGACTACTTTCTGAAAGGAAGATCTGGGACTCTGGTGGTGGAGGGAGTGTTGGGGAGACAGTGAGTGAGTGCATGCTAGCAAACATAGCTAGGGCATGTGCGTTAAACCAGTTACTACTGTATTTGCTGGGACAAAGAAATACCTTGAGCATCTGCCAGGGCATGAGAGTCAGTTCAGTGCAGCTGACTGGGGCGAATGCTCTTCTAATGTGCTGCTGTAAGAAAACGTAGCACTACCCTCTAGGGAAATCTTCAGGGGGAAAAAAAACCCTCAGACCCTAAGTGTAGTCAGAGGAAAGGTGGGATGACAGATTCCAAGGAGACACATCAAAGTTCGTTTCATCGTCTGTTTATCAGAGACAGGAGATGTAGAACACAGACATATGCAGATAACTCTATTTACACTCTCATCTAGCAATTCAGAGGTTAGACTACATGATCCCACCACAAATCATTCTGCAAGCCTGCTTTTTTCTTTAAAGGTTAAAGTACTCGGTGTCTCCTGCTTCACCAGAGTTTTCCCTCAGATTATTACTCTTGGTACTTCCCATCTCTCTAGGGCAGGATATAAAGGGGGTTTAGCTGTCTGATTCAAATCATCTTGGTGCACGGTGTGTGGATCTGCAGATTAATCAAATGTGTTGGAGCAAAAAAAAAGCTGTTAAGTGGCGAGTGATTGATGTGCGGGGCCATAGCTTGCTCCTACAGTGGTGATCAGAAGTCCTGCATTACACTGTGCTGCTACCGTCCTTCTCTGTCGAAGTCTTGCTTCTGTCAAGGGAGTAAGGGATCGAACGTGTTGCTTCCTCAGTAAAGGCACCTTCCAAGATTCCTTGCACTGATTGCCGTGCCTTTGCCCTGAAGTCCCGTCCCACAAAAACGTAGAGTGGGGGGTTGATGCAGCTGTTGGCATATGCAAGTGCTGTAGTGAGGTGATCCCAGAGGATCAATGACTTCCTCAGTCCTGTTCCAAGAGAAGGGACAAGCCACAGAATTCCAACTACGTGGTATGGAGTCCAGCAGATGAAGAATGCAGCTACCACGAGCACGATTGTTCGCAGCGTCCTGTTGCGTGGCTTGTGAAATTGATTTGCACGCATTCTGAAAGCAATAAGGCTGTAGCAAACTGCCATTATGCCAAAGGGGAGTATGAAGCCAAAGACAGCCCTAGTGATGTTTATTGTCATCCAGGCAAGGGATCCAGAATCATCAGTTTCATAGAAATTTTCCCATGAGTAATTACCATTGTAGTCTAAAGGTAAGTATTTTTCCAATAACTCATTTACAGAATCGTAATCTGACATTTCATCATCTCCAAAATTGTACCCACACTCTATTTTGCCATCATGAGCACTAGTGTCACGGTAGTAAAAGACAGGACAAGAGAAAACAAAGGCCAGGATCCAAATGCCACTGCATATTAGTGATACCAATTTCACTGTTCGACGATTTTGACACCAGACAGGTTTCATCACAAGGAGGCACCGGTCAATGCTGATGGCCATGAGTAGGAAGACACTAGCAAACATGGTGAAGATTATGACTGAGGGAATGACTTTGCAGAGGAACCAACCATACAGCCAGTGTTCATTGAGGGCCAGGTGAACAATGGAAAATGGCAAGGACAAGCAGCACAAGAAGTCAGCCACAGCAAGGTTTAGGAACCAGACAATGTTCACAGACCTTTTCATTTTCAGGCCAGCTACCCAGATCACCAATCCATTGCCTGGGATACCTATGATGAAAATGATGATGAAAATAGCAATGGAGACAATGGATTCTGATGCATAATAGACAGCAGCCTCTTCATGTGAACTGCTATTACCCAGGAGTCCAGGCATTCTGTAGCTATAAAACAGAAAGCAAATCAGTAGGCAATTCACACCCTCCTTCCCAAATTCTTCTCTTTATCTGTACTGCAGCACCTGAGTCAGGTGACAGAGGTACACAGCTGTTGGAGTACAGAGGCATCAAGCTATACAAATTTGTGCTAAATTTGTGCTAAATTACTAATCTGACCATTGCACACCTTCATCACTCTGAAGGTGGCTAAGGTACATGAGCCCCACTGTTCAAACAGGGGGGCTGTATAAACTTAAGTTCTATCCATCATCCCCTTTGATTTCAGTCTGGATTTTTTTAGTCTCCACTCTGAAGTGGAGCTCTCTATTCACATGCCCACAGTATCACCAGGTGTAGTTCCTGATCGACTTCCAGCTTTCTGTACGCTTCTTCAGAAAGACTAAGTCAGCATTTTACTTCCTTTTCCTTTTAAACCGAGTGATTTCTTCTGGCATAACCAGTGAAATATGCTTAGGTTGAGAAAGCAATGCCCGTCTTAATGACATAACCCTGTTCCACTCTCTGGACATTATAAATAGAACAGACAGGACAGCAGTTCCTGTTCGCTAAGGGATACTTTTAGGGAAGTCTCAGTGAGCACTTCCTTCTCCCTGCTTTTGCTCTGAGCTCTCTGCTGGTTCCTTAGAAAGCTAGTCTTGATGAGGAGAAAGGCAAGGAATCACTGCTTTAAGAAGAACAGAGAGAGATTTAGTTGCAGAAAGAAAAATTAAAATACAGAGTAATAGCAGTAATGTTCTTGAGCCATTTTAGATGTAAGAAAAGGTGTTGTATCGCAAGACAACGAAGCTGACCCACAGAATACTTAAGTGACCTTTTAAAACTATGAGAATAGTAGTGAAAAAACTTTAATTGCTCAGTTATTCTTGGACTTAGATATTAGTAAATTTAGAAAGGAAAGGAAATCTAGCAAAGTCAAGACAGAACTGAGAAAAGGAGCCTCATCTTCATCCTTTAGGCATTAATAGACTTGTTTATAAAATCCCTGTTAACTAAACCCTTGCCGAATCAATGAAGGAATGCAGGAAACTGAATAGGTGAGAGCTGAATACAGCCTCCAGAAGCAACTGAGGAGACATGAATAAGCCAACCCAGACTGATTCTGTTTTAGCCTCTATCATGCTAGTACTTAAATGCCAGTCAGGGACTGTTGTGCGCAGGACTAAATATCAATATTATTAAAAAAAATACTCCAAATCATCAATCTCTTTCTTGCCTAACATATAATCTAAATGTGGAGCATGTTAGAACCACTTCACCCCAGAGAAACTGAGATAAACAGTTGTAATAAACATTGCAATCCACCACACTCTGGTGACAATTGCTAAGCAGCTTTTAGGTGAGGGTGATCTGCAAGGAAAGCTATGAAAGGAGTCGCTGGAAGGTAGCTGCGGACTTAAACCAAGTTTGTTCCATTTCTTGTGGTCTTGCTGGTCTATGCAGAAGTGACTTTTACAGGGGCAACTGGAGAACAGCGCTGCAAGAGCTGAATCTTGCTGTCTCCCTGTATAGCTACAGAAGATAGTATGAAGAGGACAGGGAGTCAAGGAATGCTGTAAAGATAGTAATGCAAATCCCACTCCAAAGCAAACTGAGGGATGAATCAATCAGAAGATACTGCCCACACTATGTTTTCAAGAATGCTAAAAGGGCTGTTATGTAGTTATGAAGATGGAAGGGGGAACTGGAGGGGAGAGAGAGGTTTTCAGGAGTGAAGAATAAGAAATTGCAAGTTGAAGAGGAAAGCAGAATTCTGCAGCTTATTATACCTACCTGAATGAAGCAGATATTTTGGTGTCTCAGGGAGCAAGTACCATCAGTCCTCTCTCTTGAGTGACTGAAAAAAGAAACTCACGTGATGTTTTAGAAACTGCTTTTTTCCTGTATGTGCATGTGTGTGCTAAGAATGTTCTTTCACCCTGACAGAAAGGCTTAGAAGGACACATATTTGAAGTTCTAGAGATGATAAAGTAAACAAACAGTCAAACAAACCAAAAGAAGCAGTCTCCATACCATAAAAATAAAATAGCGCCCTGAGTCAAAGAATAATGGAAAGCAAGGGAATCACAGGCACAGACATACTGTAGTTTCCAGAAGACAACTGAATCAGACATCTTGCCTGTTGGCATAATGTTGACCTTTGCATAATTTAATTCATAATTCCAAACCCTGACTTGCCACCATCAGGTGTCTGATCTGTTGTCTTGCAGCCACTTCCATGTTTTATCAGATCAGCACACTCACTTAGCTAAATCCCATTTCTGGGATTCTTATCAATCCAAATCAGCTTCTGTCCCAGCTTGAGACAGCTTAGTTCACCAAATACAGAACATTGTACTCAGCAAACCAAAATTGGTCATGTCAATCTATTTGTTGACCTTTCAGGGTAGTTAAAGTCTTCTTGTGCTTTTTGTTGGTTTTGGGTTTTTTTTTTTAAGGAACTTGACTGATGAAATGTTAGAAGTGGTGAACTGAAATGCTGATAGCACAAAATGTGGCAAGACTATAAAAAGAAAATACATCTAGGGCAAGGCATTTCAAATGTGCAACAATAGGGTTTCTGCTCACCCCTCCCAATCTGGGAAATCAAGACTGCCAGCAGAAATTACAAAGCCCAGACATACAAGAATCAGCCTCAGTATTTTGTGTTTGGTCTGGAAAATGAACCAGGATGGAGTGGAGTTCTGCCCCTGAGCATGTCTCTCTGAAACACACAAATGCTGCCTCCAACACAAACCCCATGAAACCACAAAGAAACAGGAAGGCAGGCCAGGGCTGGGCTGTACCCCCAAAGATGGACGGGCTCTCAGCAGCCTGCCAGGAAAATTCCTCTAGCTGCATCTTACTCTCAGCTGCCATCTTTCCTGGGGGACTCCTCAGACCCAGGCAGAAGGTGTTCATGTGAGGGTACTCCTATTGGCTCCTGTTGGCCAAGGGACGTGCAGCCTTTTCACCACCATATGACTTGCTTGCTCTAGTCAAACTTTCCTTTGCAAGAAGGTCCTTCTCTACCAGCTGGCCAGCCCTGATCCTCCCGGTTAAAACCTCTCCCCTGCAGCCAGCCCTGACACAGCAAGCACTTTATCTTTAGTCCAGCCAGCTCACCCTGGGCAGTGATGAGATGATGTTGCACCTCTCTGTATAGGCTTCCAGATCAATGAACCTTTTAAGCAGTTTGACTAATGAAGTGTTTTGCACCTCAGCATAAAGGGCCTAATGATGTAGACACTCAAAGGAGATGGTGCAAAGAGGAAAAAAGACATTTTGTTACTTCCATAAAATGCTTACTTAGATCAGACCAGACCTTTGATTTGCAGCGCTGATGGTAATCCCAAAGCACCACACTGCATTCTTTTCTTCTCTTCTGGATGTCTCCATTCCCCTCACGATAAACAGACTGAGTTAGCTCAGAAAGACTCTAATTCACAGAATCACTGAATAGTTGAAGTTGGAAGACTGGCTGGAGACTGTCTAGCCCAACCCCACTGCTCAAAGCAAGGTTAGCTAGATAAGACTGCCCAGGACTGTCCCCAGTCAGGTTTGAGTATCTCCACAGGAGACTCCACTAACTCTCCAGACAACCTGTTCCAGTGTTCAACCACCCTCACGGTAAAAAACTGTTTTATTGTGTTCAGATGGAACTTCCTGTGTTTCAGTGTGTGCCCATCTCCACTTGTCCTGTCACCAGGCACCGCCGAGAAGAGTCTGGTTCCAATGCCATTAAACACTCCCATCAGACAGATGGTAAGAAAGACCTCCCCCCAAGCCTTCTCTTCTCCAGGCTGAGCAGTCCCACCTCTCTCAGCCTACCCTGCATGACAGGGGTACCACAGTCTTAATTACCTGAGCAGCTCTCCACAAGTTTCACTCCACTATGTCCATGTCTCTCTAGTACTGAGGAGCCCAGAATTAGACCGAGCACTCTAAATGTAGTCTCACCAGTGCTGAGTAGAGGGGAAAGATCACCTCCCTTGGCCTGCTGGCAACACTCCTCCTAATCTAGCCTTCACAGCTATTGGCATTCTTTGCTGTGACGGCACATTGCTGGCTTATGTTTGGCTTTTTGTCCACCAAGACCACAACATCATGATTCTCTGCAAAGCTCCTTTCCCGGTGGTCAGCCCCCAGCATGCGTTAGTGCATGGGGTTCTTCCTCCCCAGGTGCAGGACTTTGCACTTCTTGCTGACCTTCATGAGGTTCCTCTGCCAAATTGTCCAGCATGTCCATGTTCCTCTGAATGGTAGCACAGACAGCTGGTGCATCATCCCCTCCTACCAGTTTTGTATCACCTGCAAACTTGTTGAGGGTGCACGTTACTTCATCATCCAGGTCATTAATGAAGAGTTAAACAGTATTGGAACCAACGTCAACTGCAGCCGGACACCACTAGTGACTGGGCTCCAGCTGGACTTAGTTCTTCTGATCACCACCCTCTGAGCCCAGAAGTTCAGCCACTATTCAATCCACCTATCCAAGTCCACTTACCTAGCCCATACTCTATTAGCTTGTGTATGAGGATGTTCAAATTCAAGTTTATCTTAATGTATAGACTCAACTGGCCACCAAAACAAGTTGGCTAAAACCTTAATGCAAGTTACTATTTATATTGCCATTTCAGGTTTGTTGTTACAAAACTGCATCTGTCAAAATAGTTACACCTAAAAATGTAATCAGTATGTTTACAAAAACCTCCCTCTGGTAAATGTATGCAGGTTGTCTCCAAAACACCTTGCCAAGAACTGAGAATTCCACTTGTATTTCATATTTCTACTACTTCTTCTGCAGCTCTACAAAGCTTTTCAGCCCCTCTCAGATCTCCCACTCATTCCTCTGCAGGTGGAGTGACTAGCTAGCTATGATTTTTCATAAACCCTGAATGTTCCTTGTGTATATGGCAAACCCATGGGCCTAAAACCCCCAAAAAACCCCCAACCTTTCCAAAACTCTCCCTATAAAGCTTAGCCATAACTAGCACAACTGTTTCTCTGCAAAGCATGCTGCAGTGGTCTGGTGGCCATTCTTTGGTACGTGCTTGTTTTCATCATCACAACTGTGCACTTAGTTTCATAGGGACTCTCTAGTGACATCAAGTATTTGCAGGGTTGCCCTGTACCGGTATTCTTCAGGCTCTCCTCTTTAGAAAATCCACTGAATGACTCCAAGGCATTTTTGTATGTTGCTGAGTAAGCTCAGGTAAGCATAAGCTTTGGGCACCAAGCAGAGAACAAAGCTTGGCAGAAGTGGTACATACATAGATCATACATAATTAAAAAGTAGCTCTTCACAATAACAGGTTCTCTGTGCTGGGTGAGTGTTTGGGTCAGATGGTTTGACAGGGCATTTTCAGTGAGGGAAGCAGCATCTGAAATAGTATTTGGACTGTTTTGTAAAAATGCTCATCTTGGGATTAACCTTTAAATTACCTAATGAGTCATTCTGTGAGACTGGTTTCCCGTGTACCTTCTGTGCAGAGAAAGAGCATTCCAAATGTTGGGTCTATCCATTAAGCACATTCTTGAACAATGCCCTATTTTTTTTTTTTCTTAAATAAGCAAAGCAAAAGCCCAAATCATTCTTCTGCATGGATTATTATAAGGCTACCTATGGACTGGCGTGAACTGTGCATTTCACCCTACTTGTGCAGGCCTTTTTATTTACATGCCTTGTATGATTGAACATTGTGGCCTTCCATCCAAGATTTCTGCTATTCCTTGGTTTTCATTCATTGAAAATTTCTGTGTGGGAAGAATATGGATCCTCTATTGCTTTCATAGTCTGATTTTAAATATGTTCTCCTTCAACATTTCAACCTCACTTCTTAATCCTTTAAAAAAAATTAAAAACATTAGCTATTATTGGCAGTGCTTTGTATTTTCTTTGTCCAGAGACACCTGTTTGAAAAAGACAGAAGAATGTTACATTCCTGGCTGGTTAAGTCTCAATGGAATTGAATGGGAAAGATATTCCTGATGTCCTGGTGCTGCTTGTGCATCTTTCCTCACATGCCTTAGAAAAGTTGGCCCTTTGCCAGTCTCTCGGCTTAGATGCTCTCCTTCTAGAAGAACTGTAGGAGGATTGTGGCACACTGAATGGCAGCACAATAAAGAGGCAGGCAAAATTTAATGTTGTGAGTTATGAATTATTGAATTTGGAAAAGCAATCATAACTATACATACAGAGTGATGTACTCTAGATAAGTTATTACCATTCAAAGAAAAAACTTAGCAGTCACTGCAGGAGGTTCCATGAAAAATCATGTCAGCACACAATGCTATTCAAAAGGGAGTATTCAGTCGCTTCTTGAATACTGAGTACTGTGGTGGTCCTTGATCTTAAAAACAACTATAGAATCAGAAATGATACAGCAAGTGATGACTAGCAGCTGTGGCTCAGAATGGCCTCTTTTGGTGGACAAGCTAAATACATGAGAAAGATGTCTCTTTCCCAAGGTGAAGCTAAGTGGTGGTATGAGAGACACATAGAGAAGGTGACACGTGAATTCTTACAGCACAAGAACTAGGAGGTATCAAATGAAATGATCAGGTAGAAGTTTGAAAACAAAAAATTGCACTTTTCTATATTGCACGATTAGATTTGTGGCTCCAGGAATGACATGGGTAGCAAGCAAAAAGTATAAATAAGTTTTAGAAAAGCAATTAGATTAATATGTAGAAGGAAAAGTCTATAAAACACTGCTGACAAATGCACACCAACTCCCTGGCCCACAAAGCCCTTACACTACAGATTTCTAGGCTAGTATATCAGGAAAGTGTAATTCTGTACTGTTTTATAGGCTTTCTTTAAGCAGCTCTGTTCTTCTCCAAGGTTTGCCTCTGATTAACCTCTTTGCCTTAACTCTGGCAGTTTGGCAAGCAATATAACACTGGCATACTGCAAGCAGGGAGGCAGAGCCTCCTTTCACACTGTGGCACATACCTGCATTAAGTATCAGCGCCGTGTATTCCTACTAGTTCTGGTGCAGGCTGCATGAAAGTGTTGAAATCTCTCTTTCCAAGCAGGCTTCTGTCGGCTCCAGCATGCAATCTGGCAGGATACTCACACAGGAGAGTGTGGGCCTCTGCTCCCTGGGGCACCAAGATCTGCCACAAAAGCAGAGCTTGTCAGCCCCTCCCTCCAGCTGCAGAGAAGCAGTGCAAGCCTCCCTGAAGAAAAGGAAGCTGCACTTTGTGTCATTCCATATCTGTTCAGATACTTAGCTCACACCAGTCATGTGTCTTTCGTGTATATTTATGCATACAGCTGTCAACATCTTTTCTGGGAAAAACTAGGCCAGTTACATCTTAGATATGCTAGTTCAATTACAACTATCCTCCTTTGTTAGTCTTAATAACCCAAGACTATTCCTGTCCTTGGCTTCAAAATAGCTTCACTTACCAGATCTATGGCATCAGCAGCACAGAGCCACTTTCTTTGTTTCAAAGTTTTTCTGCTCCAGGCACTGTCAGAGATAAAATGCTGGGCTATTTGGACGTTTGACCCAACAGAGGAACAAGTTTGTTTCACTGATATGGTTGAGGTTTGTTACCATTATCACCACTTACCTCTGGAAACAATGAGAAACAAATTTCCAGATACCATTTCAGCTCTCGCTGGATTAACTAACACTAGTCCATACCACAAAAAAATAATTCCTCAAACTTAGTGCTATTGCATTCGCTTTTTGCTTTACCCTTAGCAATAAACTGCTCACTCAGACTTCCACGGGTAGCTTAAGTTACTTCCTAGCACAGTTAGCTCATGCTATGCCTACCCTTGGCTCTGTGGATATGTAACTTTGTTCACAACTTTTCTTACACCTTTTCTTCCTGTTTTGAGGGAAAACATTTAGTACTTTTAGGACTCAGTCACAGGCTACTACATAGCAGTACACTTCAACGCCAGTCCTTGCTGGGAAGTCGCTATTAAAAAAATAGCAATTTAAATGCTACTAGTCTTTATATTTGATAAATAAACTAGTACCTGTAAACTTATTTTGGCCACTTTCCAGGGAAGCCACACTCCTGAAATGAATGTAGCAGGCATTTTTACCACTTCAGCTGCAAAACTGATAGTGGTGTTGCTGTTTCATCAAAGGCCTCCTGATCCCATCACCGCAGGCCACAGGAAAATCCGTTCCACTTAAAACCCAAGCTTTGGCCCAAGGCTGCGGGAAAGAAAAACACGCAGGGGAGAAATGCCCCAGCCCACGGCCGGGGGCACGCAGGGATCCACCAGCGCCCCCCGATATTTGTGTAGCGCCACAAAACCCAGCCCCACATTTCGGGAGGCGGGCAACGCCAGGGCCTCCCCGGCACCCAAGGCGGGGACCCGGCCTCCCCAAGGGGCGCCTTAGCCCGCCCTCCTCCGCCCGCTCCCGGCATAGCAGCACCCGGGTCCAAGATGGCGCCCTTCATCAGCCCAAACCAAACATGGCCGCACCGGGCCCTGTGGGGGAACTGCCAGGGTTCAAGATGGCGCCAGCTCTCGCTGCTGTGTCAGAGCCGACTCCAAGATGGCTACTCCCCCGCCCCCTTGCTTTGCTGCCAGGATCTAAGATGCCTTCCTCCACGCCTTCAACGTGGCTTGCTTCCCGCCCGGCCGCCCCAGCGCCCCCAGGCGGTATCTGCCCTCATCAAAGATGGCGGTCGGAAGCGCCCTCGGTTATTAGGCTCCGACCCCGCGCTCCTCTCTGGGTTGTTGGGGTTCGCGGCTGAGATGGCGGCGGCTGAGATGGAGTACGAGTCCGTCCTCTGCGTGAAGCCTGATGTTAACGTCTATCGCATCCCGCCGCGCACCTCCAA
>NW_009259039.1:60102-67934 GCF_000687185.1 Egretta garzetta | reverse complement strand
CCCCCCAGCTGCAGCTCTGGGGGGCTTACCGCCTCGAGTCGCCTCTCGAAGGTGGCCTAAAAGTGGGAGGCTTTGCTCCGTGCTGCGGAGGAGCAGGGGCTGCTCTTTTAGTGGCGTGCAGGAGGTGAGGGTACCTGAGTGACTTGCCCTTCCAGGCAGAGCTGACCTCCGCTCCTAGTTTGCCCGCTTCCCTGGGACGCGAGGCTGGTGTGGTGTAGCAGCATGTTGAATTTGGCCTGCTGGCTCTGGCGGTAGCGGGGAGGAAGCCAGGAGGACTTCAGTGTGATTCTTAAGAAGAGATTGCAGGACCAGGAGTTAAAAATGCCTTCTCCCTCTTTAGCTGAAACCAGTGGAGTGTCACTTTGTAAGCTGTGCCACAGACTTCCAGGAGAAATTGGTTTGTGCTCTGAAGCACTGATGGGTGTCAGTGGTACTCGCTGAACTTGGCAGACTGTTGCCACTGTGGATGCTGTGCCTGGCCGCAGGTATTTGTTTCCAGTTGTAGAATCCTGTAGGTTGGGGTTTATTTTCTCTCTCTTTTCTTTTTTTTTTTTTTTTTTTTTTCATTTTTCCCTTCACAACAGTCTGTAGAAAAGAGTTTGAGGTACTAGTCAAGATGGCTGTGTGTATGATGTTTTACGTATTGTAAGCTAGCTGGCTCTAGGTTTAGAGGTACTTGATATTACTTTACATCAACAGGGTAGAATAATGGAGTGGCTTTTCAGCATGCTATTAATTAATTTTTAATTAATTTTACTTAATTCTTCCTGATGCTCACAAGTCACTTATTAATTGCTTTTGGGTTTACTGTTCCAGGTGAGTTTCTGGGTTTCAGTCTCCCCTCTTCTGCAAGCTGATAAAGGTAAAGACAGAGCTGACGTTCTCTGGGCTGTATCTATTTCCCTTTACCCAGAGGAAAGAGAAGCCAGTCAGGGCCATGTGTGTTGATTGGCAGCAATGGAGAGGAGCTGGACATCATACACTGTCTGGGGAGAGAAGTGGAATAAGGCAGCTGCAGGTGTTGAAGGTTTAGGAGCAGAGACTTTTGCTAAGACAGTTGGGCAGAAGTGGAGGGCTTGATTTGTGGTCAGTGAACAGTTTCTTTTTGTTTCAGGGCATCTGACTGGAAACTGGATCATCCGGACTGGACAGGGCGGCTTCGTGTCACCTCCAAAGGCAAAACTGCATACATAAAACTGGAGGATAAGGTTTCAGGTAAGGGAAAGGCTGTGGCTTGGCAAGACTGCGACTATGATTGCTACTTATGAGCCTGTGCTTCTAAGCCTGCTCAGAGCTGCGCATGGCAGCCCCGGCCATACTTTGGCAAAAGGTTGCTCTCCTTAACACCCGATTCTTTGTCTGCAGGAGAACTCTTTGCCCAGGCTCCTATAGATCAATACCCTGGCATTGCAGTAGAGACTGTGGCGGATTCCAGCCGCTATTTTGTCATTCGAATTCAGGATGGGACTGGTGAGTTGAGGGGTCGTGTATGTGCCAAGTGCTAAGGGTGGAGGAGACTTAGCCTGATGGAGCTGGGTGTTGGTGAAATGTGGTTGGGAGTGCTGAAAACACTAGGTAATGTGTCTGGAGGTGTAGGAAGGCAAGGTTAGCAGAGGAGGGTTTGCTACATTGCACAGAGTCCAGGGGCTGGGAAGGAACATTCAGTTTCTGAGAGTGCTGGATGGGAAGAAGGGTGCATCCTGAAGGCTAGGAACAATGAATTTCTGTGAGCTGCTGATGTCCAGCTGCAGGTGTGTCAGAGGGAGGTAACGCAGAATGGTTTAGGAGAAGCGGAAGGATTTTGGAGTGAATGAACACAAGGGCCCATTTGCAGGGCACCTCCAGTGACTCCTCCTGTCTCCTTGCTAGGACGAAGTGCTTTTATAGGCATTGGCTTCACGGATCGTGGTGATGCCTTTGACTTCAACGTCTCTTTGCAGGATCACTTCAAGTGAGTTGTGCTCTTCTGGAATGCTGTTTTTTCCTCTGGCCTGTAGAACATGGTGGGTGGTGGTGCATGTTCATTTAGTGCAGGCTTCCTTAGGATGGTCATGAAGCACTGCTCTGGCTCCCTCAGGGACGCTTGATTGTGCTGCCAGCTGCCATGCAAGCTGAGAGTCCTGCAGGGTCAGATCTGTAAGTCTTAAGCTTAGGTTCTGTGATGATACAGGTGCAGTGTTAGTCTCTTGTAAAAAGTACAGCTTTTTGCTGTACTACACTGGAAGTAGGGAGGTAGCTGTTTTGTAAAGGCAAGGTAGTTCCTTGGTAGGGTGGGGAGAGGAACCATGCATTTTTCTGAAACCCTGTTCCCCTTTGCCACAAGGTCATACATCTTCCTCTATTCTTTTTAGGTGGGTGAAGCAAGAGACTGAGATCTCTAAGGAGTCCCAGGAAGCTGACACACGTCCCAAATTAGACTTGGGGTTTAAGGAAGGACAGACCATTAAACTGAACATTGGGGTAAGTAGCCCAGTTTACCCTGCTTATTTCTCTGGATAAGCCAATTGAGACTATTCCTCATTTGTTCTTTCTTTTCATACAGAATATGATGACAAAGAAAGGAGGACCAGCCAAACCCCGTGTGTCTGGATCAGGGGGCCTAAGCCTGCTGCCACCCCCACCAGGAGGCAAAATTGCAGTCCCTCCTATACCTCCCCCTTCTTCCACAGCCATTGCCAACCATGTCACACCACCACCCGTGCTGAAATCCAGTAACATGAACAGTGCAGGTAAGTATTAGTATAGAGCAAACAGCCTGTCAGGCACTAGTAGGTGCATAGAGAGGACTGAGGCCTGCTTCAAGGAACCGGTGTTCTACCTAGTGCCAGCAGTGCCCTGTGAGACATGATGTGTCCTGAGGGCTTTGCTCTCTTTGACTTGAGGATCTCCATGCTTGTTTAGTAGTAACCGCTTGTTCCCCTTGTAAGGAGGAGTGTTGTAGCTCTTGTCCTTGCAAAATGAGAAACCAAGCGACTTGGTCAAAACGATTGGGGGTGGAGGTGGTGGGGTGGTGTATGAAATCTAAATAGCTGGATTTTTCTGATCTTGTGTGTGCTTTAGGGACTCTGGCAGAGCTGTATCCAGAAAAGTACTGCACTATTTTGCAGAGAAATACAGATAGACTTGTGGTTGTTGAAAGATGCGGGAAAAGCACCTCCTGAGTGGCTTTGAATAGGGAGAGAGAAAGCTTCAGAATGAGCAGCAGAAAGAGATGGGAAGTGTAGTGGGATTGTGGGTATAGTGGGTTATTTTAAAAACATGCATATAATTTTATATTATTTATATATAAAAATATATATGTTGAACTACATACATATGTACATACATATATACACACATATGGGGGTGTGTGTGTGTATATGAAGTTCAAGGTCCTGCACCTGTGGTGAGGCAATCGCCAACATCTGTACAGGCTGCAGGATGAATGGATTGAGAGCAGCCAGCCCTGCAGACAAGGACTTGGGGGTACTGGTGAATGAAAAGCTGGACATGAGCTGGCAATATTGGTCCAGAAAGCCAATCCTATACTGGGTCGCACCAGAAGAAGTGTGGCGAGCAGGTCTAGGGAGATCTCTCCTACTCCGCTCTCATGAGACTCCACCTGGAGTACTGCATCCAGCTCTGGGATCCTCAGTACAAGAAAGACATAGACCTGTTACAGTGGGTCAAGAAGAGGGCCGCAAAAATGGTCAGAGGGCTGGAATTCCTCTCCTGTGTAGAAAGGCTGAGAAAGTTGGGGTTGTTCAGCTCGGAGAAGAAAAGGCTCCAGGGAGACCATATTTTCAATATATAAAGGAGGCTTGTAAGCAAGATGTAGAAAGACTTTTTACCAGGGCCTGTAGTAAATAGGGCAAGGGGCAATGGTTTTAAACTGAAAGAAGCTAGATCTAGATTAGATACAAGGAAGAAATTCTTTACAATGAGGGTGGTGAGACACTGGAACAGGTTGCCCAGAGAAGTTGTGGATGCTCCATCCCTGGAAGTATTTAAGGCCAGATTGGACAGGGCTTTGAGAAACTCTGGTTTAGTGAAAGATGTCCCTGCCCATGGCAGAAGGGTTGGACTAGATGATCTTTGAAGGTCCCTTCCCACCCAAACCATTCTGTGATTCTATAACGAAGAGCTTGCTCTAGTCTTCTGGATGCTGTATGCACTTTTAGTGTGACCATACAGTGGTGTCTGGATAGCTGATAACACTCTTGGGAAGGCATAGGCTTCAGCAGTGCTGTATAGTGTGACCATACAGTGGTGTCTGGATAGCTGATGGGAAGGCATAGACTTCAGCAGTGCTGTACCCTGATTGGAGTGAGAAGAAACCATAAGCTTCTGAACAGAGCTGGGCTCCAGTACATGATTTGTACTGTTAAGGTGATGCCTGCTTGGCAACTGTTATGTCAGGCTGACTCTGACTTTTCTTCTGGAAGAGGTAATATGTCACAAATCTGCCAGTTGATGTGCTAGGTGGAGACTGAATAGTTCTTGATGTACCCCTGTAGTAGGAGCTGGAGGCTCAATGCATTTTTTTTCAGCAGGAGGAGCTGCTGTTATAACAAGTCTAACTTCCTTTTTCTGGAGGGGGAGCTGGAGTCACTTCAAAGATTCTCTGCCCCTACATCCAGTAGTTTGTGTAAGGTGACAGTTTAAATGCCTGTGGGGTTTTCTTCTTGGTTAGCTTGATTCTTTTTTTTTTTTTTTTTTTTTTTTTTTTTTTTTTTAATCTTCTGCCTTAGATATTCTATTGGACTTAGACGCTCCCGCATCTGCATCCAAGGCACCAGCATCAGCTACCACAGACCTCTGGGGAGATTTCAGCACTGCATCCAGGTAAACTGTGGTGAAGGGAACTACACACAAGAAGTGTAGTGTCCTTGGGCACTGAAAGAGCCATAAGTTAAGAAGTCTTATTAGAACTGCTTTTTTGATTGTCGTTTATTTCAGTGCCGTTCCCAATCAGGCTCCTCAGCAGTCCAACTGGGTCCAGTTCTGAATGGTCAAAGGAGTGCAATGGGACAAACTGATGACCAAGAGGCTCTACAGGCACCAAATGGGATCAGAGGGGGCACAAACCTCTCTAGTCTTCAATCAAAAACAAATCAGGACAATCTTTCCTTTTTAAACCAGATCGTCACTTCAGTCAAAACTTAGTATTTTTGATCCCACAGTGAAACCACTGAAGCTAAAAGAGAATGCACTGACTCCTCACAAGGTGGGCAAGGAGAGAGATAGCCTCATCTGTTCCATCCACTTGGCTATTACATGGTACATACTAGCTTTTTTTTTCCCCATCTTTCCATACAGGGAAAGAAAGAATCCTGAAGAAGGAGGCTGGATAGGGCCTCTGGGCTCCTTGTCCTTTAAATTTTCTCTGGTTAGACTGTTGCTTTCTGTTGCTGCTTTCAATGGTGGCTCAAGTCTCTACATCTTGGCCTGCAGTGCTGGGGGCAGCTACATTTGGCTGCAGCTTGTAAATGGAAGCTCGAAGGAGATAGGTCTTGTCTCAACACAAAACCCTCTTTGATGAATTATGTCTGTGGTGAGGAATGAGCCTCCCCATGCACGCACTAATCTTCTCTTTGATGCAATTCTTGATAGTGCTGGATATTCCTGTGCTCTTGTGGGAGGAGTCATGCAAGTCCTTGAGTAGACCTGCTGCCATTGTGCTGTAGCTCCAGGTGGGCACCCCATCTTGAGGCTCCTTGTTTGGCTTGCAGGTTCACTGGAGGAACATCTCTCACTTTTACTCCTTTCTCCCTCCTGCCCCATGCAAAGGCCTCGTTGTCATTGAGCTGTTTTAACTGGAAATAGCTTTAAAAAAATTAGCCTGTCTTTATAATTTAGTAGTTTCTTGCACTAGATGACAACCAGGTAATCCCATCACTCAGCATGTCATGTTCCTGCATCACTGTCCTGAGCCCTGGCCTTGTGTTGTGACTTGGCACCATGTTACAAGTATTGCACATGCCACAGTAAGAACTATGGTGGGACAGTGGATTATTCTCTGGTGAAGGGGAAATCTCCTTCCCCTTTTCAGCTCATACTTACCGTGTGGGAGAGAAATGTATAGTGGACCCAATCTTGAGAACTGTGGCAGTGAAATGCTCCCACCTGTGTTCCTTCTTGTGGCTTTCCTTCTGAGGCAACTTTCTAGTGATATGAGCTGATTTTTGTAACTTGGATTTTTTTTTTTTATTTTTAATGTGCCCCAAATCCCCTCTATTTCCTGTGTGGTTTAGGGAATTAGAAAGAGGTAGAAGGCCATTAGTCTCTGTTGTTCTCTTTGGGAGACTTTCCTAAGGCCCTTTGGTCTGGACACTATTCTATTTTCAGCAGCTATGGATGTGATCTGGGATGCAAGTCTGCTGATTTCTCTGGGCAAAGCCCATGGGCAGGCTGGAAACCTCACGATGCTAGCTACCCTCCATGCTAGCTGAAAAGCCAAAACACTAGCTGGGAAGGTGGCCTCAGCGATGCTTCTACAGCCATACCCAGTTACTAGAACACTAGGGTTTTGGTACTTAACTGGAAGGCGGCTTCTTGTTTTGAACACTCAACCAGCAGCTTTTGGAACTGGGATACGCTCTGCTAGCACACCTGTGCAAGTAAATTCTCCCCTTTGGGCAAAGATGTCCTGGTGAGGTTTTTAAAAGAGTAGTTAACTGAATGCACCTTGTACTTGCAAAGGTCTCTTGTCCTTTTTGTTTTCTTACTACACTGAGGTCATTTTGGAGACAAAGTTTCACTTAGACCATCCCTCTGGGAAGCAAAATTCTTGAAAATAGCTCTGAAGCTGCTGTAGTTCCACTTGTGGAAGTGGGGACCAGACTGCTCTTGGATGTATTTTAAGTTGTCATTTAATCTTGATCCCCTGGCTCTCTTGATGTTCCGCCTGCTGCCCCTCAACCTGCCTTTATAGTTGCTCCTGCAGTCTCATTGTAGTTAAACTCCCTGCCGCCTCTGAATTTGTGGCTGGCTGTAATCTGCTAGCGAAGTCAGGGACTCTGCTGGTTGGATTTTTGGTTTTGGTGTGGGGGTTTTTTTTTGTTTTTTTTTTTGTTTTGTTTTTTGTTTTTTTTTTTGCTCAAATCATTGTGAGGTCCTGTCATTTCAACTATGTATCAGTTCCCCAAACCAAGGAAGTTCATGGCACCAATTAACAACTAACTAGGAGCCTCTTCTGTATTGTCTTGGTTAGTATTCTGGAGATAATATATTATGTTATTTGAAAAGCTGAAGAAGCAAAAATTAAAGATATATGTATATAAAGCATAAGATGTACTGGTGCAAATTGTAATTAAACAAGTAATGTTGGGGAAAAGAATGTCACGAGTCTTCTAAGTTGTCAAATTGTTGTTGCTTTGGAAGCCCTGCGGATTGAAGGTGTATTGGGTTGAGGTGCATAGTGCTGTGCTTTCTATTGGGAGCTAGAAAGGTGTTGATAACAACGTTTTGGCTACTGCTGAGCACTGCTCCCACAGCACCAAGGCTGTGTCTCCAGCATTCCCCCCCACCATCAGTGGGCTGGGAGGGGGCAAGATCTTGGGAGGGGACATAGCCAAGACCAACCAAAGGGATGTTCCATACCTTATGACATCAACTCACATATAAAAGCTAAGGAAAAAGGAATGTCATCTTTCATGACCTTTTGTCTTCTGGAGCAACAGCTATGCATACTGAAGCCCTACTTCCCGGGAAGTGGCTGGACATTGCCTGCTAATGGGAAGTAGAGAATCTTGTTTTCCTTTTGCTACCGCACACGGCCTTTGCTTTTGTTTTTTATTGAACTGCCTTTATCTTGACCCACACGCTTGTTTTCTTTTCTGTCTCACTTTCTC
>NW_009259039.1:24890-60089 GCF_000687185.1 Egretta garzetta | reverse complement strand
GAGGCCAGTGATAGAGCGGATTGGTGGCACCTGGTGTCCAGCCAAGGTCAAACCATCACAGTCCTTTTTGGCACACAGCGTGGGGCAAGACAACTGCAGTTTTGTATTGTGTGCTATAGCTATAGTAGTGATTTAGTGGCAAGCCTCTGTATGGATCATGGAGTTTGTTGGCTGTACTGCTTATCTCTTTATTTGCTGAGTTTGGGAACATGTTAGTACAAGTAATGGCTGTGTGCTTTGCCCTGGTGTTGATGATCTTACTGTGCTGGGGGAGTTATCTTCTGGGGAGGATGAAGGAACTTGGGACTGTCCTAGTACAAACAGTGGCTACGTGCTTTCCTCTGGCTTTAGTGACCTTGCTGTGCTTGGGGAGCTATCTTGTGGAGAAGGTGAGGGAACACATCTCTCTCTCCCTAACCAGGATTGATGTGGATGGTTTTATTATAGAGGCTCCTGAGGTCTTTGCTTACCCTTACGTGAGCTGTTTAATACTGCTAATTAATACTGTTGGCATATTACGGGTTTTGTGGAATCTGGTCTCATCCTGGTGCAAGTGAAGACAACTTTTGGATGAGATGATATTGAAATGTGCCTTGAGGCAGCCGGTCCCTAGGTGACAGGGTGTGTGGAAGGATTTTGGCAGATTTCTAGGATGGTTTTCACCTCCCATAGCCTGGGACTTTACACCTGAACAAGCAAGCAATCCTGGCAAACTGACATGCTACCTGATAGAAGGGTGCCTTGCCTACCCTAATGAAAACCAACAGCTTCTAGCACTGTACTGGGGCCTGGTCTGTGCCTATTGAGCCGCAGTTCAGTACTCTGAGAGCTGTGGTTGAGGCAGGAACCCAAACTGCATCTGAGGACACCATAGTTGAGATAGGGACCCAAACAACAACTACAGCAATTGCCCCAGTAGTGAAAAAGAAACAGTGGACAAGGAGAACAACAGGTCCATATCATCAATTAGTAAGGGAGGAGGAAGAAGAGGAAGTGTTTGATCTAGAAGCCAATCCTTCGACAAAAAAATTGGAGGAAGGAGTGAAAGAATTCAAATGGGAAGCAGAAACTACCTGGTCCCTGGCATCATCAGAACTTCGAGACCTACGGAAAGATTACAGCCGACAGCCAGGTGAATGAATTGCTGCCTGGTTGGTCCGATGCTGGGATAATGGGGCTGACAGTCAGCAACTGGAAGGTAAAGAAGCCCAATAGGTGGGACCCCTTGCTAGAAACCAGGGAATTGAGAGAGGAATTGGAAGAAAGGCAGCAATTTGCAGTCTCTGGAGATGGCTCCTCTCAAGTGTGAGGGCAAGATAGCCATTCAAGGAAGATCTTGTGAACTTCCCAGGAAAGCGGACTACCGCAGAAGAAGGCATCAAGTACCTCAGAGAATTAGCAGTGCTGGAAGACATCTACAGTGATCTAGATGATGATCAGGTCTCCGAAGATCCAGAGGATGTCCCGTGCACACAAAGGAAGGTGATTCAAAGTGCCCCAGCATCCTATTCTAACAGCTTGGCAGTGATGTGTAGCCCGGATATGGATACGCCAGCTGTGGAGAGAGTGTGTTCCTGGCTCCAAAACTTTCAAGAAAATCTCTGCCTTCTCATCCCTATGGGCCAGTGTCTTGGCTACAGGGGTGCCCCAAGAAATCAGTCCTCTTCTGCCCCGGTCAGAGGGAAAGGGAGCGTTGGGCGCATGCCACATGGTGCTCTGGTTCTTCCTGTGTGACCAGGGGGAGGATGTGAGGAGATGGGATGGTGAACGCACCTTCAAGCTGGAAGCCCACGTACGCGAACTGAGAGGGAAGGCAGCTGTTAAGAAGGGGCCACCCAAGAAGGCTGTCAGCTTAGTTGCTGTAGAAACACAAGGAGGAAATCGGTGATCTCCCAGACATGGGAGAGCTGAAATCACCTCCCTTAATCCTGGTGAGGGGACTTCTGGTCTGGCACTGCAAGGGTCAGACAGTGAATACTCTGACCAGGAACAAGAATAGAGGGGACCCTGCCTTCAGCCAGGAGGAGGAAAGGGATGACTAGGTTTACTGGACTGTGGGGATCCGATGGCCTGGCACATCAGATCCTCAGAAGTATAAGGCTTTGGTAGACACTGGTGCATGGTGTACGCTGGCGCCATCAGGGTATAGGGGCACAGAATCTATCTGGCTCTCTGGAGTGACAGGGGGATGCGAAGAATTATTGTGTTGGAGGCTGAGGTGAGCTTAACAGGGGACAAATGGGAAAGGCACCCCATTGTGACTGGCCCAGAGGCCCCTTGTATCCTTGGCATAGACTACCTCAGGATGGGGTACTTCAAGGACCCAAAGGGGTATCAATAGGTTTTTGGTGTAGCCACTGCGAACACAGAGAAGATCAAACAATTGTCTACCCTGTCTGGCCTCTCAGAAGATCCTTTCATTGTGGGATTGCTGCAAGTTGAAGAACAGCAGGTGCCAATTGCTACCAGGACGGTGTACCAGCAACAGTATTGCACAAACCAAAACTCCCTAGCTCCCATCCATGAGCTGATTCATCAGCTGAAGAGCCAAGGAGTCATCGGCAAGACTCACTCACCTTTTAATAGTCCCATATGGCCAGTGCAAAAGTCTGACGGAGGGTGGAGGTTAACAATAGGCTATCGTGGCCTGGGTGAAGTGACACCACCACTGAATGCTACTGTACCAGACATGTTAGAGCTCTGATACGAACTGGAGTCAAAGGCAGCCAAGTGGTATGCCACAATTGAGGTTGCCAATGCATTTTTCTCAATCCCTTTGGCAGACCTCAGTTTGCTTTCACTTGGAGGGGTATCCAGTACACCTGGAATCGACTGCCCCAGGGGTGGAAACACAGCCCCACCATTTGTCATGGACTGATCTAGGCTGCACTGGAAAAGGGTAATGCTCCTGAACATCTACAATACATCAGTGACATCATTGTGTGGGGAAGCAAGGCAGAAGAAGTGTTTGAGAAGGGAAAAAGTAATCCAGATTCTTCTGAAAGCTGGTTTTGCTGTAAAGAAAAGCAAGGTCAAGGGGCCTGCACAGGAGATTCAGTTCTTGGGAATAAAATGGCAGGATGGATGCTGTCATGTGCCTATGGATGTGGTCAACAAGATATCAACTATGTCTCCACCAGCTAACAAGGAAACACAAGCTTTCCTAGGCCTTGTAGGGTTCTGGAGAATGAATATTCCAGGTTATAGTCAGCTTGTGAGCCCTCTGTATCGAGTAACATGAAAGAAGAACTATTTTAAGTGGGGCCCGGAGCAGCAACAAGTCTTTGGGCATATCAAACAGGAAATAGCTCGTGCAGTAGCTCTTGGGCCTATCTGGACAGGACCATCTGTGCAAAATATTCTTCACACTGCAGCAGGGGAGCATGGTCAGTTAGAAAACATCAGGAGAAACCCAAGAATGACCATTAGCGTTTTGGAGTTGGGGGTATTGAGGATCTGAAGTCCACTATACCCCACCTGAAAAAGAGATGCTAGCAGCATATGAGGGGGTTCGAGCTGCTTCAGAGGTTGTTGGTACAAAATCATATCTCCTCTTGGCACTGCAATTGCCTTTGAACTGGATGTTCAAAGGAAACATTCTATCTCCACATCACGCAACTAGGGCTATATGGAGTAAGTGGGTAGCATTAATCATGCAACAAGCTTGACTTGGGAAACCCAACCACCCAGGAATCCTGGAAGAGATCATGGGCTGGCCAGAAGGCAGAGATTTTGGAGCATTGCCTGAGGAAGTGGCTCGTGCCCAAGAGGCACCACCATATAATGAGTTGTCAGAAGATGAAAGGTGTTACGTTTTGTTTACTGATGGATCCTGTCATGTGGTAGGAAGTCGTCGGAAGTGGAAAGCTGCTGTGTGGAGTCCCACACGACAGGTTGTTGAGGCCACTGAAGGAGAAAGCAAGTCAAGTCAATTTGCAGAAGTGAAAGCCATCCAACTAGCCCTAAAGATTGCTCAACAAGAAAAGTGGCCAGTACTCTATACTGACTCCTGGATGGTGGCTAATGCCCTGTGAGGTTGGCTGTAGCAGTGGAAAAAGACCAATTGGCAGAGCAGAGGAAAACCCATCTGGGCTGCTGCATGGTGACAGGACATTGCTGCCCAGGTAGAAAAGATGGCTCTAAAGGTATGTCATGTAGATGCTCACATGCCCAAAAGCCGTGCCACTGAAGAGCATCAAAACAATGAACAGGCAGACAAGGCTGCCAAATTGAGATAGCTTGGGTGGACTTGGACTGTGAGTGTAAGGGCAAGTTATTTGTAGCTCGATGGGCCCACGAAACATCTGGATATCTAGGGAGAGATGCAACATACAGATGGGCTCATGATTTGAGGGGTGGACCTGACCATGGAGGCCATCACACAAGTCACTCACAAATGTGAAACATGCTGCAATCAAGTGAGCCACATGAGTAAAATCTCCCTAGAACAGAGGGTGGTGGCTGGGTTTTTGATAGGGCGAGGCCTGGCAAATAGACTATATTGGACCACTGCCACGAACATGCCAAGGCAAGTGCTACATACTCACCATGGTAGAAGCAACTACTGGTTGGCTGGAAACATACCCTGTAAACCATGCCACTGCCTGAAACACCATCTTAGGCCTTGAAAGGAAAATTCTGTGGCAACATGGTACCCCAGAAAGAATTGAATCAGACAATGGGACTCATTTCCGAAATAACCTCATAAACTCCTGGGCGAAGAAACATGGTGCTGAGTGGGTGTATCACATCCCCTATTACCCACAAGCCTCTGGAAAGATTGAGAGATATAATGGACTGTTAAAGGCTACGTTGAGAGCTTTGGGCAATGGGACACGGAAACACTGGGATACAAATTTAGCAGAAGCCACTTGGCTGGTTAATACCAGAGGATCTGCTAACCACCCTGGTCCTGCCCAAGCAAGACCCCTACATACTGTGGGAGGAGATAAGGTCCCCATAGTGCATGTGGGGAAGTGGCTGGGGAAGGCAGTGTGGATTGCTCCTCCCATTGGAAAAGACAAACCCGTTTGTGGGATTGTCTTTGCTCAAGGGCCTGGGTGTACTTGGTAGGTAATGTGGAAGGGTGAGGAGACCCCATGTGTATCTCAAGGAGATTTATCCTTGGGGGAAAAATAATCTGTGATGCGAGCTGTATGTTGTACGAAGTGATGTAGCAGCTGGTGTTGGCACCCAACAATCAAGCATACTGCTTCTCCTGACCTGAACACCTGTCTTGACAGATGGGGCTCAAGTCATGGAACATGTGGATCTATCTATTAAAGGACAGGGGACAGTAGTTAATGAGAATTAACAGAGGATTGGGAAATGGTTCACGAGAGAGAGCTTAGCCCTCTCTGGAGATCTTCCCGGTCCCCATGTCTTTCCTCAACAATGAGGCCTGCTAGAATGCCACAGATTGATGTGTCGTGTGCAAATCCTCTCTCCCTACACCTTGGCGACCATCAGGAAGAACCTTTCTATCCCCAGTGAGAGAAGTTGGCTGTCATGGTAAGTTATTGGTGAGATGGCTTGGCCTTTGACTGGACTGGCTGAATCTTCCCATCTCTTCCTGCACTTTCTGTTGCTGGTGGTTTCTTCTAATGTAGCAGAAGCCAGTATGCAGGCTGCTTGAGACCTACAGTCTCAGATGTTGCAGATGATAGCATTCTCTAAGTAAAGGATTAAGGTCAGGCCTCTAATATGGATCAGATCAAACTGAGCAATATCTCCTGAAAATTTATTATGTTCCACATAATAGATCAACTGGTTTCCTTAGGCAGCTGGGAAGAGCTGCCCTCAGTCTGAGAGGGACAATGGTCAAAGGGGGAGAAAAGCTCATGCCAAATGAGGGAGAGACTGTAGCATGCAGAAAGAGTCAAGAAACAAGTGTCAAAGGAAGATCCCAGTTTTGTCTTGTTATTGGTGGTTGTTTCTTTTGCAAGAGCTGTAGTTGAGGTGGGATGTGTTTCACCCCCATTAATTCTCTTTGGTGATGTAAAACTCCCGTCTCACAGCTATGCAGTAACTAGTCCTACTACAGCCACACAATATGGATTGCAGGCACAAACTTGCTAGCTTTAACAAAGCCTTGGTGCTGTGTGGACTGCCAAAGAAATGGAGACGAAGACATGTCCATTGGAGGAAATCAAACAAAATAAAAACCAAACAAGAAACCAAAAACTTCCTGAGCTTTGCTGATGAGGGAACAGGATCTGAACCTGAACTCATCCTGTTCAATCAGCATAAACCTACAAAGCTCTGGGAGGGAGCACAACTGGGCTGTTAATGCATAAAAACAGGGCACTGGGGCCTATGTAGTTAACACACCTTGTAACACCTCAAGGTCTAGGCAATCTATTGAGTGCTCATTACATTATGTGAACAATAGATTCTCAGTCTAGAGACCATTTTACATATCTTTCTTCCAAGTTAATAGCTTTGTCCGTGCTAATAGTCAGGAAAAGCACATTGTGGGATTGTAGTGTAGCTTGATCGCTTAATTTTGCCAGCTGCCATTAGCTATAGCTGTGTGTCCTCATCCAGGGTTGGGGATCTGAGGGACATTCCTTGAAGCTGCCTTTGAGCATGGGAAGACCAACCAGCAGCAGCTGGTGCCTGTAGTGGCTCCCGACTAGAGCCATGTTTTGCCAGGTGTCACTGCTGGGAGCCTGTGGTGAACCTGCATCACCTGTGCTCGGGGCAGGTCAGCCAGCTAACTTGCAATGGCCTGCTTTCCCTTTTTGTTCTCAGGTGTTGTAGGATGGCAAACCCTGCATGCTGGGGCAGAGGCATCTGGCTTGCTCAGGAGACCAGCTTTTTAATCCTTGAAGCTGTTTGAAGAGATGTTCCCTGACGGAGGGAGCTGCCTGTAACTTGCAGCCTTTGTGTTGAGTCTTGTGCTTTAGTGATGTAAAGGAGGCATGGCGCTCCCCTGCCCTCCTGGCCTGGTCTGCAAGCCTGGCTGGGCTGGGCTGGTGACACCTGTGACGTGGTCTTGTAAGTTCAGTCTCACCCATGGCCATGTGTTGCTACCTGCTGCTGAATCCCCTCACTGCGGGGCTTCTGGCAACCCCTGGGCTCAGCTGCCATCTCCATTGGGATTGGCTGGGCCCCCAGCAGTCCAGAAGGGGGGAATTGCAGGCAAGCATCACCTGGGACCTGGATAGCATCTGGCAAAGTGCTCTCTGAAAAGAAATTGCAGCTGGCATCTGTCAGGCAGAGCATGCTGGCTCCTGGGTTGGCTGCCTGCAGTGACCTCCCCTGGGCTGGGGAGACCTGTGCCTGCAGGTGGGATGTGGGCAGGGGCTATGGAAGAAGCCTCAAAGCAGAACTGCAGCATCTGGAGATGTTCCCAGGAGCATCTGAGACGGAGAGGAAAGGAAAGGGTGTGTTGACTTTGGCACACAGGAACCACAAGGGAGAAGGGTTAGGCAACCATAAGATGACAGGACAAGGACTTTGGTGGGTCTGGTTTAAAACAGACCAGAACAGCTTTGGGTGACAGCAGAGTTTCTATTGGCTTTTATTGAATACTTCCCTCAGTTCAAGAGCAGCTCTACCTTCATGTCCACCAGTATCATAACTTGTCATTCAAATGCTTTCCTGAATGATTTAAAACTGACCCCTGGTCAAATTTACAGAAGCATGGTTTTGTTTTGGTTTTTTTTTTGTTTTCTTCCCTCTTGACAGTTTGGCAGTAATGGAACTGGTACTTCCAAATACAGACATGTTCTGCTATCCTAAAGCCCACTGCACTTCAGTACCCTCATGCACCATGTAGTGCAGGACTTCGAATCGAGACATTCCAGTCTTGTGGTCTGCCAGTGCGTATACATGTGTGTATGTGTGTTGTCTTTAAAGTTTGGACCATAGGAACTGAACTCCTGGTCTTTTCTGAAGTGGAGTCTAGGCACTTGTCCATGAGCTTAGGGCATTAAGCAAACTGTTTGAAGATGTGTGGAGATGCTACATCAGTAGTGCTATGCAAACCGTTGCTTCGTTAGCTGGCAGGGAAAAGGAACTATATTCCAGTGAGCAAGCAGTGCCGAGAGGGGTAGGAGAGCGTTTTCTTCAGAGAATATGTGCCAAGGGGCTATCGATACGGCAGCATAGGCTGCGTGTCTTGGCCCAGAGTTAGGAGCTGCTGTCACTAATACCTAAAGCTGAAATCAATACATGGGTACATGTACAAAGTATGCTTGGAAATGACCTCTGGACACTTTCTGGGTAGGTGAACAGGAAAAGTCCTTAAGCAAAATATTCCATATGGAAATAGGATTTCTGTAAGCAGAGGACCCGCCCTGAGTAGCCTGGTCTAGCTTCAGAAGTAGCCCTGCTTTGAGCAAGGGTTGAAGAAGATACCTCCAGCCTGAATGATTTCCTAGCACAACTTTTGTGCTCAGCTGTGGTGAGGTGGGTCCTGCGGCGGTCCAGTGGCATCTGGTGAGGCATCTGACATGAGGGTTTGGTAGGTGGTAGGGAACACTGAGGTCTGATGGTGATCCTTTAGCTCAGGAAGGGCAGAGGCTGTGCAAGGACCAGCATGGTGTGCTGCGCCTGCCTGGTCTTAAAACGCTAAATATGCAAATAAATATGAACTGGAGGCAGAGTCTAAGAGACAGAGGCCATGGTGCTGCAGGCCAGCGTGAGTCAGCAAGGGGCACTTTGCCCTCTGCGTCAGTCCCAGATGGCAGCTCGGGGGCCTGCAGGGAGTCAGCAGCAGGGGCCCTTCGCCCTCTGAATCAATGCCAGCTCCGTGCTGGAGGAGGGCACCCAGGAGGGCTGTTTGCCCGCCCTTTGCTTTACTGTGCCAACACTGACTTCAGTGCCTTAGCGTGGTAAAAGTGGCTGATGTGAGCACCTGGAGAGGGACAAAAAGCGTCCTTCCCCATCTGACCATGTTGACATCTATGTCATGAGGAGGTTCCTGCATGCATTGAACACCAAAGCTAGAGCCCTCGCTGCCTGGCATTAAAACCTCCCCAGCGTATTTCAGTGATGAGGTGCCAGGGAGCGTCCAGCTGAGGTGACTGTACTCCCTGGGTTTAATTCTGCTTTCTACAGTTGTTTCCCAGATGGCTTTTGCACAGGAGGGCTGCACTGCTCGGGAGGCTGGTGGTGTCCCTCACCCCACTGCCAGCCGTCGAGAGTGTAGCGTGCGATGGGTGCAGAGGCTCCGAATGGTGTGCAGGGCCTTCTTGCTGCAGGGCGTGGGGTAAGGGTCAGTGCAGACCATTCGCAGTCTTCCTGATAAATCTGCCCTTGAGGCTATGGCATCAGGGAGCCACGCAATGCCAGCGCTGAGGCAAGCGCTGCAGGGCCTGGAGGTTTGTGCTGCTGTTCCAGTGCAGGTGGGACAGCCTACCCAGGACACCTCTCCCCAAAACCTACCTCTGAGGCAGCTTTACTGCATGGGCATGGAGAAGATGTGAAGATGTGGAAGGAAATGTTTCAAATAAGAGTGGCCCTAAGGTTACAGCATGAGTCTGGCTGACCTTACCTCATAGCCCCCATGCTTGCTTGGTGACTGGTTGTTTTTGATTTTTATGCTTTTCTTTCCACTTCCCCTGCTCCCCCTTCAAAAGAGGGAGATGAGGTGCATTTACCTCCCTGGGCAGAGGTGTAGCCAAACTGAATTCGAGGCTGTTGAGATCTGTGCGGTCCTTGGACAGAATGGACAACGAAGCATGAAGGATTGCTTCTGTGGGGAGGTGTTACATGGCCACAGCTTGTTCATGCAAATCCCGTGTGCCCACTCTAAGAAGCTACAATTCACAGCCCTGCCTCTGAAACAGGCCACTGGGTCTGACCAGGACTTGGATCTGGCCCAGGTTTGGAGTCAGATGTGCAGCTGTGGCAAGCAACTGCAGTATCTGGATCTGATCTCCAACAATTTCTGGCCTTGAGACTTGTGGCTCAGACCCAGAAGAGGAAGGGGGTGAAGGTGTGATGTTCCCAGTAATGGAATAAAGCAAAGCTGTGAGATAATGCCTTTGGATGTGTCCTCTGTTGGCTTTGTTTGGGTAACTTGTTAATTCTCTTCTGAAGAAACAATCCTGGGTTAATAATATATATAAAGAGGCAGGTTTGGGCTTCTTGTCTGGTTGAAGGTTCCCTGGATACTGTTCTTCCTTCTCTTATACCTGAGAGATTTCAGGAGCCTGTCATCTCAGGTGAGCACATGACTTTCCCTTTCGGAAGCTGAGTTTGAGCTCCCTCAGCTCAGATAGCTTTGGGACATGGTGCATTCTGCTTGAAACCCTCAGCTCTCCCTAAAACTTGGCAAAGATGTGGGAGATGGGGGAGGAATGCACAAATCCTTTTGGGGAGCAACATCTCTTTCTCATCTCACCTACTTTTCTTTTCTTCCACCATGTTCTGCATGGTACTGTAACCATAGCATTTTGGGGAGCTGCTGGGCTCTGTCAAAATGCTAGAGTCCACTACTCTAGGTGGTTTTGTTCAGGACACAAAGTGTTGCTGCTGACTCAGGCCTTGCTGTGGTATGTGCTGCCACCTGCCAGAAATTAGTGTGGCTTTGCAGTGCTACCTCCTGTTTTATCCCTCCCACTCTGCTCTCACTTCCCTTTCTCACTCTCCCTTCAGTTCTTCTCTGTTTCCCCTTCACGCCTGGGTGCTCAAATATCCTTTTGTCTGAGCTTTCACAGCTCTGTATAACCCATTTCTTCCCAGGTCTCCTAGTGTATCTGCATGGCACCCTGTTTCACCTTCTGTCATCAGCAGGGGTGACTGCCTTGCAGAAGAGGTCTCTTCACCCTGCAGCTCTGGCCAGTGTTGTCAACCATGCGTGAGAAGGGCATGGGGTGCTTTTCTCTCAGGTCCCAGCAGGCTGCAGTGCTCTCACACTGTTCCCTGGAGCTGGGGCAACTCAGCTCCTGCAGCAAGAACTGCACTATCCCTTCCCTAGCCAGTTCCCTGCAGCAGGGTACACAGTACACAGTGGGATCGCTTATTGCCAGATCCCCTCTAACCACCCAAATACTTCAAGAGCTCTCAAAGAGCTCCTGCTGCCTGAATCCCTTTGATTAGATATCTGCCATCCCTTACTAACCTCTCAGTGCCAGGCCTTGGGCCCCCATTCCCTGTGCTTCAGTGCCTTTTTATGCTCTTCCCTTGGCTGTGAGGGCTCTGCTCTCCCTTTATTTCCTCCATGGCCAATTCTGCATTAATCCCTAGGAGAGGAGCAAGGTGATGTGGAGAGGGAAGACCAAGAGGGTGGTGTGCATTCACTTCTGATGCTCTCTTCATCCAGGTGCAGGGACAAAAAAAGCCAGGATTGGGTTTAGACAGCCTTTATCTGAGTGACCTGGAAGACTGTGCTAGCTAGAGGTGCCATAAAAGCAGGTGATGGCAGGACTGTGCTATCAGCAGGCAGCTAGGGTCCTACTGCAAATGTGGTAGAGATCTGCAGGTGCTTTCTGTCCACCAAGGGAACTGACCATTAATTCCTGCTCACCTTTCCTGTCTGCTTACTGTGAAAAGGTCTGCCTTCTTATGCCATGGCTGCCCACTTTCCTTAGAAGTCTTTGCAGAAGAACTTCACAGATAGCTGGATTATTCTCATGCTTATGATTATTGACGCCTTCTAAGAGCTACAAGAGGGAAGATTTCCTTACAAGAGTTATATTGACTCTTCCCAAAGTATGTCATACTTATACATGTCCGTTAATTTTATTCTTTTGTTAAAATTTCTATTAACTGGGCCACTACAGATGCCAAACCTTGAGCTTCCTAAATCCTCCTAGACTTCTCCCCTCTTTGCTATATACCTTGCCACCCTGCAATTCAGTGATTAAAAGGAGGTTTAAGGCAAGAGGCCACTCACTGCTATTAGCAACTGTTTCACCTCCGAGTTGCTTGGGAAGCCCTGAGACCCTGTGGTGGGTTGACCTTGGCAGGATGCCAGGTGCCCACCAAAGCCACTCTATCACTCCCCTCTTCAACCAGACAGGGGAGGAAAAAAAATACATTGAAAGGCTCGTGGGTTGAGATAAGGACAGGGAGAGATCATTCGCCAGTTACCATCATGGGCAAAACAGACTCAACTTGGTGAAATTAATTTATTACCAGTCAAAATCAGAGTAGGAGATGATAAAAACTGCTGAATCTTAAAACACCTTCCCCTCACCCCTCTTCCCAGGCTCCACTTTGCTCCTGATTTTCTCTCCTTAATCCCTGCAGCGGCACAAGGGGATGGGGAATGGGGGCTGGGGTCAATTCATCACACTCTGTCTCTGCTGCTCCTTTCTCCTCAGGGGAGGACTCCTCACACTCTGCCCCTGCTCCAGCCTGGGGTCCCTCTTGCAGGAGACAGTCCTCCATGAACTGCTCTAGTGTGGGTCCTTCCCACAGGCTGCAGTTCGTCATGAACTGCTCCAGCATGGGTCCATAATTTCCACAGGGTGCAGTCCCTCAGGAACAGACCATTCCAGTGTGGGTCCCCTGTAGGGTCACAAGTTCTACCAGCAAACCTGCTTCAGTGTGGGCTCCTCTCCCCACGGGTGTGCAAGTCTTGCCAGGAACTTGATCTGGCGCAGGCTTCCCACAGGGTCACAGCCTCCTTACTTTGGGCATCCACCCGCTCTAGCTTGGGGTCCTCCATGGGCTGCAGGTGGAGATCTGCTCCACCACTGACCTTCACAGGCTGCAGGGGGACAGCCTGCCTCACCATGGTCTTCATGGGTTGGACTAGATGATCTCCTGAGGTCCCTTCCAACCCTTGCCATTCTGTGATTTTTGTGATTCACCAGGGGCATCTCTGCTCTGGTGCCTGGAACACCTCCTCCCACTCCTTCACTGACCTTGGTGTCTGCAGGGCTGTTTTCTCTCGCATCCTCTCACTTCTCTTTTCTCTCTGGCTACTGAGTCACAGCCAGGTTTTTTTCCTTCTTAAATACCTTAACACAGAGGTGCTACCACTGTTGCTGATTGACTTGGCCTTGGCCAGCATCAGACACAAGGAAAACTTCTAGCAGCTTCTCACAGAAGCCCCCCTGCTACCAAAACCTTGCCACACAAACCCTGTACAGACCCTCTTGACCAGACCTGCTAATTCCATGCCTTTTGCACAGTCACTTTTATTTTGGATAGGTCCTTTGGTTTAGTCTCCCACAAAACAGGATCCTTTGTGGGAATTTCTCCATTTTCTTCCACTCACAAATAATTAATTTAGTTTTGTTTCAATGTCCTTGTTTTCTCTGACTGCTTCTTTTATACCCTGCTCTTCAGTTGTCCTCAAAGCTTGTGAAAAGGTTTCTGCTTTCAGTATCTATAGGAAAGGACTTATTACTACTTCTGGTGGCTTCTGGTAGTTGTTTTTCAGACTGGTTTTTTTTATCTTTGCTTTGTTGTGGTTTTACATTTCATTGAGATCACGATCAATTCAATTTTCCTCATCTGAATGCAAGGTCAGCTTGTTGAAGAGTGCATACTGATAATCCCTTTGGCGCAACATTTTAGCCACATCAGTTTCCTTTTGCCAAGTCTTCTAAAGAGGTGGTAGGTATTGGCTTTGGGCTGCCAGTGTGATGCCCCTGCATAACCTCCATGCCACCTGTGATGACTGAATTCCCTCAGGTGCCCCTCTCTGTTCTGACTGGCTTGTGACAAGTGTCTCACTTCCCTGCAGCTTCTACCACAGCTATGCTCAGCTTCAAAAGGGGCTGTGTTTTGGAATGTGGGAGGGGGTCACAATTTTAGGATTCAAGGCTTTCTCTTTGCTTATGAATTCAATTTTTACTCAACTGGTTCAGCTTGATTTTGAAAGAAGTAAGGCACATGCAATGGTACTGTCTCCTCTGCTGTTACATGGACCTGCTTGCTAAATTGGGTGAAACCGGCTGTGAGATGAAGGGCTTACCTTACTCAAACTTCATTGATAGGTAGGGGAGAAAGAGGGTTAGTGCCTTGACTGCCTTCTGTTTGGGTCAGCTGGCCAAATGGTGCCTGCACAGCTTGCAGAGCCATCACCTAAAGGCAGCAGCTGGAGCACGAGTAGGGAGGGAAAGCAGGACTGTTGTGGTGAGCAAACACACGAGCCCTAGGAAGGAGCTGGGGCTTGCGAGGTGCATGGGAGTTAGGAGCGTGGGCAGTACTGTTGGGAGTACTGATTGGGGTTGAGATAAAAGATGGTCTGGGGGGTGGAACACAGGTATTGTGGGGGGATGAGTATGTACTGTGTGGGTGGGCAGAACACAGGTGGAGAGGGAAGGGAGGAACTGAGGAAGAGCAGCGGGAAAGCAATGAAACAACGTGTGAGTTTTGGGGTTGTTTTTAAGCAAGGCTTTATTTTTTTCTATTTTCAGTCCTGCAGCTAACTGCTGGGCTTGATTCTCCCTCTCTCCCACCCATTTACATGCCATGGGTGCATATGAAATTCAAAGCACAGACTTTATCCTCAGGAATATCCCCTTGCTGTTGTTGCACAAGAGCCCAGCACTGCCTCCTATGGAAGTATGGCTGAGGGTTGAATTTTGACAGCAAGCAACAGCTCTGGTGGCTGAGAAGGAAGAATTGAGCTGTCTCCTGATGTCTGAGTGCAGTCTAGTGTATTCTAATAAAATCAGCAGCTAGATTCTGAATTTGTATTTGAAATGCCTCAGCTGTGTTTGGAGATCTGTTTCAATGGCAAAAAGCTCATGAAGCTACACTGTGACTTCCTTCTCTGTTTGCTGATTGTATTTCCCATTTCTTCACGGTGGAAAGTTTGAAACCCTGCCAGGAAGTAAGCCTTTTCCCCATGGGACTGTGAGTCTGTTGTGGCTTGGTTGGCCGTGGGCAAGGGCGGGGGGGGCATGCAGAGGATTACTCTGACTGAAATCTCGGCATGAAATTTGAGGGCATAACTAGGTTTCAGCAAGCAATTAGGGAGACTTAATTCCAGTGAGAGGGCCAAGCCTGAAGACAAAAAAAGTGCTGGAAGGATGTTGGAAAGAAAGGCAGGCAGCATGCATCTTCTCAAGGGACTAGGCTTCTGTCCTGCAGCTGCTCTTCTTCTTGTACTACAGTACTCTTTGCACACTATACAAAAAGGAGAAGTGAAGTCAGCTCAGTGCACACGAGACATGAGGAGGCTCCTTGGTAAAGAAATCCAGCTACAAATGCCCCATTCTGTTTAGGGGCATATCTATAATCTGTGTTCAGATGTCCACCACATCACTCCCCTGCCCTTTACCTTCTACCATGCTGTTCTCCTCTGTTGTCTGATGCGTGTTCTTCCTTGCATGGTCCTATCTCACTTCCAACTCTGCCCTGTGTATCCTCTGTGCTAACTCCCTGGATGTCCTGCTAGCGTGTCATTCTGGTCTGCCTTGAGGAAATTCCAGCTAGCCAAACTAACCAAGCAAATCTTCTTTCTGGTTGTTTTGGAGACCTTATTGTGGCTTTTCAATACTTAGAGGGGGCTTATAAGAAAGTCGGAGAGAGACTATTTACAAGCACCTGTAGTGACAGGACAAGGGGCAATGGTTTTAAACTGAAAGAAGCTAGATCTAGATTAGATATAAGGAAGAAATCCTTTACAATGATGGTGGTGAGACACTGGAACAGGTTGCCCAGAGAAGTTGTGGATGCCCCATCCCTGGAAGTGTTTAAGGCCAGATTGGACAGGGCTTTGAGCAACCTGGTCTGGTGAAAGATGTTCCTGCCCATGGCAGGGTGGTTGGACTGGATGATCCTTAAAGGTCCCTTCCAGCCCAAATAATCCTGTGATTACTGAGTCCTATCTGCTGAGTGAACCTTTCTCAATCTCTTTCTCAAGGGTATGCTGACTCATTGGCATTTCTTCTCAGAAATCCTTCTGATTCAGCAAGTATCTTACCAGTAATTTCCCTTAATTGTCTCCTTTCAACATCTGCCCCAGCCTGAAATCAGACTAAACAGTAGTCTGACATTTTCCCTGAGGTAATATTTGAGGCCATTACCAGAAAGCAGAAAAGGGACATAAAAGACAGTATTGGAGTAAAAAATATAAACCAGCCCTTTTCAGCCTCAGAAATGGAGCCTGACTCCCTGAAGCAAGCACTGCTCTGAACTTCTACAGGCTGTAAATCAGGTCGTGGTAGAGAGGTCCCTGTGTGTGCTCTTCCCAATAATCTCTCAAACAATCAACTTCTTTTTTATGTTTATTCCACTTTGCTTGTTCTTCTCCTCGACCCTAGCATCATCCTTCTCTGTTTCTCCTTGGATGTATCAAACTTCTGATTATTTTGATTCCTCTGCCTAAGGCTGCAACTGCCCGGTGTCACTTCTACAGGAACAATTCCTCATTTTAGATTTTGCCAACTGGGGCTGACTTCCCAGGATGAGATATAGGATGTGATATTTGATGTAGCAAGTGCAGCTTAACCACAAGAGACATGTGAGGGCAGAAAGCATTTTGTATTGGGCTGTGGTGCAGGTTAAACTGGGCTAAGACCCATGATAGCTGCACACCTAGGAGCAATGACAGAATTACCAACAGATAAAGAAAGGCATGAAGATAAGGGAAGAAGAGAGAGTAAAAAAAGAAGGATGAAAAAAGAAAAAAAAAAGATTGTAAGAAGGAAACCTATTAGCTGAGAATCTGATATGGGGAAGGAGGAGCGCAACTTCCTTTTCAGTTGTTAGGTTCTCATTTTTTTCTCTCTCAGAAGTTTCCACAGTGCTGGGGCTGATTTCCTGGGCTAAGAAACTGAAGAGCATTTCTGAGCTCCCAGGAATTCTCAGGTTGCTGCCAGTGCTTCCAGTGTTCAGCACAGCCTTCTCTGACAGACTGAGGGTGAATGAGCAGACAGGAAAGGTTCAGTAACCTACTGGTGTTTCTCTCTAGAACCAGGAACCAAAAAGTCCCACCTTTTACATAGCAAAACAGGGATCAGTGTTCACACTGTGGTTAAATGGCATCAGAAATCACCTACGCTGAGGTGAAGTTCAAGAATGCATCACTGCCTGCAGTGGCTGAAGGTAAGGAATTGGTGGGTTATTCAGGGGAAGGAAACCTAGAGGGAGGAGGGCTGAAGAACAGGGAATGGACACTTTTTTTTCTGTGGCTCTGGTTCCTAGCTGTTCTTGAAAAATTTGTAAGAAAAAGGAGTTGTCTGCCACTACATGAGCAGGAGACTGAAGGAGTTTTGAAGTAAAAGGGTCAAGGAAAGTCTACAAGAGGAGAGGTGGGAATCTTTAGGTGGTTGGAGCAGCAACATGAACAAAGATGACTACTGGGAGCACGAACAGTAGGTTTCAAGTGAGCATTTAATAAGGAACGTATTTGGGCTCCCTTAGTCCCCTGGTTGCAACACCAATAGTGCTGAATCATAGAGGATCCAGGATGAATGCTTAGCCCTGGTACGATAAGTAGCTGCCTCTTTATATGTTATCTAGTCTTGGATGAGAGAGTAGTTTTTTGGCAAATACTGAGTACCAACTTACAAACAATCTGATCTGTCACAAAGGTGGAGGAGGTCCTGGAGCAGGAAATGGCAGCAAATAAGCCCAAGCCCTGGCTGCTACTGCTCTTGCCTCTGACAGAGTGAGGCTACAGATTCCTGCTTATGAAGAGAGCAGGAGTAGAGAACCAACATGCCTCCTTACAGTAGAGCAATCAGTTGCCCTCTGCATCTTCGTGAGAGGTGACACTGGCTGCAGAAATTTATAACCCTATTGTATTTTGTTGATTGAGAAATGGTCCCTGGGAGAAGAGAGACCCAAAAGTTAAAAGGAAGAATGGGTTTGAACAAAACACCCTAAAATACACAGAGGAAGAATTATCTAAGACCTGGAGGAAAATCCATTTCTGTGATTGATGTCTACCACTCCTGATAAATAATTAACACACCAAACAAATAATTTTTTATTGCTATTAAAAATCATGGTTGTAAAATGGTGCCTTTACTTAGCTTTGTGCAAATTTAAGACATGTTTTGATTGGTATGTATTCTGTAGTTATTGTGCCACAAATAGGAACACATAGAGATGTTCTATGTATGGCTCATTGCTTTCCACCCTTAGATGCAGGACCCTACACAACAGCAAGTTCCAGAGGGGTGAAAGTATGTGTGTGTAAATGAATGAATAAATAATGCTGCTAAGGTTGTTAACTTGCCTGCTTACCACTTTACCTCTGTTTTACAATCCCAAACAGAGCAGGCATCAGCTCCAGGTTATTCCTTGCTTGCTCTGAGGCATGAGTCATGGAAATAAAGAATGTACATACTCCTGACTGACTTGAAAGCTCACTGTTTTTGATGCATCAAGCTTAGCTGGTTCTGGTTACAGCTAGTATTTCCATCATGGTGAGGTGGAGGTGGTCTAAGTTCCCCACTGTGTTCCCAATGACCTATTCCAAAGACACCTGATCCAGCCATGTTTGCTTGAGCTGCTGCTGCCAGGCTCATGCTATAGGTTTGGGTGTGTGCTCAGAGTCTGTCTTTGAGTGTGTTGGTCCTAGTGATCACACACTTAGCTTATACTTCAAATTCAGAGAAGTGTCTAGTAGTACCATTGCACACAGTGCTAATGTCTCTCACAGCCTCATGATATGCTCATAGGATGAGAGTTATGACTGAAAATTATTGAAAGATTGAGGGAGTCTTGCTGCTCTGTTGTCTTTCTGAGTGGTTACCCTGGCCATGCAGACTCCATGTTGATAATGGCCAAGCTCACCTGGGTTTTCCCGTTCTGTAGTCTCTTCTAGTCAGGCGCTAGAGATAACAAAATTGGCAGTCACTGGAAGATAGAGAGAAGAAGGAAGCATATAATCTGTGTCAGGAAGTAGCAGAGACTACTGGGATGGGTTTCATACCACAGTGCAATGAGGGTTCCCGCATTTCCAACCAGGATTTCCCAGGTAGAAGCATAGGTATCTGTTCTGCACAGCACTTGTTGCATGTGCCTAGGAGATGTGCATTTACTTGCTGAATAACCAGCATATGCCCATCAGGTCTGTTGTGTTGTGATCGTGCTGGACATGCTGCAAGCATGCAGACTTACTGTAGGAAGCATTTTGCAAGATTAACCCACTGAGTATGCACAAAATCTACTGCACTTCAGTTGCGTTGGTGAGGTGCACACATACTGGTAGTGCTCTCTGTGCCACCTGGGTGTGAGTGTGGGATGCACGGATCTCGCTGGGCACAGGTTGAACAGTCAATCTGTGGACATGCAGGACCTCAAAAATCATTTGGACTGGTCAGATCTGTTGTCTGAAATAAGTGGCTGGACTCCAGGCCATGATCCACATCCTTGTTTTCACTACAGACAAAAGCTCTGGCTAGAAAAACATGATTTGGACTGGAAATCTGGATCTTGTCTGTCTATGATTGTTTTCTCTTCTGATAATGAAAGATGATGCATTTTGCCCTGCTGTAATAGCCTCCCCCAAATTTTTGGGAAATAGTTAGAGGGCTTGCCCAGGCAGCAGTGTTCTGGAAGTCTTGCTCACTAGGCATGGCCGGCAGGCAGGAATTTCATGCTGAATAGTGAATGAGGTCTCTCTAAAGCTTATCATTAACATCATTCTCTCTCAAAACTTCTTTACTCCTGTCCTGTAGTGAGTGCTGCTCTCTCTGTACTCTCCTGTTTGCCCTGGCTTGTGTACCTGCCGCCACCTAGAACACTCTCCTAACAAGTGTTTGCTTCTCCTTCATGTGACCCATTCTCCTGCCTGCTCCCAAACCTCCTCAGTACTGGCAGTATCCCTCTAGACAAAAATCAGGCCCTGGCAAGTCTAAATCTGAGTGGGATACTTTACTCAGGCTGCTGGACACAGCCCTCTCTTCTCCCCAGGCATCCAGCCTAGCGCAGCCTAGTTTTACTACAGAAAATCTCTGAACCCTGGCTTGGAAAGCAGAGATGGAAGGGAAATTTTTTTTCTCTCTTCCAGTGATTCTGGGCCATCATCGCTTTGTGCATTTTTTGTCTCTTGCCCTCATTCAGCTTACACCAAGCTTCTTCTACAAAGAAAGTCCAAAAAGCTAAGAAGGAATTGAAGCAGTCATAAAAATTTTTCTGGGGAGAAGTCAATATGACATTTTCATGTGAATGTCACAAGTATCAGATAGAGCAATGTTGTATTTGGCAGCTCTGGGCTCAATCTAGAAAGACATTGTTTCACGTGAAGGCCTCACCCCCAAACACCAGCAATTAACATTGCTAGCTCACCAACGGGGCTGGGACTGTGAACAGTGTCGCTGAACCTGACCTTCTCCAGAAACCACAGAGGTCGCCTGCACTGTACCAATCTTCCCCTCTCCCAAACTGCGTAACTTCATCAGAAATGAAACTGCATTTTTTTTGAGCAGCTGTTCCTTGAGTTGTACATCCTTGGTATGTGGGCTGACAGAAGCATAGTTGACTGTTGCGGTGTGTTTGGTGTGTTCCTTCACTTTTAGTACCTCCTGAGACAAAGAAGCATGAGCACCATCCCCAGAAATGCCCCCCTTGGCTCCCGTGGTTGATCTCACTGCTGCTCCTCTTGGTGTGCATTGCCCTCATTATTGTTCTGCTTGGTGAGTATCTGCAGGCTGGTTATGGGAGAGAGGTCTGGGGGAAGTGCTGAGAGAAAAGCAGAGAAATCAGAGCCCAGGAGGGAGCTTTTACTCAGGAACTGTTTTGTCATGAGAAAGGATGCAAGCTCCCACATTTGGGCTCGGAAAACCTGAATGTTGAATCTTTGAAAGGTATATTCAGGAGCAAAATCTTTCCTGATTACTTAAACTTTGGGGATTTAAGGGTACAGTTGCAACATGACACGAAACAGATATTTTGGCCAACTGGTATACGGGAGCGAGGATTACCACAGCATTATGCCAGACAGTTCTGTTGTACGCATCCTCTTTCTTAGAATGACAGAAAGAGTTAGGTGGGAAGGGACTTCTGGAGGTCTCTAATCTAACGCCCCACTTGAAGCATGGCCATCTTCAAAGTTTCAGGTTGCTTGGACTTTCTGTAAAGTCTCAGGCTTTTCTGCCCTGACTTTGTTCATGCTTGCATACATCCCCCAAATCTTCTACTGTTTACCTTGAAGCCTTTTCAGTGTTCCCAGATTGTACATCCTCTATCTTGCATGGCATCTTTGGAACCGTGGAACAATTCTCTACCTGCATACCACACAAAAAGAGCTTGATTACATTCAGCAGATGGGAAAAGGCCTGGAGATGGAAGCACAAGGTCCTGCACTTGAGCTCTCTGAGGTGCTTTGACACAGTCCATGTCCTAATGGAAAAAAAAACAGCTTTTCACAGCTAGTCCTGGCATCTCCAGGATTAATTGTGCAGTGCAAACTCTCTCACCTTTTTAGTGTTAACTGCATTCTGCTCGAATAATTCATTAAAAGTGATGCTTTCACATGCAGTTTGTGGAGAATGTGATCAGTTTCATTCTTATTTTCTGCTGAGGATCATTCATGGCATGTTTGCACAAAGTGTCAGTAAAGATGATGGATTCTGGAAGAAGGCATGTTGTCACGCTAAATTGCTGCCCTTCCTTTTGCTGTCATGAGTTCCCAAGTCCCAGAAGTTTGTATTGCTTTGTTCCCAAATGCATAACTTTTCACAATACTCTGTTAAATGGTTGGGGAGATTTAGGGTAGTCTGTTAGAGTCAAATACAATCATAGAATCATAGAATTGTTCAGGTTGGATAAGACCTTTAAGATCAAGTCCAACCATTAACCATTGCCCAGTCTTCCACTAAACCATGTGCCTAAGCACCACATCTAGATGTCTTTTAAATACCTCCAGGGATGGACACTCAACCACTTCCCTGGGCAGCCCATTCCAATGCTGGACAATCTTTGCACTGCAAAAATTTTTCCTAATATGCAATCTAAACCTCCCCTCACACAACTTGAGGCTATTTCCTCTTGTCCTATAGCTTGTTACTTGGGAGAAGAGACTGACCCCCACCTCACTACACCCTCCTTTCAGGCAGTTGTAGAGAGTGACAAGGTTTCCCCTCAGCTTCCTCTTCTCCAGGCTGAACACCAGTTCCCTCAGCTGCTCCTCATAAGACTTGTGCTCCAGACCCCTCGACAGCTTCGTTGCCCTTCTCTGGACATGCTCCAGCACCTCAATGTCCTTCCTGTAGTGAGGGGGCCCAAAAGTGAACACAGTATTTGAGGTACAGCCTCACCAATGCTGTATAGAGGGGAAGAATGATGTCCCTGGTCCTGCTGGTCACAGTATTTCTGATACAAGCCAGGATGCTGTTGGCCTTCTTGGCCACCTGGGCACACTGCTGGCTCATATTCAGCTGGCTGTCAGTCAGCACCCCCAGATCCCTCTCTGCCAAGCAGCTTTCCAGCCACTCTTCCCCAAGCCTGTAGCATTGCGTGGGGTTGTTGTGATGCAAGCGCAGGACCTGGCACTTGGCCTTGCTGAACCTCATACAATTGGCCACAGCCCATTGATCCAGCCTGTCCAGTTCCCTCCGTAGAGCCTTGCTACCCTCAAGCAGATCAACACTTGCACCCAGCTTAGTGTCATCTGCAAAGTTGCTGCAGGTGCACTCAATCCCTTCGTCCAGGTCATTGATAAAGATGTGAAACATAACTGGCCCCAACTCTGGGCCCTGGGGGACACCGCTTGTGACTGGCCTCCAACTGGATTTAACTCCATGCACCACCACCCTTTGGGCCTTGCCATCCAGCCAGTATTTTACCCAGCAAAGCATATGCCCATTCAAGCCATGAGAAGCCAGTTTTTTACCCAGCCAGTTTCTCCAGGAGAATGCTGTGGGAGACAGTGTCAAAGACTTTACTAGAGTCCGGGTACACCACATCCACAGCATTTCCCTGGTCCACTAAGCGAGTCACCTTGTCACAGAAGATCAGGTTAGTCAGGCAGGACCTGCCTTCCATAAACCCATGCTGACTGGGCCTTGTCACCTGGTTGTCCTGTACGTGACACATGATGGCAGTCAACATGATCTGCTCTATGACCTTCCCTGGCACCGAGATCAGATTGATGGGCCTGTAGTTCCCTGGATCCTCCTTCCATCCCTTCTTGCAGATGGGCATCACATTTGCTAATCCTTAGTTAACCGAGACCTCCCCAGTCATGCAGGACTGCTGATAGATGATGGAAAGGGGCTTGGTGAGCACTTCCACAGCTCCCTCAGTACCCTTGGGTAGATACCATCTGGCCACACAGACCTGCATGTGTCTAAATGGTGTATCAAGTGGCTAACCACTCCCCCTGGGATTGTGGGGGCTTCATTCTGCTCTCAGTCCCTGTCTTATAGTTCAGGGGGCTGGGTATCCCAATAACAACTGGTCTTACTATTAAAGATTCAATAATGCATTTAAATTAAAACACAAGAACAAATTGCACTTAGCAGAGGGTAGCAATTGCAACGCACAGTTGAATCACAGCACAAATGTGATTCTCATTACCAGTCTCTGCCATATGCTCAACATCAAGACCCAGAAGGAACATGTGAGTTAAAGCCAGCTCAGGCCCATGGCTTTCTTCAGACATGCTTTTGTTAGTCGTGCAGTTTTTTACCACTGGTTTAGGCTGAGCCACGCATACGTGTGCCCCATGCTGCTCTGGCTAACTTAGCAAGACACTGCCCTTGTTTTGAATTTTTTCGAGGGATGAGCAGCTACACAGCTGTTCAATCCACTCACCTGATACAACTGCTTGGTTCACTCACTCACCTGAACTAGAACAAAGGCCTCTGTCTGGTCCCCTTTGTGTTGAGATAAGGTCACCTTTCTTTGCAACAGGTGTGGTCAGCCGCGCATCGCCCTTGCCCATCTCCTCTGAGCCCTCTTCCATTCCACAGGAATTCACTCGTCCCTCTCAGAGGCCACTGTGATTACTCAGCCCTCCCCACTAGTGACACTATTTCTAAGGGAAACGGTTGATAAAAATAGACATCTGCATTACCTAGCACACCCTGATCGGCTTCCAATCAATGTCCTGGAGTGCCTGAGTTTGTGATAAGTCCTTCGGGTTGTGGATGTGGCCTGCTGACACCTGTCACCAACACTGCCTTGCTCCCCATGAACTGGATGGTAAGTCCTAGGAGTTTACCTTCTGCCCTGGTTTCAGCAGCTCCAGCCGTATGGGGTTACCTCCCCTGGACTGTCTTTGCTGCTGATGGAATGGGCCCACCTCCTGCCTTACCCATCCAAACTCGTGTTGATGTCTACCTTAGGAGGAGATCAAGCGTGCCACTAAAGCGCTCCTTTTAACTCCCTGGTTGTCAAAGAGACAAAGAGAGGCAGCTTGGCTGTAGGTATCTGCCTGGTAAACGCCTGTGGTTGGGTGGAATCAATCCCACCCTGCCTGGCGTGTCCTCAGTGTGATGTCCCCTTGGTCCTTCATGATGTCTCCGTGGTCCTTCTGCTCCCCGACATGGAAGATTGCCTCTTTCTGCTGGGGGAGGCAGCCATGCCACTTGTTTGGGCTGGTTTTCTCAGAGCCTTGGGACAGGGATCCACTAACCCCACACCTTCAGCTCTGCAGCGCCCGTGGGGACCTGATGCCAGCTCTGCCCAGAGTGGTGACGAGCCCACAGCCCTGCAGCAGCAATTCCTGGAGTGGCAGTGCATCTCGGTGGTGGCGCAAGGCAAAGGTCAGTAGTGGTGGCAGGGGTGCAGGAGGTCTTTGGGACGGGGACAATGAATGCTGGGGTGCTGGGGCCTGCTCCGACAGCAAGCAGCAGCGGGAGCAGACTCTGTCTGGAGAGGCAGACTCCAGAGGAGAGAGGTGGGGAGAAAAAGGATGTCCTGCTCACAGCTTAGGGGGAGGAGAGGGCCATGTTAAGGATGCCCTGGAGGGCAGGGTGGCTGTGCCCACTGGCAAACAAAAGGGAGAGCCTACAGCCAGGCGGGGAAGGTGAACAACGGAGCAATAATAAAAGTGCAGCTCTAGGCAGGGAAAGAAGAAACATTCCCTGTTCCCTGGGGCTAAAGGCATACAAGGAGAAGTCAAACCAGGTCACCAAAATAACTTTGTCAAGACCGGAGATCCTGTTACAAGGATTGCCATGGATTTGCCTACACAAAGCTCACTGGTCATACCCCAAGGCAACTGGAAGAAATACCTGTACTAGCCTCATTTTTTTGAGCCCTTGCTGTCAGGGAAAGTGATCTCAGGAGGACATTGTCCCTGGAGAACTGGGATCCTTGCTGTCACCATCGCTCTTGCTATGAGCATTCACCTCTGTGGTCTCTCCCCGCACAGGGAGAGGCTGGATGTGCTGCCCAAAGGGCTGGAAACGCTTTGGAAAAAGCTGCTATTACATATCGGATGATATGATGGGCAGGAATGAGAGTGCGAAGAACTGCACTGGGATGGGCTCCCACCTGGTGGTGATCAACACCGAAGCAGAGCAGGTACGTGCAGGGCTGAGAGAGGGGCACGGCAGCTAGAGCCACAGTGCCAGGCCCTGGAGGGGACTCAGAGCCCCCCTCAGAGCTCCCTTCTGCCACCAGCCCCTGTCCCCCCCACCCCAGGGACTCCGGCCGCCTCCCTCTGCTCAGTACTGCACCTCATGGACTTTGCACTCTCCCTGATTTCCAGGCAGGGCCCCCGCCCGCCTCCCTCTGCTCAGTACTGCACCTCATGGACTTTGCACTCTCCCTGATTTCCAGGTTTTCCTCACTAGCCAGCTAGAGGTTTCAAGAGGGAAGAATTACTACATCGGTCTGCGATCACAGGTGGTGGGCCAGTGGCAGTGGGTGGACCAGACTCCATATAATGAGTCGGCAGCGTGAGTATTCCTGGAAGGAGAGTGTTTAGCGCGGCTCCTGGCAGTGCAAGGGAGTGGGAGAGATGGGAGTGTGTCTGCTGGTGCTTGAGAGGGAGGTGAGAGAAATCCCTGTGAGGGGACAATGATGGAGCAGGAGAGGGCTGTAGGCCGCCAGGATCCCACAGCCCCATCCATGCTGGTTAGTGGTTGTTAGTTAACTACCTGTGACGTGGCCATCGATGCTGCAGGCACAGAAGCAGCTGCATCTCGCCAGCAGAGAAGCACCCTTCAGAGATGACCAGCCTTGCCTTATGCCCATGCTGCCCCCACCATGGCCATGTGCACATGTCTGCCCAGGCCAGTGCTGTGCCAGCGCTGTGATGCTATGGAATCACGTGATGGAGCACAGGGAGAGGTGACCAGGGCTGTCCTCGCTGTGCCTTCTTCTGGAGGACAAACTGGCCCTGGAGGCAGCCACATGCCTCTGCTGGGTGTGAAGTGCATGGGGTGAGTGGTGGTGAGCAGCTCCCCCCCACCAGGACTGAGCGGGTCCCTGTTGTGTTGGCTGTAGGAAGAAGGCAGTTTCCCATGCGAGACTGGTGCCAGTGGGATAGCAGAGCGGGAGGAAGGGTACTGCTTCTGGCTGTGAATCAACATCTGGAATTTCTCTCTCTCCCCTCCAAGCCTTGCTCTGTGGGGTACGCTGGGCAGTAACAGTCTGTCTCTATCTCAGGTTCTGGCGGGAAGGGGAACCAAGTAATGTGTCTGTTGAGATGTGCGTTGTAATCCATACGACTCCAAGCATACACAACTGGAATGATTTCCGATGCGAGAGCTCTTATCGAATTTGTGAAGCTGCAGCAGTAACTGTGTGATGGAGCAAACGTCATCCTGAGTAACACTGAGGCATGAGTAGTGAGCTGGGAACAGCTTAGGGCTGAGTGGGGAGGGATGGGGGACCTGGATCCTGCGTCTTCACTCTGCTGGATGGGACAATGTGAGTGGAAGTGTCCTGCATCCCCAGTGCAAGTATCAGGTCAGGGAAAACATGAAGTCTCAGCATCATCAAAGCAGGTCCTGGGCTCTTGTGTCCTCTTCTCCCTGAGTGGGTCCAGCAGCCACTGGCTGAGAAGAGGTTGAGTTCTCCAGGAAGATGACACAGGCATGGAAGACAAATGCTCAGAGCTGTGATTTCCTTTGTCTCCTTGAGCAGAGGTTTCTGCTTTTTCTTGCAGTGCACAGAGAATGTCCTGTACTTGCTTTGGTTTTGCTGAACAAATACTGATTCCTTATCCAGCGGAAAATCGAATATTAAAGCAAAGAAAAAGTCTTTGTGTGGCCTCTCTTTCTCTCTCTCTCCCTCTCTAAGCTGCTGGTGGTTTGTGTAAGCACGATGAAAACATGTTGCTGTGCCAGGATCGAGCCTTATGCACTTACTGCAGCAGAAGTTGCATCCACCCCGTTAAAGTGAAGGCCTCCAAGACAACCTGGCTACAGAGTCCCATTGCACACAGCCAAAGCTCTGGAGGGGACAGGGCTCAGGAAACCAACTCTAGGGCTATCATCGCTATTAGTTTCCATGGCTGAAAGTCTTGCCTGGGAGAGTAACGGGAGCTTGTGCCAGGTTGACCAAGGAAGGGAAGTTGTCACCAGCGGCAAAATGATGGGGGCCTTCAGGGCCAGCTCTAGGAAGAAGTCCTCTTCCCAACTCAGGGCTGATCCCAGACTCACCTGAAGCATCAGCCTTCTTGGGAGACTGACACCTCCATTGTCCCCCATCTAAAGGCATCCATGCCCAGGCCAGACCATGCTTCAGAAGAGGCAGGAAGGGACAGGGCCGCTGCTGCACATGAGGTCCCTTCCAGAAGCGCATTGCCTGTTGAATTGCCTTCATGTTCTGCTCCAGACTGTATGTCATCAGGGATCCCACCTTTTCTTCACTCACTCCCAGTGGCATGCCTCTCCTGGCCATGTGACTCTGTCCTACCTATGAAAATGAATCCTCTCTCTGTGTCCCAAAGAGAGGGGAGAATTTGTACTACAGGCAAGGTGGCCAGGAGGTTTGCCTTCCTAAACCAATCAACTGGAGTAGGTCTGTGAACAGCCACGGGTGGTGGCAGGAGCTGCTGAATCCCACAGACCAGCCAAGGCAAGGCTCCATGGCCCCAGGTCCAGACAGGAGTGAGGCTGAACGTGTATGTGCAATATCTGCATATATAGATACATATGGAAGAAAAAGAACATGTATAGCCACACAGGTCAACACAGACAGAAAGCATTGATGTAAACGTAAACACATGTTGTAATCCAGCAGAAGGCACTTCACCAGAGCTGGCTCTGTCTTCCAGATGAATGAGAGCCACTGTCTCTGCCTTTTTGAAGCTGTAACATCAACTGTCTGATGGAAGAAACCTCATCCTGAGTAAAACTGAGAGACCACTAGTGACCTGACAAGGCACCTGATAAGGCAAATTTGAGATCCAGCAGAGCACATCTCCTCATCAGGTTCTCCATAGCCTGTATCAAGAAATCATCAAGGCACTCCAGAAACCTGAATTGCTTGTACTTTGCTGCTGAAAACAAAGCTTGGAAACTGCTGCGCAAACTGCTGAGCCTGCTGGCTCCCTCTGTTAGCTGCGCTCTCATACGTACTGCTGGGGCTCAGGACTGTGGAGCTGGTCTTCAGTCCCTGAAAGTGCAAAGCAAACAGGCACACTGGGAAGAACTTCCTGTGGGATTAAGTCTCTCGTCCTGTATTGTCACATGTCGTGGTTTAACCCGGCTGGCAACTCAGCACCACGCAGCCGCTCGCTCACTCCCCCCTCCCTCAGTGGGATGGGGGAGAGAATCGGAAAGAAAATAAAAGGTTAGAGCCGAGGGCTGAGATAAAGACAGTTTAATAAGAGAAAATAATAATAACAGTAATAATGAGAATGATAACAGAATATACAGAATATACAAAACGAATGATGCACAATGCAATTGCTCACCACCCGCCGACCGATGCCCAGCCCGTCCCGAGCCGCGATCACTCCCCGAGCCGCAATCACTCTCCCCGCAACCGACCCCTACCCCCCCCCCCCAAGCATGACATTATATGGTATGGAATAGCTCTTTGGTCAGTTTGGGTTAGCTGTCCTAGCTGTGCTGTACTCCCAGCTTGTTATGCACCTGGGTGAGCAGGAGAAGCTCAAAAAGTCCTTGAGTAGTCTGAGCACTACTTGGCAACAGCCAAAAACATCAGTGTGTTATCAACATTCTTCTGGTACTAAATCCAAAACACAGCACTATGTTAGCTACTATGAAGAAAATTAACTCTATCCCAGCTGAAACCAGGACATCACACCTGGTGGCACTTCCTCTGCGTTTTCTGCCTTTCACTTTGTCAGTATTCCCTTCTAGACTGCTTGACTTTATTTGACTGTTGCAGTTAAGTCTTTCCCTTCACATCGTTCTGAATTCAAGAAAACTGGAAAGCAGGACTCCCCAGGAGATTCAAGTTGATGGAAAAACTGCCATCAACCGCTGAAAATGAGTTAACTAGATCCACGCATTCATTTCTGAACATGAGCACACTTGCTATTCTTTGTTGGTGATTGGAACTCTCCCGTGCATTCTCCATCCTGCTTCGGGTGATTTGTTGCTTCTAAAACCAGGCACCTTCAGCATTCCCAACATGTGGTTTGCTGTGTTTCCACCTCTTAAATAGGAGCTGCAACTAATTTATTGTGTGGTATAATTTTGCAGAAAAGCTGATGAAGTTTTATCTTCCAGCTTCTGGATTTCAGCTTCTCAGATCCTGAGTACCTCTGAGGGAAGTTGCGTTTTGTCTTCTCCTGCAACTCTGAGTCCTGCAAGACACCTTGTTACTGCAATATTTTCCTTAGTTCATGTCCCATTATTCTTTTCTGTATCCATGCTGTGATTGTTGACTCTTGTCTGTACTGCAAGGGTCTGTGAAAGTATATTCAAGGTTCTCCAGTGCCTATTTCTAGGAGTTCACTTGTCATAACCAAGTACCACTGTCTGGTGGTTCAGGAGCTGGCCGTTCTGCACTTCCAGGTGCTACCTTGTTGTTCCCAGCACACTGATCTGACACATATATTTGTGAAGAGAAATAACCACAGGTCACTCATGAAAATCTCCATGACTGGAGCAGGTAGAAAACAGGTGAGAATCTTTACTTATAGAACTGTGGAAAGATGTAGAGGAAGACTGAGCTCATAGTGCTGGTGTTATGGAGCAGGAGAGAGAAATAAGTTTCTGCCATTTTGGAAACACAAGACATTTGCAATGGTTCCAGCGCCTTTCACTGAGGTGATAACCTCTACCACCACTGGTCCCAGCTGCCTAGTACCAGGACTGGTAAGGAGATTCTGTGCAGGCCAGCACAGAGTTTGGCTACTGTCATCACTTTGAGACTCTCTATCCCAGAGTGGGACAGAGCTGTTAGTCACCTGAATGTTGTGAGGCCACCTGTTGATTTGCTGGGAACAGTAGCTTGGTTTGTGATGCTGAAAAGAAAGTAATTTACTGTCTCTCTGCTTTAGACCCTGTGCACACAGCAAAGTGCTTTCACATGAGAGTGCTTGCACAGACCTTCATCTTGGTCAAATGGCCTGGATAGCAACAACTGATAAAACAGGAATGTGAACATAAGGAGCTGTGTGAACTGAATACCTGAAACGATCTGGGAGGGCATTTGCCCCAAACCCACTATTGTTAAAGAAGAACGTGGCCATCAACTGGCTTAACAGTAACCAGGGAATTAGTGAAAGGCTTTTGAGACAGAGAAGAACTAGTCTGAAAAACAAGTTTAGAACAGCAAGAACATTTTTCACAGAGAGAAGAGAGAGAAGTGGGAAGGAAGTGGCAGTTGAAATCTGGTTTGTCAGTTGCCCTGCAACAGAGCATCCTCCCTGTGGGATGCCATGGGTAGCCTGCATTCCTGGCAGTAAGGGGTGTGACATGTACAAACCCACAACTTCAGTGTGTGTACATGACCTTGTGCTTTCTCACTGGCCTGTGGGTTAGCAGACTGTAGGAAGTGGCATGGATACACACTGGCCCTATGACTCCAGCAGGAAGTGTGTGAGAACAGGGGAACCCCTGCTCCCAGAAAAGGGGATGTGTTCTTGCAGACTGTACTTCCTGTGGCAGGGGTGGGAAGTTGCTCAAGTAATCACGTGAATGTGTGTGTATGTGGAGGTTTTGGGAATGTATGTATGTGTATGTAGAGCTTTTGGGAATGAGTTACGTAAAGGTGTTTAGAAATTTGTAGGTGTTTATTAATATTTTGTGTCTGGTATTGTGCTTTATCTGTTGGATTGCTGATAGTGACCCTGAATATATAGGTCATGGTCTGTCAGTTAGTTACAAGTCATGAATAAATTGGTAAACTGCTTAGATCCATCCTGATTAGATTAAACCACATGAACTCAGCACATTTTCCTTCTGACAAGTTTTGTACCCTCTGCATTCTCCATACTGATCAGCCAAAGTCAGCTCCCCACCCATATGCGCAAAAGCAAGTATATTTTAGAGCAATAACAAAGAACAATGCATTCTCATTTTTGGGTACCTGTGGTGCAATTCAGTTCTGTTCTCCAGTGTGGCAGCTAGGAACTTTAAAAAATGTCACTTGAGAATCTCTCACTGCGCTTCGAATCCAGTAGCTAGTACCTTCTAGTAGCTCATACCTTCTACAACAATACCAGCAAGCATGCGTAGGGACCATCTTTCCAATGCAACAGAGCTGTTGGATGATTCGACCCTGCCTGCAGCCTGTCGTGCACAAAAAAACATATTCAGAGGATATTTTCTACATACAATTTAGGCTTGTCCTCATTGGTAACCAGTTTTGTGCCCTGCTCTTTTGAGACTTCAACTGATATGCTTGTGCTATTGTGTTAGCTTTCCCATTCCTTCCTCAGTGCACCCATGCATGCCTCTTCACAGGGAGAAACTAGCTGATGGGACATGGAAGACCAAAGGCTGCGTACCCACCCCAGTCCATTCAGAGTACCAAGAGATCCAAGGGATTCTTTATCCTTAGGGGTATCCTTAGTCCTTAGGGACACTTTATCCTGCAGGATATTGAATCAGGTCGCCTTGCTCAGTGCTAGAACCACCACTTATGGCTGTGCCTTTTGTAGTCATGACCAAGTAAAACTTCATGATCTGTAATGCACAGGGATTCTGGCACCGTCTACTGATCCCTTTTAACCTCCAGCTCCATAATGACAGGTCATATGCAAACCCTCCACTCAAAGTTTCATCCTCTTTTTATGAGCAATTAGTTAAAAAGAGTGTTGGCAAGTTCTTTGCTGTTCTCTGGGTTACTGGGCTCAGGCTTCACATAGGGACTTGCCCAGACTGAGTCACAGGTATGCTTTCCTGCCATTTTTTGACAGTTGCCCTTTTGCAGGACATTGTGAGTGGGTCTAGCCCTTTTCTAGCAAATACCAACAGCATACACATTTTCATGCACATACTCATTCACCGAGGAAGAACAAACACCAGAGAGGTAAGGCCAGTGGTACATCCTGTGAGACTTCTTGAATATGTGCAAAAGGAGGTCTGATCTGGAATGATACTACTCTTCATCTGTTTTCATTTGCCTCTGTGAGTTTCTGTGTTGCAACAAGCACCTTGTGAAATGCTGTGACAGAGAAATGATGAAAATTCCCCCATCTCCATGTGCTTCGGGGAACACCCAAGATATGGCTTTTTCTGCACAATGGATTAGAGACTGTGAAGGCTCCTTGCCAGTGTGGGAGCTGCCCTAGTGCAGTCTTCAGTTCAGGAGGAAGGCTGTATTCGTGGCCATATTGGCAATGTGGACTCTTGTTGGAGAAGAGTGATACTGTGGTAGAGATAATGAATCACCGAGGGAGAGTCAGTCCTGGAACTGCAGGTAACCATAAAGCCTTCCTTTCTGCCCTCCTGTAGAAGAAGGAGGAGGTGGGGGAAAATACGGGGCTGGGGTAGATAAGGGGCATGGTACAGTGGCTGGCCTCGTACCAGGAGAAGGGGCTTAGGACAAGAGCAAAGCAACAGCTGAGGGAACTGGGGAGTGCCCGGGCTGGGAGAATTACCTTTTTCCCAGAGCCAGAGGGAATTAAAGTCCAGGCAGACTATGGTCTGCCATACCCTTTGGTGTTTTTTTTCTGTAAACAATGGGACTGAAGAGTGCTATCTTACTATCATTATCCAGGTAAAATTATCTGCATCAAGATAAGCACAAGTCACTGCTCCCCTCTCTGGTTCTAAGGAGAACCAAGTGAGGGCTCTCCCAAGAGCTTCAAAGTGCCTGTTCTCCCTGTGGAAACAATCTCTTCTGTGTGTCTGCCTCTGCAAACACTGAGCTGGACAGTCACTCCTTTCAGTGACTGAACACTGTTGCATAGAAGGGCTTGGGGGATAGAAATATATGTAAAATAAAGGTAGAAGAGAGAAAGAAGCTCTGAAGGGAGATGAAGAGGAGGGAGGTACAGAAAGAGCGTTCAGTGAAAGACAGGAGTAATGGAGGGCCACAAGGAAGATGCATTGAGGAGAAAGAAGGTGTGACAGGACAAAGAAATGAGGAGTGCAGTTTGGGAAGACTAGAGGCAGGGCTTGTGATAAAAAGTGAAATAAAAGAGCAGCTTCAGTGCAGCTCCCATGTTGTCCTACTCTGTGGGTCTTACCCACTGCTAATGACAGGCAGCAGGACCTGGTTACAGCAACTCTGGGGTTCCTCAATCCTTGGAACGAGGGCACTAGCAGGCTGTTGGGGTACAGAGCCACCTGGCTTATCCTGACCCCGACTCTGGGCTGGGGGATTCCCACTCTTGCCTTGTGTTTTTCAGCCCCAGCAGAAGAGAGAAGCTGCTCCTGGCTGAACCCCTGGGTCTTCCTTGTTTCTGCCCTTGCCATCAAAACTGCCTTTGTAACCATCTGCCTTGGTGGGTTCCAGGATCTCTTAATTCCCCTGGGATGAAGGGAGCAGTGGACTGTGTTTTATCAGACAGAAAAACAATATCCTAGCCTTTCTGCCATCAGGCAAATGCCCTTCACTAAAACAGCCCATTCTTTTGCCCCTCTCCTGCCTCTGCCCTCTTAGTCAGGGAGTGGGGTCCCTTCCACAGTTAAGGCTTCATCCCTGGCAGGGCCTTCCCACTGCTCCTCTCACTTTCCCACCTGCTTGAATAAAGCCAGTCCTGGATGAAACCAGATAGGTTCTTCCCTCCCAGCAAAAGCTGAGAAGTGCCAGAGGGCATCTGGGTAGGTTTCCTGAAGGCTGGCTGCTGGATGTTGGCTCTCCTGACCTGGTCTCTCTCTCAGAGCTCCCTGTGACAACACTGCAGCCAAGGAGCCAGTGTGATCTCCTTGGAAATACTGGTACCAGGCTGCCCATATTTTAGCAGGGTGGGGGTGAACCCATCAAAATGCTCCAGCTGCATCCCAGCCACACTGCCTGGACCAACCGAAAGGGAAATCCTTTGCTTGTACTGTCCTCGAGTATCGCATTGCTCTGTGATGACTCTTCTGTTCTTAACTCCCTTGGGTGAGGCGTCAACACCCAACAGTTCTTCCCCTTCTTGATAAGGGTAAAAGTGGTGCTCCAAAGCTGCAATCCCCAGGAAGATTAAGAGGGAATGTATATTAATATTCCACCTTTATTAAGCTTATCCCATGACTTCTTTGACCCTTTCCTGACACCATCCGCAAAGGATGTCTAAACTGGTTTTGTCAGTGGGGAAAATGAGTCTGTCAGCCAGCAGGGATGAGAGGAGCTCCTCCAATTAATGCCTGTTCAAAGGAGGGAGTGACCAGCAGTGGGGGAAACAGCCTGCTCTTTCTCACCTCCTTGTTCACTACAGATTTCAGAGCTTGTTAATATAACAGAGCCCCTGTGGGGGCTCTAAGCCAGAAGGTGGAGGATAGGACAGGTTGCTCATGAATGAGGAGGAAAAGTATGACAGTAGCACTTTCCTCCTCTTTCCTCTCTTCCCAGTTGTTTTCCTTCACGGAAGCTATGGCCAGTACAAGACGCTGCTCCAGAACGCTACAGAGTGGCGATGTGTCCCCAACGTATCTGCAGGCAAAAGTGAGTGATGCTAAGAGCCTCATAAGCAACACTAAGAACCTCGCCAAGATTTACACTGGTGTCAGTCAGCCTTTGAGGTTGGGAATGTGATTGTCAGCCAGAGCTGGATTGTTTTAAGAAAGGAAGCTGGAGAACTCAGGAAAGAAAATGCCGCTGTATTGCTCAATTTTAGTTAGGATGCTATGAAAACATGTTCTGGGCCAGTGGAAGAGGGTGGGTTGTTCCAGACCTACCTTTGACCACCTTCCTACTCTTCATCTCTCAGTGGCCCTTGCACAACCACTCAACTGCTCGTCCAGTTTGCTAATCTATCTGAAAGTGCTTCATCCTTTTGTAAGGGCTGGTTCAGTCCAGCTCCACTCCCTGTGCTGGCCCACTGCCTGCCACGATCGAGCGTCGTGGGCAGTG
>NW_009259039.1:15471-24831 GCF_000687185.1 Egretta garzetta | reverse complement strand
TGAGGGACAAAGGTAGGAGTGGTAGGAGGATGTTGTTACGCAGTTTAGAGTAGCTGGAGACTTGGGATACAATCACACATAAAGCGATGGCAATGGCAAGTGCTAGAATTCCTGCAGTGCAAATTCCCAAAGTCAGTTCAGGGATCTGTTCTCACTTGTGCTCTGCATTCAGAACCAGGCTGCAGTTTGCACAGAGGCTAACCCCTGCACATTGAGGACATCTGAGGTAGCTGTTCAGACTCCCTTTACAGACGATGATAAAAAGGTGTTTGCAGGTATAAAATAGGTACAGTCCACCTATTCTTATGGTGGACATCTATGGAAGGCCAGACAAGCTGTGTTCTACACATGCTCAATTTGCTGTTTCCTGTAAAAAAAGAAACCTGCCTAGCTCCACGAAGCACAAGCATGTCCATAAAACAGCAGACAGACTCTCCCAAACAACACATTTAATAATTCAGAAGGAATTGTCCAGTATTGCTTAATCATGTGGGAAAGCCTTAGCTTTCCTTGTGGAATTAGGAATAGATGGAAAAGTTTTGCAGAGTACATGATGGGTACAGGACATCCTCCAGCAGTTCAGTGAAAGATCAGGTGGGCAGCACAGAGACAGAGAGCTCCAAGTTCCTTAGACTGCTTGAACTTGATTTTGCATATTTTCTGATGCTCTCTAGTGCCACAGTCTCTCTTTCTACAAAGATACATAATGGTATACGTTGAGTGGATCTAATATAAGAGAGCACAGGCAGGCTAACAAAATTTTGCTAGATGTTCCACTCACTGGACTCTACTCCCTTCATTTGGAGCCAAGAATGGGATGCAAGATTCTGTACTGCAAAGACAGCTCTTGAAGGGCACAGGGTTATCAGGGTCCACCTTGTAGTATGAATATGATGTGCTTGCTCGCTGCTGATGGGCTGGAGCATTGGCTTGGCCAGGGCATTGTCACTGCATGTAACACCCTGAAGAGCTTCTGACTGGGAAACCCAAGAAGACAGTCCCTGTGAGGTCTGAGATTCAGAGCAAGCATCTAAGGTAGCACATACAAGGGTGTATTTGTATGTTGACGTTATTGAATGAACTTTTCAGCCTGATATATTCTGTACAGAGATATATTCAGAGTATAATATATACAGCTTATAGATATAGATACATAGCCTCAAAGCATGTAGCCTCGTGCTTTGAGATAATATATCTGTAGTTTTTTAATCCATCATGTGACTTTCTGGGCCTAAGGCAGATCTCTAGGAAAACCTGGCTAGTGTGGGGAGCTACCTGTGCTGGCAGCAAGGCTTTCAGAGCAGTTTACCATACATGTCTGTCAGTCTGCATGAGTTGAGAGCTAAACACTCGGTCAATGCTTCTCTGTTGGAAGTGTTCCCAGGGGAGCGCAAGCCAACTTTTTCCCATCTTGCTTCCTCAGGAAGGGTAAGGTAGAAACTGTGTCTCTCACCAAACAGGGGTTACATGGACATGGCAGAACAGATGGAGAAAGGGAAAGGCACTTCAGGCAAGGGCCTTGTGACACGAGCCTGTCAGGCTATTGACAGCTTTACTTGTGGAGCATGGAAGACAGTGTTTGCCTCTGCCCAAATTAAAAGTGTGGTTCAAACCCTTCCCCTAACACTGTGACCCTACGTTGAGCTCACTAAGATGAAGGACAGCACATCTTGTTCAAAAGCAGGATTTTTTCCTCCCACAGGGGAGGGCTGGATATGCTGCCCGAAGGGCTGGAAACGCTTTCAAGAAAAGTGTTATTACATATCAGATGACAAGATGAGCTGGACTGAGAGTGCACAGAACTGCACTGGGATGGGCTCCCACCTGGTGGTGATCAACACCAAAGCAGAGCAGGTACGTGCAGGGCTGAGAGAGGGGCACAGCAGCTAGAGCCACAGTGCCAGGCCCTGGAGGGGACTCAGAGCCCCTCCTTGCTCCTGAAGGGGATGGGGGATGTCCTTTCTGCACCCCTTCAGCACTGGCTCCCCTCTGCCACCAGCCCCCACCCCAGGGACTCCTGCTGCCTCCCTCTGCTCAGTCCTGCACTTTATTGACATTGTGATTTTTCCAGGAATTCCTCTTCAACTTGGCAAAAGGAGTAGTTACTAATGCCTATGAAACAAAATACTACATAGGCTTAACTGCTTACGAAAATGGGCAATGGCAGTGGGTGGATCAGACTCCATATAAGAAGGCAGCCACGTGAGTATCCCAGGGGGAGTGAGGAAGGTCCTGTAATTCACATCCCTCAGCCCAAGTGACCGATACACTGTGTAACGCAAGTATGTGTCAGAGAGGGGTCTCTATCCCTAACTGCCTATGTCAGAAAACTTGACTAGTTTTCTAGTCAAAAGCATGACTAGTCTTTGCCTTGCCAGAGCTCCTGGTCTCTGTTACAGTAACCTTCCCCTTTCTCTTCCACAGCTGTTTGAGGTGGCTTCACTTCCATTCTCATGCATTGCCAACAGAGGAACTTTCTTTTACAGGTTCTGGAAACCCGGGGAACCCAATTTACTCTTTGCAGAAAAATGTGCTGCAATTCACATCAAGGGAAACAGAGACTCCAACACTTACAGTAACTGGAATAACATCATTTGCTTCACAAATTGCTATCGCATTTGTGAACTGGCAGTCAAATATGTCTGAGGAAGGAAACTCCACTTTGGATGAAGGACCTGAAGGAGTATCCTTGAGAAAGGGCAGCTCATGAAAGAGCTGATGAAAAGGTGGTCAGAACCCACACAAATGCTTTATCTTGCAGTGTATGATGTATGGATGAGCAAGCCTGCCACAGAATCCCACCTCTGAAGGACCTCAGTTCCCAGCCTGTGCCCCTGCATCTCTTTCCAAACTGAAGATCAGCCTTGGATGAAATCACTCAGGCTGATGTCAAGGATCTATTGTGCCCCTTTTCACTCTCCTCCTTCGTAGATGGGTGCCCTGGTCCTCCAGTACTTTCCTTGACTCCAGGTCCAGGTCAATGATGCCAAAAAGGCCCTCTCTCTGTTTCATGAAAGGATACTGGTGCTACAAGTCACTGGAGCAGAATTTGAAAGAAGAGCATTTAGGGGAGCATGCTTGGCCCACCCCTGAAGGGAACAATTATTCATGGCTTATCTTTAATGTGTCCTTCTTCCTTCAGCATATTCTGTGTTGATAATTTAAAAACCCCATATCAATAAATGTTAATTCTGCTCTTTGCATGAGGTTGTCTTCTGAGTGAAAACTCCCAGCCCCCCACTAACCCAGCCTCTCTGCATGGCGGACTTAACTTTTCAGTCTGTTTGGCACCTGCAGGTGAGACTATTACTGCGAGTGTGCTGGACTGGCCAGGAACAGGAACAACCTAGTGTTCATCTGCAGAGCACCTCCAAACATGTGAGAAAGGCTGTGAAACCTTTTGGAGAATAATGTGTGAGGGAAGCAACAGAGCAGGCTGTGTAGCAGTCAGTGCCAACAATTGTTTGCCCAGGATGTAGCAGAAAGGAGATGGATTTTGGAGATCCTGCTGAGACATGTGGCAATGAAGGAAAGAGAGAGCAGTCAAATATCACATGAAGGACCACATGAAGCCACAGTCTCCCCAGGAGGGATTTCTAATGTGAGAAAGGGGTAGAAGACCCCTATCAGAGGCATCACTGCAAATCAGACATATAGAAGTCGTGAGCAGGTGCTCTGCTTCCCCCAAATTCCCCAAACTTCTGTCTGTATATTCCTCCCCTTTCATCAATGATATCTATGCCCCTGAAGAGCTGGGAGTTTCTAATTCGGGACTAAAAATACACCCCAAAAAATCAGTTCTGGGTGATTTTTTTTTTTATTCATCAAAAAACTGAGCACAATTTTATGTCATTTCCACCCGAAGCAATGTATTTGCCAGGTTCCTGTTTTAGGCATTGAACCATAAGCTTGGCTGTTGCAAGGTCTTGGTCTCCTATTTTCTAGAGTTGCTGGGATCTTTTCACAATGGAGAAAACTTTGTTGTCCTGTCCAACAAGAGGGCAAACAGAAACATTGCAATGGACTTCTCTTTATGATTTCCCCCAACTCAGTTCTGGAAACCACAGCAGCAGGGTTTTGAGGAAGAAAAAGAGGCAGATAAGACACACATAGCATGACCAGTATTTTACAGGAGCTGCAGTTCTGGCTTCTGGGAGGTGGTATCAGACAGAGCAAAACTTGCACCAGGAGACTGGTTTGCAAGAAAACATAACTTGCTAGAAACAGTCTCCATGCCCCAACTTTGGAACGCAAATTTTTTCTTGAGAAGTCCTGACAAAAGAGCAATCTTGGGAGATGATATTGGGTTTGCCTGCAAAAGTGCTGAAGCGAGGTTCCTGATCCCATGCCCCTGCAAACACACACACGTGCACATACACACACACACTACATGCATACATGAGTACAAACCTATTCTTTTACATTAGTTTTACAATACAGCAAATGAAGGTAGACGGAAGAATTGGTCTCTGTCCCTGCTTTGTGCAGCCACTGTTGAAGGAATAAGTGGTAAAACTCTGAGTAAGCGTTTCAGCCATGTCTCTGAGCAGAGCCGATGCCCTTGACTAGTCCATCTCAACAGCAGTACTCAGGTTTAGGTGGGGATGGACTCTGTACACAGTAGGTGTTTGCATAGATGTAGAACAATGCCTTCCACTTATTTTATTCCTCTTCAATACGGATTTAACTGAAAGAGGTGCTTTTCTCTAACATATGAGGAACAGGCATTATGTCTCAAGATGGTTCAGGAGGCAGCAGATGACATCGCAAGAGGCAGAAGTAAAGTTATACAGCCAGGTATAGCACTTTTAGAAAGCTTCAGAAGTACAATCCCTGCATATTGAACTAGGAAGTTAGGTAGAAAGGACAAAAAGTTTATCGGATTAGCATACTTCATAATGTCATTTGTAGTCTTTGTTTTCAGGTGGGTATCCTGGCCACATCCCAGCTGTCCGTCAGAACAAGACCTGAGTGCTCACCACTCCTTGGCACATTAACTTTTCCTTTGGAAAGGAACTCAGGTCTGAGGATAGGGAAGGAGCCACAGTGACATTCACTTCTGAGGACACATACACTGTAGATATGGTCTGACTGGAACCAAAAAATCTGTCATGGTTTGAACCTGAGCTAGCTTCTGGTTTTCCTCAAGAAACCCTGTGATGCCCAGTCTTTGAGATGCTGTCATCAGCTGCAAAAAACATCAGAAGAACCATATTGGAAGGGCAGCCTGGGAATACACATCATTCTCCTGCGTATTGTTTCTTTCTGCAGAGGAAAGCATAGCCAGCTCTTCCCACTCCCTCAGTCCTATTCTGCACGTCTATTAGAAATTTCCCAGTGGGAACCTTGTTGTGGGGGAGGTGGTGGTATGTCCTGCTAGTTTTGTCCCACTGGCTCAGATAGCAGCCTAGGTTGAAAGGGAGGTTGGTTTTCTTCCTGCTGCTGGAAAGCACTATGTCCATTGATGGCATCATCATCAAAAGACGGAAAGAAAATGCCAGGCATCACTGGGGAGAGAGAGAGAAGCAAGAATGGGAAAGAAACACTGCTGAATTCTGTTTTTAGAAAACATGTGTATCCTATGTGAGCTGGTGCGGAAGATGACATTCATTATGTCCATGGATGGCATTAGGCAGGAGGAGGCAAGACTGGTGCAGGTACTGTCACCTGGCTTGTAGGATCAGCAATGGTGAGGCCACACCTGGAATACTATGTTCAGTTTTGGGCCCTTCACTACAAGAAGGACAGAGGAGAGCAACAAAGATGGTGAGGGGTCTGGAGCACCAGTCTGATGAGGAGCGGCTGAGGGAACTGGGGTTGTTTAGCCTGGAGAAGAGGAGGCTGAGGGGAGACCTTATTGCCCTCTACAACTACCTGAAAGGAGGCTGTAGCGAGGTGAGGGTTGGCCTCTTCTCCCAAGTAACAAGTGATAGCATGAGGGGAAATGGCCTAAAGTTGTGCCAGGGCAGGTTTAGATTGGATATGAGGAAAAACTTCACTGAAAGGGTTATCAGGCACTGGAATGGGCTGCCCAGGGAACTGGTCGAGTCCTCACCCCTGGAGGTATCTAAAAGACAGGTAGATGAGGAGCTTAGTTACCTGGTTTAGTAGTGGACAGGTACGGTTGGACTCAATGATCTTAAAGGTCTTTTCCAACCAAATGATTCTATGATCACATGTAAGAGGAGAGATGGTGCATGGTCTATTGCAGTATTAGTGTATTCACCCTCTTAAAATAATTCCCTGTTGCCTTGGAGAGCACTGGCACATGCTGCCTTAGCTACCTTCTCCCTGTTCTAACAGCTGATTCTTCTTTATAGGATACATCTGTCTGTCCCTAATAAATGATAATCCTTGCCAAGCCAAGTGAAGAAATAAAATTAAATATATATGTTTTTCATGACAGCCACTGTCTTAGTTTTAAGGACTTTTCTATAAAAATTTCCTTCAAGGGTCTCTGATATTTTTCTATACAAAGCAGGGATTTCCCCCCTACTCTTTTTCACTTTTTCTCTCTTCTATGTCACTTCAATTTCTTCCATGTTCCTTACAACATTTATTCCTCTACTTTTTATATTTCTTTGCACTTCTGCTGTCTCTGTTTCCCCATTTATTCCTTTTTTTTTTCTTTTTAATTTGGTTTCCTTTTACCTTTTTTTGCTAGACCACAAATGAGGAACGTACAATGTTGTTTTGAGAAATAAAAGAGAGAAATGGCATTTAAAAGTCTTCTGACACTGGAAACACATCTATTCTGGATTTTAAAAGTTTATAAGAAAAGAGGAAAGAGGAGATTATTGAATATGTGAAACTTGCTATTCCTAGGCACACTGATAATGAGAAGTAACACTCAACCAAAAACTTTATTTTGCAGTGATTTGCTGTGATGGTACAAGCTATTTAACCATTTTTCCTTTTCTCCAACCTACTCCTATAACTCTTAGATGTCTGGGTAGGTCCCCACAGAATTAGTTACTAGTATACCCTTAGCAGAAGGCAGAAGGCAGTTCCTGCCCCGAAGAGCTTGCAGTCTAAATGCAACGGAAAAAGTAAAGGAGATGAAAAATAATGGGCAATTGAACTGAAACTGCTATGTGTGAACTGTAAGTTAGAGTGGCATAAGGGAACCACTCTCCTGTGATAGGGCTTGTGTTAGGTAGGCTGAGCTTCTACTGAACTGGAGTTGCTACACCAGGAATCACGGTTTGTACCATGCTGCAGTATGCTACCAAAAGTAACCATCGCTCTGATAACTCACCCTCCTGAGCCACCGACATCTTCTGAGCAAGTCACGGATCAGGGAATAGGATCTCCACACAATGGTGGGCATCAGTGCCCAGGAGCATGTCTGTCTGTTTCAACCCCTTTGGCGTTAGTCTGGTTTTGCTGGGCAAAAGAGTTCTTACTGTGTGTCCCTGAACAGAGTAGCCCTGCTGTGTCCCTTTCTTGGTAGCTTGAATTGAGTAGTGAGTCGCCTTCGAGCCTCCTGTTGGCTGTAAAATACCCCTTATACAGTAGGCATGTGAGCTCTCTTGGGGCAGGCTGGTCATGTTTGCTGTGCAACTTCTTAATGCCAGGTTTTTCTTCAGGTAAAGCCAGGGTTGGCTGAGCTAATATGGATGCTATCATGGCAGTGGCCTGGTCACACTGCTTGTGAATTACTGGATGTTTGCATACATTCCTTATCTTGAAAGGTTCATCATCTGGTACAAAGCAGAAAGACTAGACTAGTAAAAGCGTTAAGACACAGTGTTTGCATTGGAACCAAAGATGACAGTGGAGAAGAGAGCCAGGTGTCAGCATATTGCTGATGCACTTGCAACTTCTTGCAGGGACATTGTTGCAACTCTAGTTTTGATAGTGGTTTAAGAATTTCCTGTTTCCACCCTGGCATCTCATTACCCCCTCTGTTCTGCGGTTAGCTGTCCCATCCCTAATGCTGATACAAGTGTCTACTGTGCTGTGTTGCAACTTGATAATAAAAAAAAAAATATATGGGTCTAAGACCACTGGTCTTCTCTCTTTTTTTTTTTTTTTTTTAATGGAGAAGAAAAATAATTCTTATTCTTCTTACAAATGGCTTTCATGAAACACTAAAATCAGTACCACCACCACACAATGAACTGTGGTGGATGAGGGGGGAAATCCAGCTGGTGAGAATGGTGGATAGAAGCTTCCCCTCTTATGCACTCTTTGCTCAGGCAGGAAATTATCCTGTAGCATTGCCACTGATCTGCAGTAAGGAGTGCAGACAGGGCTAAAAAGACCTGGCCACAGTCTTACAGAATTAAAGAAACTGGGAGAAAGGCACTCGTGAGATGTGAACCCAGCATAAACAGGTCAATCATCAGGTGAAGAGTTAACACTTTCATAGCTGCAAACATGTTTGTTTCCAATTTCTGCCAGTGTTATCTCAGGATTTGACCTTCCTCTTTAGATTGCAAGCTTGAGACATATTTGGTTCAAGAGACTATGTTCAAGAGAATATCGATTAATCAACACACTACTAAGAAATGAATAAATCAATTAAATGGCCAATAAATTAATTAACACCTCTGTCCTCAATTTACAGCTCTATGATTTCTCACAGCTACTTGCAATTACACAGCTACAGTTTATCCCTCATACACACAAATAGTACTGAGTTGCACTTCTACTGCACTTTTCTCTATTATCCCACATCACTTAGTTTTAGGATGGAATCCTATCCCACCTTACTCCACCCTCCCGCAACTAGTCTTTCAGACATAGACCTGATGGAGAGTCCAGTGGGTTGTCAAATGGGGATCCCTCCAATGTTCTGCTGGATTTGGATTCTCAGGGCAGGTTCAGTACAAGCTGTCGGGGTTAATATCCCTGCCCTCCTTTGTTCTTTGACTGATTTTTTGGGGGGAGGAAGGCTCTTCAGAGGGACCTGGACAGGCTGGATTGATGGGCTGAGGCCAACTGTATGAGGTTCAACAAGGCCAAGTGCCAGGTCCTGCACTTCAGTCACAACAACCCCATGCAACGCTACAGGCTTGGGGAAGAGTGGCTGGAAAGCTGCCCGGCAGAAAAGGACCTGGGAGTGCTGGTTGACAGCTGGCTGAATATGAGCCAGCAGTGTGCCCAGGTGGCCAAGAAGGCCAATGGCATCCTGGCTTGTATAAGGAATAGTGTGGCCAGCAGGAGTAGGGAAGTGATCGTGCCCTTGTCCTGGGCACTGGTGAGGCTGCACCTCAAATACTGTGTTCAGTTTTGGGCCCCTCACTACAGGAAAGATGTTGCATTGCTGGAACATGTCCAGAGGAGAGCCACAAAGCTGGTGGGGTCTCTGGAGCACAAGTCTTGTGAGGAGCGGCTGAGGGAACTGGGGTTGTT
>NW_009259039.1:12365-15418 GCF_000687185.1 Egretta garzetta | reverse complement strand
GCTGAGTCCCCATCCCTGGAGGTATTTAAAAGATGGGTAGACGAGGTGCTTAGGGACATGGTTTAGTGGTAGGATGGCAGTGTTAGGTTAAAGGTTGGACTTGATGATCTTAAAGGTCTTTTCCAACCTAAACGATTCTATGATTTTATGCTTTGTTCTCCTCTGTTTCCATTTTTGGAGCCAACTTTTTGCCACTGTAGCACCAACCTTCCTCTACCCAGTCTCCTCTCAAGTAAAGAGCCTACATCTAGTTACTCTTTTGCTCTTTCCCCATCGATCTCAATTTTGCTACATCTATATCCAAATTTGAATCTTCTGAAACCTAAGCAATTTCCTAAGAAATGTTGTGTAAGGTATTAGTAGTAACCCAGGTACTGTTGGTTACAAGAAGTTGCTTAGGTGCTTTTGCTGTTGAGTTTGGACAGTTTCAAGGGTCAAGATCCCACAGTTCCTCTGGCCACGTGTTCCAGGGCTACACCACTCTCAAGAAAGAATTTGTTTCTTATACCTGACCCAGCTTTCCCTTGCAGCAATGCATGAAACTGGTTTTGCTGCTCTTCAGCATACTGACTTGGTGGGATGCAAGGGAATGTATGGGTTAATGAGCTTATGGAGAAGGAATACCCACAGCCTATGCCTTTTCAACGCCCTTTACATTGAGCTATCAGTACACATTTCCAGAGTGTCCAAATTTGTTTACTATTTTACAAAGGAGAACATAAAATTCTGTCTTCCCCAAGCAGATGTAGGAGAAATCCTCTGTAGATGGCCAATTACAGTTCAAGGATCCTTTTCATCCACCTCAGAAAATCAGTTATTTCAGATTTTTGTGGTGCAGGTTGCTCAGTGGTTCCAAACTGGAACCACTGGATAAAGCCATTTCCAGCTCTGGGCAATTATAAGGCTCAAAGACATGACCTGAGATACAACTAAATTTGATTTCCAACCTAAAATGAAACAGTTGGATCCTTCCAGCTCTTCCAACAAGGACTGGGAGTCTCAGGGTGGAAGAGGGGTATACTTCTTGGCTGGAAAAGGAAAAGGGTCTACAGGGCAGGAGTGGGGGCACTGTCAGAGCTATGTGAGAGGCCCAGAACTAGAGCAGCAGGTAGTTTGCAAGGCAGAGGTTTCTTGGATCACAAAAAGCAGGGAGGCGGCTGTTTGCAAGGGCCTTTGGCCAAAGGGCTGGCCTGCCTTCCTCCTGAGTGCCAGGCTGCTGCCTCACAGCCCTGCCTGCAGCATGGCGGCTAGGGCTGCCCCCACAGGGCTGCAGGGTGCCTGTGCTTTTGTGCAGCTTGCCGAGAGACGCTGAGGAGATGGCAGGGCCTGAGTGGGATGTACTCGACAGAAGCCATGCGGGGAGGGCTGCCAGGAGACAGGAGGAGGTGAAGGGAGCTGGGAGAGGGCTTGTGAGACCAGCGGCTGGGGCTGGGGGGGGGGACGGGAGGGGGGGGGAGGGGCGGCAGGGGGAGAGGCAGCCGATGAGGATCTGCAGGGTGGAAAGGGCTCCCTTCGTGGAGGAAACATGTCCTCCTCCTGCCAGAGGAGAGAGACAAGGACTTCTGTCTGTTCCCTCCACCTCTGCTCAGTTACCAGGAAGGTACCAACCAGCCCTGGGCCATAAGCCTGTGCTGTGGGCGTCTAAAGGGCAGACAGGCAGCGGGTGCAGCTCAGGCGGTGGCAGGGACTGCTGGGCAGCTGTGCTGCATGGGGAACATCTGCAAGTTCGTGACACAAGAGCTGCGGTGTGGAAGACTTCTCCCACAGCTCATGGCCCTGAGGAGACAGCTTTTCAAAGCTGCAGGGGCAAAACACTGATGCTTCACATCACCAGGTTATCCCAAAGCAGTCTCACCTGCTCAGCAGAAATTTTATTCTCCTTCCCAGAAAGGTGCACTTATCCCCTGCAGAAATATGCAAAGAAATCACAAGTTTTCATGGTTAGGTCCTGCATGATGACACCTGTAGCAGACACGTTTGCCTCGGATGGTTTCTGCCCCGGTGTGTGCAGTGCCTGTGGATCAGGGTTAGGCTGGCTGGGAGACACTGTGAGGCCTTTTGCATGTGACAAACTGAGAGAGAATTTGAGCTGGCTTAGAGGAAGGCAGGCTGGACAAAGTTCCTGAGTAGAGGCTGTGAAGCAGGCCTTTGCTTCCCTGTTAACATTTTTCAGGTTCATTATAAGATACTAGAAACTCCTGCTGTTCCTAGCTGGAAACATGTACAATGGGGCCAAAGCAATTAACAGTTAGAAGTTTGTCCCTTCGTTGCACAAAAACTGAATCTTTGCTTTCACAGAAGGTGTGCAGACAAGAGCAGCTGCTCCCTTATTCCTATTTGGATAAACCTGTTGGATTCACAGCATTCACACAGAAGAAGCAGTTTAGCAGTATTGGTCTCATTTGCCCTGTATCACTTCTCAAGAAAATCCAAGCAACCTTTTCCAGAACATGTTTGGATACTCATAAGAAGTCTCTCTCTAACAGTAGGTTGGCCACCATAAACTGCCACATCATAAAGTTTGGAAATTTGCTTAAAGAATAATTCATGTTTCTTGATTTCAAGATGGTGAACCAGGCCGCCCCAGCCTCTCCTCTTTTGGCATAATAAGAGCCAGGATTCAGGGTTTCCCCAGGTCCTCTCTCATCAGGTTGCCTCCAGAGACTCAGGGTGGTCTCTCTTGCTGTAGCACCACATCCAGGAGACCTAACAAATCCTTCACAGATGTTTTCCTGCGGTGTCACAAATGCGACCGACTCCCAAGGAAAAGCAGGCAATTCCTCTTTCCATTCTGGAATGTTATTCCTTTCACAAACACAAGAATTCCTCCCCCTCTGTATGATGAAGTACCTCTAGGTACCAGCCTCTGCCAGAGAGCAATGTCATAGAATCATAGAATCATAGAATCACTTTGGTTGGAAAAGACCTTTGAGATCATCGAGTCCAACCTTTAACCTAACCCTGACATCCCACCAATAAACCGTGTCCCTAAGCACCTCATCTATCCTTCTTGTAAATACCTCCAGGGAGGAGCACTCTACCACCTCCCTGGG
>NW_009259039.1:6649-11859 GCF_000687185.1 Egretta garzetta | reverse complement strand
CTTGCCCCCCCCTGCCGGTGGTGCCATTCCCAATTCCCAAGCCATTGGGGAGCTCCAGCCCACACAGCATAGGACTCAGTACAGACTGTGTTAGCTCCGCCTTCAAAACAGTTAGTTTAACAGCTAGTAACTCAGCTCATTGTGCAGAACCTTTTATTTCCTCAGTGAACTCTGCTTTCCCGTCTCCTGAAAGGGCTGCTGCTTTACCAAACCAAACACTCTCTTGGTCATGTGCTTTAGTTTTAGGTAGCCCTGATATTGCAAAACTCTGTGACATGATATTGCAAAACCGTAGCTGGAGCTGGAACTGGAAGTGTGGGAAGAGTCTCAGAATCACGCAGAAAGGTTTCTCTTCTTTGCCCCAAGAGGAGCTGATAATTTCTCCGAACATGGTCTTTGCTGTGACAGCAGAAAGGCTTCACTCCAAGTGAAGAGAATGATCTCTCTCACACACGCATCAGCACCCAGCTGTACATGCGCCCGACATCATCTTCAGCCCTGCTTAGCTCTAGTGCGCTCTGACAAACGGTTTCCGTGTGTTGCAATGTGGCGTGCCCAGGGGCTTTGCTCTTCTGCCTTCTCCACACCCAGACCAATGCAGAAGTTTCCTTCCCTGCTGCCTGTGACAAGTACTGTGAGCCAACCAGAAAAGGAAATCTTGCTAAGAGATAAAATTACTTCTTCAGTAGAGGCAGGGCTTGAGCAGACAAGAGTCTCTGTGGGTTGACCGTGGGACTAAGGGGGCAGACGCAGCCCAACCAGAGAAGGTCCAACGTGGGAGCAAGGTGGGAGGTGCAGGATCCCATCACAATTGCTGAGCTCTGTAGTTACCTTCTCAGCACCAGTACAGATCAGGTGTGAGCCCATCCCATTGCAGCTCTTGTTCCCCTTGCTGGGACATTTTATCAGACAGAATGCAGGAGTAGCTGACTTGAAGACCTCTCCAGCCCACTGGACAGCAGATCCTGCCTCAGCCTGTGTGCAGGGGATAAGCACAGAGCAAACACCAATCATTTCCATGGCATATCCCATAGCCCCCGGGAACCACGCAGGATCATTGCCTCCTGACGTCTAAGGACTTGCCATCTTGTGTTTAGGCCTTTGCCGAGACGGGGATAAAATATGGGTTATGAGAAGACCTTCCTAATATGTTTAGTGGCTCTAGCTCCATTAGCAAGCTGATTATTGTGGATTTAACCACTCCTGTGGGAATCTGTGCACGCAGAAACCCAGTAGTATTTCAGTGTAATTAGGCTCACCCCCGTCACTCTCTCTCCACTGCCTGACTTGAAATGCAGACCGTTGCTTTTCTTTGTCTCTCTGTCCTACCTCATAGCTGACTCTCCCTCTGTTTTTAAGAACAACAGCTTTGAGTGGGAACACGTGGGAGCAGGTTAAGCCACCCGACTAACATCGGAGCTGTTAAGGAGAGGCAACCTACATCATTCCTGGTGCGCAACTTTTGCCACAATCCTCCAGTCTAAGGTACTGCAGCAAAGCTTGGTACTCTTTGCACCTTTGATGTCCATCCGGAAGATATGGAAGAAGACAAGGAGAGGGAAAACAAAAGGGAAGAAAACCAATTTTTGTTAACTTCTGTATTTAACCCAATGTGCTCTGGCTGTGTTACTTGCACAAGTGCCATGGGTCCCTTCCTTCAGGAGGACCCTTGCACAGTCCTTCTGCCCTTCTTTCCGTGCTGCCTGTTGGTGAGCCATTCTACTGCATGACCAAGTGCAAGGTCCTGTACCTGGGTCGGGGCAACCCCCAGAATCAATACAGCCTGAGGGATGAAAGGATGGAGAGCAGCCCTGCTGAGAAGGACTCTTGGGTACTGATGGATGAAAAGCTGGACATGAGCCAGCAAGTTGCACCAGGGGAGGTTTGGATTGGACATTAGGAAAAATTTCCTCACAGAAAGGATTGTAAAGCATTGGAATGGGCTGTCCAGGGAAGTGGTGGAGTCCCCAACCCTGGAGGTATTTAAAAGATGGGTAGACAAGGTGCTTAGGGACAGGGTTTAGTGGTAGAACGGCAGTTTTAGGTTAACGTTTGGACTTGATGATCTTAAAGGGCTTTTCCAACCTAAATGATTCTGTGATTCTGTGAATGTGCGCTGGCAGCCCAGAAGGCCAACCGTACTCTGGGCTGCATCGAGACAAGTGTGGCCAGCAGGTCGAGGGAGGTGATTCTGCCCCTCTACTCTGCTCTGGTGAGACCTCACCTGGAGTACTTCATCCAGCTCTGGAGCCCTCAGCACAAGAAGGACATGGAACTGTTGGAGCGGGTCCAGAGGAGGGCCACAAAAATGATCTGAGGTGTGGAGCACCTCTCCTATGAGGACAGGCTGAGAGAGTTGGACTTGTTCAGCCTGGAGAAGAGAAGGCTGCGGGGAGACCTGGCTGCGGCCTTTCAGTACTTAAAAGGGAGCCTATTGAAAAGACGGGGACAATCTTTTTAGTAGGGTGAGCTGTGACAGGACAAGGGGTAATGGTTTAAAACTAAACCAGGGTAGGTTTGGACTGGATATAAGGAAGAAATTCTTTACAATGAGGGTAGTGAAACACTGGAACGGGTTGCCCAGAGAGGTAGGGGAGGCCCCATCCCTGGAAACATTGAAGGCCAGGTTGGACAGGGCTCTGAGCAACCTGATCGAGTTAGCAGTGTCCCTGCTCACTGCAGGGGGGTTGGACTAGATGACCTCTAAAGGTCCCATCCAAACCAAAACATTCTACGATTCTATGATTCTATGACCATGGTCACCCTGTCGAAGAGGGATGGGAAACTGAGGGTAGCATGGGGCAGGCTGGGATGAGCATGCTGTGGGGCAGATGAACGTTGTCCTTTCCCCCGGCCTGAAGAGTGGCTGATGGGGAGGCCATATGGCGTGGCTGCACCCCAGAGCCAAAACATTATGAGTCATTTCTGAAATTGTGAGGCTGCTTTGCAGGTCTGAAAAGCAAGAAGTGGTGGGTTCCTGTTTCCAGAGCACTGCGGGTTTTGCTCCTGGACTGCTGAGGTTTCCGGCCACCCCTCCACAGCTACTGAACTCACCAAAGAGTTATTTTAAAGCAAATGAAGCAGTGGATGAAAACTGTCCAAGTAACAAAGAGTATCACACTGTTAATGGGAGCATAGCTCCCCTGCTCTGGGTAGTTCCAAGCAACGGAGTTGTTAGCAACTTGTATCCACAAGAGAACAAGCATCTGTGCTTCCTGCACAAACATTCAAGTACCATACCACAGAACAAACCTAACTGCATGAGGGAGGCTCTGCCTCTGCCAAAACAGTGCCTGCACTGCAGCTGCAACCCCGTGCTCTCCGAATGCCTGCTCGTGTCTGAGAACTAGGCTAGCAGTTTGGGCAGTTTGGGCAGGAAGGCGGCAGAGGGACACAGTATATATTGCTTCAACGAGGCAGCCTGTGCAGTCCTAGCTCTCCTGCATCTGACAGGTAGCAAGGCAACCACAGAGCTGCCATCGCCGCTTATTTTCCTTCTGGCACAGCTGTATGGGCAGGAGAATATCCCATATTTCTGCTAGGCACGTGGGTTGAGGGGTGGTAGAACCCTGCTGGCTCCATGCAGGTGCAACAGTGCTGGCATGTTGTAGGGGAGCAGGGGAGCTGGATCTTCAGGCATGCTGGTGGTGTCCCAGGACAGCTGCAATATTCATGCCCATCTACCACAACAGTACAGGGCTGAGGTGCCAACCTGCTGCTGTGGTTCCCTTTTGGATCTCCTAGACAGACTCAAGGTAAGTGGGAAGTTTCCCTGCAAGTGGTCTTTGGATCAGAAGGGCTTGTATCGTCTCCCTGTTGGGACCACCTCTGTCCCAGTGGACAATTCTCCGCTCCAGGGAACTGAGAGATGTCATCTGATATATCCCTTAGGCAGGTTTGCTGATTGCCAGGGGCTTGCATTTGTGAACATTGTGGAAAGGTTGTCAACACGTGTCCAGCCCTCAGACTATCCCTCCCCGCTGCTCTTCCACGTGGGCAACAATGATGACTGCTGGGGGAGAACTGGGGCATATCAAGCAGACTACATGGGTCAGGGGCAAGGGTCAAGGGCATGGGTGTGCAAGTGATGTTCTCCTTGATCCTGCCAGTTTGGGGGAAGGGCCTGGGGAGGAGTGGATGGATTCTGTGGGTCAACAACTGGTCGCGCAGCTGGTGTTAGTGTTTTTCACCAGGAAGGGCTGCTTTGTTCCCATCCCAGTAAGAAAGGCACTCAGACTCTGTAAAGTACCAGTTAAACTGCTATTTATCAGAGAGAACGCTGTAAAGGAAGACTGGACAGTGCAGATAATCTTATGTCCCTTTGCATGCTGGGAACCTTGCGTTGTGCAGCACTGAACGGGCCTCCGATCAGGTCACAGGACACCGAGCAGATCCCATCTCTGCAAGGGTCACCCCATTTTTGCTCCTCTGAGCTCTTATAGTATTTTGTTACAAGGAAAACAATTCTATTGATCATTTCTTCTGTCCAACAAAAGGATGTTCACCTGGGTACTTCTTGCTGCAGCCTTAGATAAAGGCAAGTACACAGAATTGGTGTGATTGCTGGTCCTGAGTGGGAGCTGCCTGCAGGCTCCTGTGAGAATCAGCCAGCTAAGTTGATCCTGTGGACAAGAGATATGGGCAACAAAACACAGCCTGAAGGCCACACTGTACACACATCACAGAGCAGCCCAGCACAGACCTGCACCTACCCAGGTTAACTGTGATGTGGATCACTACCTCCTCAATGGTCTCTTCTGGTCAGGACCACTACGGTTGGCAACAGGATTTTCGTTTCTGTGACCGCCTTTGTTGATCCCTCTTTGAGGATCGACAGCTGCTTGGAAGAGATGCTTGGAAGAGGTGACATCCGCCTGACTAAGTGGGGCAAAACTTTCTTTGCCAACAGGCTGGCCAAGCTGGTAAGAAGAGGATGGTGATCAGTGGACCCAGAGGATGGTGATCAATGGTGCAAAGTCTAGCTGGAAGCCAGTAACTAGCGATGTACCCTAGGGGGTCTAAACTCGACGTGGTCCCATTTAATGACTTCATGAATGACCTGGATGATGGGGCAGAGTGTACCCTCAGCAAATTTGCTGATGACACAAAATTGGGATGAGTGACTCCTCCTCCCTCCTCCAGAGGGTCATGCTGCCATCCAGAGGCACCTCAACAGGCTGAAGAAATGGGCTGACAGGAACTTGGTGAAG
>NW_009259039.1:4300-6619 GCF_000687185.1 Egretta garzetta | reverse complement strand
TGGAGAGGAGCAATCACATGCACCGGTACATGCTGGGGGCCACCTATCTGGCAAGAAGCTTGGCAGAAAAGGACCTGGGGTCCTAATGGACACCAAATTGAACACGAGCCAACCACGTGCTCTTGCTGCAAAGAAGAAGGCTTAATGGTATTCTGGGTTGCATTAGGTGGAGTGTTGCCAGCAGGTCAGGGAAGGTGATCCTCCTCCTCTACTCAGCACTGCTGAGGCCACAGCTGGAGCACTGTGTCCAGTGATGAGCTCCTCAGTACAAGAGAGACACGGACATAGTGGAGAGTGTCCAACAAAGGGCCACAAAGATGCTGAAGGGACTGGAGCATCTCTCCTGTGAGGAGAGGCTGAGAGAGCTGGGACTGTTCATCCTGGAGAAGAGAAAGACTGGGGAGATCTCATCCGTGTATAGGCGAGGGTGCAAGAAAGACAGAGCCAAGCTCTTTTACGTGATGCTCGGTGACAAGACCAGAGGTAATGGGCACAAACTGATAGACAGGGAGTTCCCTCTGACTATCAGGAAACACCTTTCTACTGTGAGGGTGACCAAGCAGTGGCACAGGTTGCCCAGAGAGTTTGTGGTGTCTCCATCCTTGGAGATGCAGAAAAAGCATCTGGACATGATCCTGGGCAACTGGCTCTAGGTGGCCCTGGTTGAGCAGGGGGTTGGACCAGATGACCTCCAGCAGTCACTTACAACCTCAACCGTTCTGTGGTTATGCAATTCTGTGAAGAGGTTTAAACCAGTAATTACAGAGAAGGGAGAGGATGGCCAGCAATCATCAGAATTAATGAGCATAACCATAATCAATCAAACAAGGCCAAAGTGGCATCCCCACAAGTACATGCACGCAAGTACTGACGTGCCCATGAGATACATTAACAGAAAAAGCTTCCATATGCTTTCTGGGAAATCCACACGCTGGGATGCCTCTCTGATGTGCCAGTACACCAATGCATGGGAGCACAGGGAACAAACGGGAGGAATTAAAATTCTGCGCGCAGTTACGAGGTTACAGTCTCATTGGGGTCACAGAGAGGTGGTAGGATACCTCACACAACTGAAGTGCTGAAATGAGCAGCTACGGGCTCTTTAGGAAGGACAAACTGGGAAGGCCAGGAGAGCACCTTTATGGGGAGAGCATCAGGGATGCATGGAGCTCTGCCTGTCAAGAGCAGGTGAGCCAGCTGAGAGTTTACAGATTGGAATTTGGGGGCAGACCACCTTGAGTGATAGTGTAGTGCGTGTCTGCTAGACTGCCTGATCAAGAAGGAGAAGTAGATGAGACCTTGTCCTGGTTTTGGCTGGGATAGAGTTAATTTTCTTCATAGTAGCTAGCATAGTGCTGTGTTGATATGTTGATAACACACTGATGTTTTTAGTTGTTGCCAAGTAGTGCTTAGACTACTCAAGGATTTTTTGAGCTTCTGTGCATAACAAGCTGGGAGGGAGCACAGCCAGGACAGCTAACCCAAACTGGCCAAAGAGCTATTGCATACCATATAACATCATGCTTGGGGGGGGTTAACCGGTCGGTCGCTCAGAGAGTGATCACAGCTCGGGGAGGGATCGCTGCTCGGGACAGCGGGTGGTGAGCAATTGCATTGTGCATCATTCGTTTTGTATATTCTGTATATTCTCTTACCATTCTCATTATTACTATTATTATTATTTTCTCTTATTAAACTGTCTTTATCTCAGCACACGACTCTAACCTTTTTTTTTTTCTTCCCGATTCTCTCCTCCATCCCACTGAGGGAGGGGGGAGTGAGCGAGCGGCTGCGTGGTGCTTAGTTGCCAGCCGGGTTAAACCACAACAGACCTTCTGACAGACAACTGGTAGAAGCCCCCTGTTCATAGGCCCTGGTCCTTGTGGGAGCGTTGAAACACAATGATACTGGCAGGAGGGACATCACGGCAGGTAAAAGCAATTTAGGAGGGGGACTCGACCACTTTGCTGGGCAGCCCGTTCCAGTGCCTGATAAGCCTTTCAGAGAAGAATTTTTTCCTCATATCCAATCTAAAACTCCCCTGGCACATCTTGAGCCCATTTCCTCTCATCCTATCACCCGCTACCTGGGAGAAGAGACCGACCCCCACCTCGCTACAACACCCTTTCAGGCAGTTGTAGAGAGCAATAAGGTCTCCTTTCAGCCTCCTCTTCTCCAGGCTGAACAACGCCAGTTCCCTCAGATGCTCCTCAGAAGACTTCTGCTCCAGACTCCTCACCAGCTTCCTTGTTGTCCTCTGGACAGGCTCCAGCACCTCAATGTCCTTCCTGTAGTGAGGGGCCCAAAACTGGACACAGT
>NW_009259039.1:0-3889 GCF_000687185.1 Egretta garzetta | reverse complement strand
GCCTGGGCAAGCTCTTCTGCCAGCTCCTTCAGCAGTCTTGGGTGGATCCCATCCGGCCCCATAGACTTGTGGGTGTCCAGGTGGCAGAGCAGGTTGTAAACTGCTTCCTCCTGGATTATGTGGGGGTTATTCTACTCTCCATCCCTGTTTTCCAGCTTGGGGGACTGAGTACCGTAGGGATAACTCATTGGGCTATTAAAGACTGAGGCAAAGAAGGCATTAAGTACCTCAGCCCTTTCCTCATCCTTGGTGGCAAGTTCCCCCTCACATCCAATAGACGATGGAGGTTCTCCCTGGCTCTCTTTTTGCTGTTAATGTATTTGTAAAAACTTTTTTTTATTAACTCTTAAAGCAGTGTCCAGGTTGAGTTCGAGCTTCCCTTCCCCCATCTTTGGTAACTTACCACAACATCCCAGAAGTCATCTCACACAACCCCAAAATGCCACGTGGTGCTGGCAGCCTCTCCCACTGAGTCATCTCAGTGGGTTTCATGCCCGGTCCACGGGCTGATCGTTGTCCTGTGACAGCCTTCGGAGGAACCAGAAGAGCGTATTCTGCCTCTCTGACTGGGTTAGTGCAGTTCCCCTACCTGCCGTCATTCCTCTGTGCTCCTCTGTGCTTGGGGAGAAGATCCTCTAATCACATAGCCAAACCAAATCCTCAGATGTGATGGATTCAAAGCTCCCTGATTTTAGGCATGTGAACTACAGTGTGAGAGTCACCACCGCTCTGGAGCAGATACCGCCAGTGTCTGTTATCCTCAGGTGAGTAAAGCAAAGAGCAGCCTCGGGAGCAAACCCTGGCACAAGTGAACCACAACGATGCTTTGCAGGGGTGAGCTTGGCCCTCATAAAGCTCCTTTAGGAGAGGAGGAAGCTCCTCGTCCAACAGCGGGTCTCCAGGGGAGGCATATTAATTCTTGGGCTCGGTGTGTGACAAAGGGGGAAAGAGGTAAATGGTGCAGTTCTGCTCACAGGTAGAGCATCAGGCTTAGCCAGAGTCAGAGGGGAATGGGAGAGCAGCATCTTAGGCACAGAGAGGCTGCTAAGAACACAGTGCTCATGTTCCCACCAGGGGACACTGGAGGACGTTAACTCAAGTGGCAGCAGGGAAGAATTTTTTTCTATGTGAGCTACACTGCTGCCCTGTGAAGCTGGAGAGGACCAGAGCACCAGGAAGGGGAAGGTAGTCAATTCCCAGCACTGTACTTCTCTAGTTCCCCGATACCACTGCAAGCCTCTGCTGACCACCGCTTTCTGACAGTGGCCTGTGGCACTGCTTTGTGTTGGCTTGTGTTATGGAGAGTATCCTGTGGAATTAAGCCAAATCCCTACTAGTATCAGCACGACCCCGGTGGAAATACTCCCATCAACCTCTGGGGGCAGCCGGTTTCCAAAAAGGACTCCTGAATCTTCCGCCTGACGAAAACGTGGTGGAATCCTCTCATCAGAGAGAGGATTCACTATCATAGGTAGGACAGAGTCACATGGCCAGGAGAGGCATGCCAGTACCCAGTGGGGAGCTGGTACTCTTTGGCTGGGAAAGCTTAGGCAGCTGATGCTTCCTGGGGCAAACAAAAGTGGGAGGCATGCCACTGGGAGTGAGTGAAGAAAAGGTGGGATCCCTGATGGCATACAGTCTGGAGCAGAACATGAAGGCAATTCAACAGGCAATGCGCTTCTGGAAGGGACCTCATGTGCAGCAGCGGCCCTGCCCCTTCCTGCCTCTTCTGAAGCATGGTCTGGCCTGGGCATGGATGCCTTTAGAGGGACCATGGAGTTGTCAGCTTCCCAAGAAGGCCGATGCTTCAGGTGAGTCTGGGATCAGCCCTGAGTTGGGAAGAGGACTTCTTCCTAGAGCTGGCCCTGAAGGCCCCCATCATTTTGCCACTGGCGACAACTCCTCTTCCTTAGTCAACCATGTGCAGGTCTGACTCCTGGCACAAGATCCCGTTACTCTCCCGGGCAAGACTTTCAGCCATGGAAACTAATAGCGATGATATCCCTAGAGCTGGTTTCCTGAGCCCTGTCCCCTCCAGAGCTTTGGCTGTGTGCAATGGGACTCTGTAGCCAGGTTGTCTTGGAGGCCTTCACTTTAACGGGGTGGATGCAACTTCTGCTGCAGTAAGTGCATAAGGCTCGATCCTGGCACAGCAACATGTTTTCATCGTGCTTACACAAACCACCTGCAGCTTAGAGAGGGAGAGAGAGAGAAAGAGAGAGAGAGGCCACACAAAGACTTTTTCTTTGCTTTAATATTCGATTTTCCGCTGGATAAGGAATCAGTATTTGTTCAGCAAAACCAAAGCAAGTACAGGACATTCTCTGTGCACTGCAAGAAAAAGCAGAAACCTCTGCTCAAGGAGACAAAGGAAATCACAGCTCTGAGCATTTGTCTTCCATGCCTGTGTCATCTTCCTGGAAAACTCAACCTCTTCTCAGCCAGCCCGGGGGCTGCTGGACCCACTCAGGGAGAAGAGGACACAAGAGCCCAGGACCTGCTTTGATGATGCTGAGACTTCATGTTTTCCCTGAGCTGATACTTGCACTGGGGATGCAGGACACAGAGTAATATCTTTGATGATGCTGAGACTTCATGTTTTCCCTGACCTGATACTTGCACTGGGGATGCAGGACACTTCCACTCACATTGTCCCATCCAGCAGAGTGAAGACGCAGGATCCAGGTCCCCCATCCCTCCCCACTCAGCCCTAAGCTGTTCCCAGCTCACTACTCATGCCTCAGTGTTACTCAGGATGACGTTTGCTCCATCACACAGTTACTGCTGCAGCTTCACAAATTCGATAAGAGCTCTCGCATCGGAAATCATTCCAGTTGTGTATGCTTGGAGTCGTATGGATTACAACGCACATCTCAACAGACACATTACTTGGTTCCCCTTCCCGCCAGAACCTGAGATAGAGACAGACTGTTACTGCCCAGCGTACCCCACAGAGCAAGGCTTGGAGGGGAGAGAGAGAAATTCCAGATGTTGATTCACAGCCAGAAGCAGTACCCTTCCTCCCGCTCTGCTATCCCACTGGCACCAGTCTCGCATGGGAAACTGCCTTCTTCCTACAGCCAACACAACAGGGACCCGCTCAGTCCTGGTGGGGGGGAGCTGCTCACCACCACTCACCCCATGCACTTCACACCCAGCAGAGGCATGTGGCTGCCTCCAGGGCCAGTTTGTCCTCCAGAAGAAGGCACAGCGAGGACAGCCCTGGTCACCTCTCCCTGTGCTCCATCACGTGATTCCATAGCATCACAGCGCTGGCACAGCACTGGCCTGGGCAGACATGTGCACATGGCCATGGTGGGGGCAGCATGGGCATAAGGCAAGGCTGGTCATCTCTGAAGGGTGCTTCTCTGCTGGCGAGATGCAGCTGCTTCTGTGCCTGCAGCATCGATGGCCACGTCACAGGTAGTTAACTAACAACCACTAACCAGCATGGATGGGGCTGTGGGATCCTGGCGGCCTACAGCCCTCTCCTGCTCCATCATTGTCCCCTCACAGGGATTTCTCTCACCTCCCTCTCAAGCACCAGCAGACACACTCCCATCTCTCCCACTCCCTTGCACTGCCAGGAGCCGCGCTAAACACTCTCCTTCCAGGAATACTCACGCTGCCGACTCATTATATGGAGTCTGGTCCACCCACTGCCACTGGCCCACCACCTGTGATCGCAGACCGATGTAGTAATTCTTCCCTCTTGAAACCTCTAGCTGGCTAGTGAGGAAAACCTGGAAATCAGGGAGAGTGCAAAGTCCATGAGGTGCAGTACTGAGCAGAGGGAGGCGGCCGGAGTCCCTGGGGTGGGGGGGACAGGGGCTGGTGGCAGAAGGGAGCTCTGAGGGGGGCTCTGAGTCCCCTCCAGGGCCTGGCACTG
>NW_009259038.1:1111101-1115734 GCF_000687185.1 Egretta garzetta | reverse complement strand
GTGTGCAAAGGGTGACGAGGCCTCCCAGTGTCACCTCGCCTGGAGGGGTCTGTGCCATCACCCAGTCTCCCTGGCTGGGGCATGAGGAGGAGGAAGCCGCTGCTGCCAGACAAGAGGGCGCCTTCTCATTCCAATGAGACCTTTGGGTGAGGCCAAGGCTCCTCCAGAGCTTTGTGCTCCTCGGGGGTCTCAAGACTTGTGCTGCCACCCCCTCAAAGTGGGTTGTTAGTTCAAGGCCTCTTCTTATCCCCCTTTAGTTAGAGGGCTTTCACACGGGACTTAATCTGAGCTTAGGATAGGAAAGACAGGCAGTTGGTTCCCCATCCAGCCTTCCCAGTCTTGCCCAACTCACCGTCCATGCGTGGTGTGTCAGGTTGTCGCTGCCTGGGCCGGTGTGCCAGGAGACTTTCATGGCCCCTGCATAGGTCTGTAATCGGGGATCATCAGCTGTAGATGGCTTATCGGCATGCTCTGGAAGAGGCTGCAGCAGACTTGCTGCCTGCTCTCTCTGCCAGGAAAGTTGCCGTGGGTGTGCCTGGAAGCTGTTCTGGTGTGAAGGAAGGGACGTGGTGCTTGTGGCCTCTGCTGGATGTCAGACTGGGCAACATAGCACAGAGCTCCACATGCCCCCGCTTGAAGGAGCCCTTCTGGGTCCACGTGAGGCTGCAGAGGTGGAAGAAGGACCCTGTTGAGATGCTAGTCTTCTCCTCCAATGCTGCAAATCAGAGTAATTGGTTGATGGGCAGAAGTCCAGCCGAGCCTCAGTGGCATCTAATTGTATTAGAGAACCACAGACATGGGAGAAGGCTGCTGTTAACTCCTTGCGTCCCGGTCTGCGCAGCCCTCCAGCCCCTTGCTGGGGACACGCAATGCCATTTGTGGCTGTCTCTGTTGACTTTTGAAGGGGTTTGCTGATGCTCTCGGGGTTTCTCATCTGACATCTGTTTGCACGACAGGGGTGTGTGCTCCAAAGCTCAGCCTTCTGGAGAACTGGAGGTGTTCAAGATGGACCATTCCTACTGAGCTGTGCTTCATCTGCCGTGTACTGGTAGAGTTAAATAAGCAGCCATCATCCTGCCCTGGGTGCAGGTCTGCTCTCAGACCCTGTGTTTAATTGAGATCCTTCTGCCAGGGAGGCACAGACCTGAGCAGGCTGGGGATGGCTCTTCTGAAGAGATGCGAGTGAAGCTCTGGCTGCCGAGAGCTCTTCTCCTTCAGTTGTCACAACAGACAAATGCAAAGTTAAAAATTAATTTGCTAATGCGCTCTCGTTTGTCCAAGCAATTGATGTGTGCCAGGGCAGCACTTCACCTTGCCGTGACCACACAGGCTGTGCCGGGGCTGTGTCCCCATGCGTGGCTTGAGCACATGATGGCAACTTGGCTGTCCCGGCCAGCTGGGTGGGTGTCACTGCCAGGAGTTGGTCTTGGGGGTGGTGGGTACAAACTGGGCTTCCAGAGAGGGCAGAGCTGTGTGGGTGTGGGTCCCTGCCGCTGTTCAACCCTGACGCCCCCTCTGCAAGGGGAAGAGCCCCCCAGGCTCCAAACTGACGGTACAAAGTGGGTTTGGGGGACCTGGCACTGGGTCAGAAGTGGCATGGCTGTAGGACACTAAGCTTTGGCATAACGTGGCTTAATTTAAACTTGGTTAAAAGACTGGTAAATATGCAGGCTTTATGCTGAAGTGGATTTTACCTGTGTCTTTCTAACACATCTGCTGGCTCAGTTACCTGTTGTAAAGCTGGCATAATCTTGTGAACTCATGAGACCATCAGTTACCTGTTGTAAAGCTGGCATAATCTTGTTGTGAACTCATGAGACCGTTTGAGGGTCAGCTCGTGTCTCTTCTGCTGGGTAATACCCTGTTAGCAGGCAGTCCCGGGGGGCCAGCCGTCTCTCCAGCCTCCCCACAGCCTGCTTTCAGTTTCTGTGCCATGGTTTCCAAACAAACCCTTGAGCCCACAAGGCTCCTGTCCTTCCCGCCAGCCTCCTGCAGGGATGGGTGCTGCGTGTCCGCTGTGCAGCTCCCAGCACGGGGCCGTGCTGCGGTGGCCAAGTGGGGAGCTCGAGATAAAGGCAGCGTGCGGTGAGGCGGGGGCGCTGACTGCAGGGCTGGCAGAGGTGGCCACCCCTGTTGCCCTGGAGGGTTCCTTGCTGGGTTTTCAGGCACCACAGGGCTCTTAGGTCAGCTCGAGCCAGCCTGCGGTGGGCTATTTAGAGCCCAGAGCAAATGACCCTCGCCATTTTGCAGACAAGCCCTTGCTCCCCTGCCCGCCTCCTGAGAACTTTGCTCCTGGTTAGCAGTGGCCATTTAATGAAAGGCTTGGCCTGCCCTGCCCAGAGTTAAGTACAGTCTTAACTCTGTTTTTAGCCAGCTTTGAAACCTGGGGTCTGCTGCCTTGCTCTTTGCACGGTACGGCTGCTCGCCCGGGGGCTGGTGCACAGTTGTTGTTCCTGCCTACGCCTGATCCTGCCTGGTCGGGGAGGCAGGACGCCTGGACGCTGTCCTACATGGCACTTGATTTGGAACGAGCTCGCAGTGGTCATGGCTGTTGCTCTGATGTTCGCTACAAATGTTGAATACCTCTGGGAAACAGCAGCAACATGCACCAGGGTCCAGTGGGCAGGAGAAGGACTCTGCAGGGGGACGGAGGAGGGCCTGCAGGGTAGGGCGAGAAGCACACGTTTAGCAGGGAGCCCAGGGTCACATGAGGAACAAAGCAGTAATTAGAACTTCAGTTTCCTCTTTGTTAATGTCTTGATATGATCTCTCTTAGGAAATGCTGTACCTACAGAGGAGAGGAGTCAGGGACTGGGTGTGAAAGCTGCTTCTTGTGGAATAGGACGTCTTTCCCCAAAGTCCCATGACCTCCTGGGCTTCCAGGGCCATAGCCCTCGTGGGAGGGAGGTTGTGCTGCTGGTAATGGCCATGGTCCAGCACGCTCCCTGGCTTTTAGGTGGATGCCTGGTGCTCACAGCAGAGTAGGGAATGTTCCCCCCGGGTGCTGAGCTGGGTGGTGGGCTGAATGCGGCCACAGGGGAGGCTTGGTGGGCTGGGAGGGAACCAGCCATGCCGGGTCTGCTGGCCCTTGCTGCGTGGCGCCTGGCTGTGGTTTCCCCCGGGGTTGCCCCTCCTGGCTGGTGTCTGTCTGGGGAGCGGGGCACAAGGAGCACGCTGGCCGTGAGCACGTCCTCGCCTGCCTGTGAGCCCTCGTAGACGCAGCTGCTGCAGAAACCTGGAGCAGCCCTGAGGCTTCTGGTGGGAGGAGGCTGTTGACCCCTGGACTGGGAAACCACGTCGGGGTGCCCAGCTTCTTCAATCTGAATGAATTCTGTGTGAGCTGGGGTTAACCCCGGGCTTTGAAATGTGAGTTTCTGAGGTTTTCACATGCCTGATGCTCTGCTTGACATTCTGCAGGCGACCATTTTCTCTGGCTTGATGTAAACGATTGGAAGGAGCCATCCATCTTCCCGGAGGCGATGAGCACTGCAGGCTGACAGCTCAGGGATGTTGCAGAGTCTCTCGTCTCCCTCGGCCTTGCGCGGTGCATGCCAATGCAGCCTCCCTGCGCTGCCCGGGCGGCGGTGACCCTGTGCTTGTCCCCCCAGGTCTCGGGTCACCTCCTGACAGCAAGGGCTGATTTTTTTTGTTGCCGTCTCTTCTCTCTCCCTGTGTTCCAGTGCCTGGTACAGCAGTCGTTCCCCTGTGCTGGTGGCCGGGGGACCAGAGCCTGTCCCCAGGGAAGCCTCAGTCCCGGCAGTGGCTCCTTCATCCAGCTACGGGGCTATGCTGGGGAAGGCGTCCAGCAGCCCTGGGCTCTGATGTTGGCTCTCTGTTGCTCGTCTTTAGAAATATTTTTGGACACTTAAAGGAGGTGACTGAAGTGGGGTGATGGGTTGGCTGGGAGCCAGCTCACGGTGACGGAGCCAGGACCTTGGGGTGCGCAGGGCAGCAGGGAGAAGGCGAGTTGAGACGGGATGGGGGACTTGACCTTGACAGTCCCCAAAGGTGGAGTCAGCACCGAAGGCAGATGATGCTGTGACTGTGAGCAAAGGGAAATGGCTTTTGCCATCATACTCATGGCCAAGAAGTTTAAAATACAGTAATGGTTTTTTGCAATATTGGAACATTGAGAAGTAAATGAAAGGGGAGATGAATGAGCAGGTTGTGAAAGGATGGCCTGTTGAAACAGGACAGTTCCAGTAAGATTAGGGACAAATTACTCCATCCCATCTACAGCATTATCTACAGCGCTGTTTGCACGGGGCTGTTTACCCACCCGATGGCACGGGACACAGAGAGGTGCGCTTCATGTTTGTCGTTCTGTGTACCCCCGGTGGGGGACCAGACTTTTGCCAGCCTGGCCTTAGCGTGCTCCCGTGACGAAAGCTGCCACGTGTGTATTTACTGATGGACATGCTGAACCCCTGTGTCCCCCGCTGGCCTTGTCCCTATCGGGTAGGAGGCCTTCCAGGGCCCCTGGCCCCAGCGCAGCCGATGGACGCTCTCAGAGGAGGGCTGGCCTGTACACAGGACGTGGTTTTTTTCCCTTCTAACCAAAACGCGGGTAATCTTCTGGCAGTCTGGTTTGGGGAAGTGGCTGTGCCATGCATACAGCCCTCCCCGATCTCTA
>NW_009259038.1:1105276-1109306 GCF_000687185.1 Egretta garzetta | reverse complement strand
TCCAGCGACGGGGCTATGCTGGGGAAGGCATCCAGCAGCCCTGGGCTCTGATGTTGGCTCTCTGTTGCTCGTCTTTAGAAATATTTTTGGACACTTAAAGGAGGTGACTGAAGTGGGGTGATGGGTTGGCTGGGAGCCAGCTCACGGTGACGGAGCCAGGACCTTGGGGTGCGCAGGGCAGCAGGGAGAAGGCGAGTTGAGACGGGATGGGGGACTTGACCTTGACAGTCCCCAAAGGTGGAGTCAGCACCGAAGGCAGATGATGCTGTGACTGTGAGCAAAGGGAAATGGCTTTTGCCATCATACTCATGGCCAAGAAGTTTAAAATACAGTAATGGTTTTTTGCAATATTGGCCCATTGAGAAGTAAATGCAAAGGGGAGATGAATGAGCAGGTTGTGAAAGGATGGCCTGTTGAAACAGGACAGTTCCAGTAAGATTAGGGACAAATTACTCCATCCCATCTACAGCATTATCTACAGCGCTGTTTGCACGGGGCTGTTTACCCACCCGAGGTGGGGGACCAGACTTTTGCCACCCTGGCTTTAGCGTGCTCCCGTGACGAAAGCTGCCACGTGTGTATTTACTGATGGACATGCTGAACCCCTGTGTCCCCCGCTGGCCTTGTCCCTATCGGGTAGGAGGCCTTCCAGGGCCCCTGGCCCCAGCGCAGCCGATGGACGCTCTCAGAGGAGGGCTGGCCTGTACACAGGACGTGGTTTTTTTCCCTTCTAACCAAAACGCGGGTAATCTTCTGGCAGTCTGGTTTGGGGAAGTGGCTGTGGCATGCATACAGCCCCCCCCCTGGCGAGGGGCACGGTGCCAGCCCTGCCGAAAGCCAGCCCCGCCGTCCGCAGCGAGGTGCCCGGGCTCCTTGAGCCGGTTTCACAAGATGGCCCGCCGTGGGATGTGCAGAGGGTGGAGCCCGTTCAACCCGTTTCGCCGCTGCAGGCGTGGTGGTGGGGTTTCTCCGCTCCCGCCCTGGCTGGGTTTTGTTAATGGCAGGGGCTCCAGAGCAGAGCAGTTGGCTGCCAAGAGGGGGTCTGTGCTGCTGCCAGGGCAGCACCGGGGCTGCAGAGAACTGTGATGAGCTGGAGGAGGGCATTTCTGCCGCCCCGTTTTGTAGCACCCTTGCTGGTCTTTTGGTTATTTATTTGTTTTTTATCCCCCAGCTCTGAAGGCTACCTTGGCTAGTGGGGAAGGGCACCGAGTCCCTTCGTGAGGCAGGGGACGGCCAGCAGGACACCCAGGAGGCTGGCAGGGTTGCCTGCTGTGCCCGCAGCGTGTGGGCTGTGTCGCGGATCTCGGCTGCTCATCTCACCCCAGGCACCTGCACCTTTTGCAAGTGGGCCGGGTGCCCTCCGAGCAGGGGGCGATGCAGGGCTCAGCTTTTGCCGGAGCTCTGGAGAGGAGCTGGAAGCCTGTCGGAGCCTTCCCACCGCCCTGAGCAGCCCAGCAGGCAGGCGGGGCAAGCTGCAGGCATGGGGCCTGTGAGAGCTCTGCTGCTTTGCTTCCAGGCCCTTAGGAATAATTTCCTCTGACCTGAAAGGATCCTGCCAAATCTGAAGTTAAAAGGAGCTTTTTGTATGGAAATCAGGTGCTTGTGTATCTGCAGGTGAAATTACCCTCAACATGGAGAGGCTGAAATTGCTCTCCAGGTGCCCGCTGCTCATCAGAGCTGCACAGAGACCTGCTGCTCTGCTCCGTCCGCAGGAGCAGGATGCTCTTGCAGGAGTGCCAGAGAGCCAGTGCCACCTCCTGCCCCTCTGTGGCTCCCAAACAGGGCAGTGGGTGCTCTCTGGGGCACGTTACCTCCTGGTAGGGGCTTGCAGGGGGTGGCAGTGGCTGCGCAGCTTTGGTTTGTGTCGGCCCCTGGGGCTCTGTGCATCTGCTCCATCGCAGCTGCATCCTCCTGCCCTCAGCACCCACCCTGTCCTGGGTGCCGGAGCTGGGGTCCCCGGGACGGGCTGGCCACAGGGTGGCTGGTGGTGTCCCCAGAAGCTGCTCACTAATGGGGTTTGAGGTCATTAGCTGAACCTGCGTGCGCCGATGCCATCACACGCTGCGTCACCATCACAGGGGCAGCGCCCTCCCGCTGTCCCCAAAAACCCTCTTCCCCTTTCCTGCCAGCTCTCCCCAGCTGTGCCCAAGGGCTACGGCCGTGTCCTCAAAAAACTGCTGGCCCCTCCAAAAAAGGAGAGCTAAACTTTTTCTGGGAAATCCATGCCAAGTGGCTGCCAAACAGTTATTTTTCCTTCTCTCCCTCGCTGGGCCTGCAGGGATTGCTGGCAGCCGGGGCACTCACAGGCTCGCTGCAGGGGGGGAGCCATTCCTAGTGCCAGGAGCGGGATCCCCCGCCGGCAGCACCTTCCCTGGGGCCGGGCAGAGTGACCTTCCCTGAAGGACATCCTCTCTCCTCTGGCTCCGCTGCATCCAGCTGATAGCCGAGAGCCTTGGCTGGGCGTCTGGGCTGCCCCGCTTGGTCTTTCACCTCCTCAGTGCTTGCTGCCGGCTGGTTCTGCTGACTCTGCGATGTTGCAAGCTGAAGCTGCTGGTTAAAGTCCGGGTAAACAGGTTGCAAAGCCCTGGCGAGGGAGAGGGGGTTGGAAGGAGTTGCTGCTCGTGGGCAATGGGGCGATTGATTTGCATAGAATTAAGATTTCTGCTGGAATAAAACGGCATGGGGAGAGGATGCTCAACAGCAGAGAGGGAACTCCGGTGGGTCTTGCTTCCAGGGAGGGGGAGAGGGGGCTGCAGGTGCACGGTTTATCCCGCCCTGTCTCTGCAGGCAGAGGAAAACAGGAAAAAAATGCTGCAAGTCACGGAGTGCATCTGGATTCCCTGCTGGGTGCCCCTTCCCATGGGATTTGGGTCCAGAGCAATGCCAGGGGTCAGGGAGGGGGCCTGGCAGCCCACGTCCCCTGGCAGGGTGAGGGAGAAGATCCTCCTCTGGGTGTGTTTCCCTGTGTCTGTTCCCCCGTTCCCCTGCCCTGCAATTCGTGTGCATGCAGCCGCCCGAGGAGTCTCGGAGCTGCACCGGGGCAGGGCAGCCTTCGGGCTGGCTCCCCAGCCCTCATCTGTCCCCGGTGTGCAGTGACAGAGGTGATGAGGGCACCGGTGCTCAGCCGTGCCCCTGCCACTCTGCAAGCCCTGGGGTGGCCCTTGCCGCAACCAGGGCAATGTGTGTGCTGCCGTGTGCCAGGGAGGCAGCCGCTCCCGTGGCGGCTCTGGGATGGGGACATCTTTTGCATCCAGCTCCCTGGTTTGCTGCGGGGAGCCTTCCTCGGCTCGGGTGGCCCCAAAGGCTGCAGGTTCCCGGGAGGGGCCCGCTGTCCCTTTGCTGGGGCACTTCACAGGTTCCAGGATGCCTGTGGATGCAGCTTTGCCCACAGGATGCCAAGCAGAGCCTCCCTGCCTCCCACACATGGGCAAACATCTTTAATCCTGGAGGCTGCTGAGGCTGTGGGCAGGTTTGGGGAGGTGCAGCATCCCTCCCTGTGCCATTTGGTGCGGCTGCCTCCAGACTGGTCCTTGTCCTGGGTGTTTCTCTGCTGCCCGGCTCCAGGGGCTGCTGGGGCAGCAGCTGCTGCTGGGGAACGGAGTGGGAACATTTATGGCTCTTAAAATGTCCAGCTCTGGGATTGCAGCGCAGGAGGTGGGAGGGAAGTGGCCTTGGCAGCACTGGCATATTCGTGTGGCTGCGGTGGCCATAGGGCTGGTGGCACAGAGGTGCCAGCTGGTGCTGGGCTTTTTGGGGGCAATTACACCCAGCTGAAGGATGCTGCTCCTCATCACACTGCTGTCCCGGGACCCTCCAGCTGCTCCCGCAGGAGCTGTTTGGCTTTGCAGCAGAAGTTACGGTGCTTGGCCAGCCCTGTGCCGTGGGACCAGCAGCGTCTGCCACCTGTGATGGACGTGCCAAGGACGGGAGAGGGTTGAGGAGCAGCAGAAGAGCTCTGGGGACCCTTGGGATGATGGCTGTCCTCCCGCGGTGCCCTGGGTGAGAGCCGGCGGCTGGCTGCAGTGGCGTG
>NW_009259038.1:1103621-1105119 GCF_000687185.1 Egretta garzetta | reverse complement strand
ACTCAGTGCCATGGTGTCCCCATCCCTGCCGTGCCTGCAGGAGGAGGGGGAATACTTTTGGAGCATGGGGTTGGGTTTTCCCGGTGTCCCAGGCTGTGCTGAGCCCTGGCATGGCTTCTTGGCTACCTCAGGGAGGATGAGCACAGCCTCCTGCTTCTTGTGTATGCGGGAAAAAAAAAAACCTCTTGGGGTACTTTGGAGGGTGCTCTGCTGTGTGGCACCAGGCCTGCACTTGGCTGCAGAGCAGGGTAACCCACCCCTGCACCCAGCCCCTGCTCTGGCCCTTCCCACCATGGAAGGTGTCCCCTGGGCTGTGGTGGAGCTGTGCCGGCAAGGCTGCGTGCCAGGGGTGGCTGTGCCGGGAGCCACAGCGATGCTGAGTCATGCTGAGGACCTGGCTGGGCTGGAGGGGCCGGCGGAGGCGGAATGGGAGACCTGTCCTGGGATGGGAGACCTGTCCTTGGCTGGGAGACCTGTCCTGGGATGGGAGCTGGGCTGTGTCCTGCAGGCTTGGGCATGAGTTGCTCCCCCCCAGGCAAAGAGCCAGGAGGCCCTTGGGCGCTGCCCCGGTGGTTGCCCAGCCCCAGCGGCAGCATCCCAGGGATTCCCAGCGTTGCACGGTGGAGCACCCCATCCTGGGGAGGAGCTGCCAGTCAGGGGCTTTGCCCCCAGCTTAGCCCCATGCTCCTTCTTGCACCGGCACAAAGAGCTCCCGCTGCTCGGCAGGACCCGGCTATGCTTTGATGCAAGGGAACGCGCTGCGCGGCCGGTGGCCGGCCAGCCGGGGTGAGCCCAGTGCCCAGGGACCTCCTGCCCAGACGGTGTCGGCTCTGCTCCCCGGGGAAGCTCGTGGCCGGGCCGGCTGCAGGCGCTTCAAGCGAGCCGAGGGGAGCCCCACCACCGAGAGCCAGCATTGCTCGCTCCTGGGGTGCCGGTGTGTCCCCGAGCCGCGGCGGGAAAGGCTTCAGCCGGTGTAATCAGCGCCCAGCACCTGCCGCTGCGGGAGCCCAGGGCGGCCAGACGGGCTTGATGATAATTGCGCTTCCGTGCTGGCACAGCCGGGTCTGCAAATGGGCTCCTGCCAGCGTGGGTGAGCGGTGCCGGGCCTCATGCAGTGCCTTTGGGCTCTCTCAGGTTTATAAATCCCCGTGCCGGTGGCTCACCTGCGGGGTGCGGGGCTCCGGAAGGGGAGAGGTGCCTTTGAGGGGGAAAAGATGCTGAATCAGCAGCCGTGGGCGCGGTGTTTTGCCCCATTTTCCCACCCCTTTGGCCGATCCCCTCACCCGCTGGTGATGCTTGTGCAGGGTGCCCGGTTGGCGTGGGGCCCTGCTACCGTGTGAAGTCCCCAGGGGCTTGGCAAGGACAGGGACACCATGTCCCAGCCCAGACTGGGCTGCCAGAGGTCTTGCTTGGCCATCTCGTGGAGCCAGCAGCACCCATGCAGCGGGGGACGGGCCCGGAGCTGCTCCCAGCCCCAGCATCCCTTCCTCTCCCACCC
>NW_009259038.1:1102902-1103286 GCF_000687185.1 Egretta garzetta | reverse complement strand
TGCCGCAGGGGACTGCGTGAAGCAGACTGTCCGTGACCATGGCGTCCGGGGGCTGTACCGGGGGCTCAGCTCGCTGGTGTACGGCTCCATCCCCAAGGCTGCTGTCAGGTAGGTGTCCCCCATGGCACGGGGGGGAAAGGAGGGGACCCCGGGTGGCAGCAAATGGCAGGGGGTGGGTTTGGCCTCCATCTCCCCAGTGGCGCTTTGCCAAAGCCGGGTGCTTTTGCAGCCTGGGAGGGCCCTCTTGCGGGGTTGCTGCTGGGGACAGACCCAGACAGGGGGGTGCAGCCCCCCAGCCGGGTGCCCGGGGGTTGGCATGGCGGCTCCTCCGCAGGTTTGGGATGTTCGAGTTCCTCAGCAACCAGATGAGAGACGAGCAGAGGC
>NW_009259038.1:1101047-1102375 GCF_000687185.1 Egretta garzetta | reverse complement strand
AAGGCACCACTGGCCACGGGCACGGGCTGCTGCGGTGACCTCCCCTGGCACTGCCTGGCCACGTGGGTTGGCTCCAGTCTCGGAACTGTCCCCAAAGCAAGAAAAGAGGTGGCCAGCAGCCCTTCGGGGCCGTTGCCTCCCTCCTTGCCTTGGCCAGGACGAGCACATCATCTCCCCGCAGGTGAAGTTTATCCATGACCAGTGCTCCCCCAAGCCCAAATACCGGGGCTTCTTCCACGGCGTCCGGGAGATCGTTCGGGAGCAGGGTGAGTCCCAGGGAAGCGATGTCCTGTCTCCCTCCAGTACCCCCATGCTGGGGGGAAGGGGTGGGAGGTGGGGTACGAGTGCAGGCTGGGACCAGCTGCCTGGGGAGGTTTTTTGCTGGTGTTCCCCTCCAATTCCCTCCCTTGCTGCAGGACTAAAGGGGACCTACCAGGGCTTGACCGCGACCGTCCTCAAGCAAGGATCCAACCAGGCCATCCGCTTCTTCGTCATGACCTCCCTCAAGAACTGGTACAAAGGTACGTTGCCCCCGTGCCCCCAGGGCACCCTGGCTGTGCCGCTGGCTCCCTGAGCCCATCTTTGGGAGCCAGGCTTGGGCTTTCCACCAGCAGATCCTCAGCTTCTCGTGGCTCAGCCTCTTGTGACGGAGGAAGGTGAAAGCCAGGGCAAGGGGGTCCCAGCTTGTGGGGTCGAAGCGTCCCAGTGCTAGAGCATCACCTCCACTCCCACCCCGCGCTCCCCAGTGCTGCATGGGCTCTTTGGGGCTGGTACCACTGGGTGGTCCCCTCCAAATGCCCTGGGCCCCCTACTCAGCACAGCACCAGCCCTGACCACGAGCAGCCAGACCTGGGACCTCCCCAGCAAGCTCCCTTGGCGATGTCATGCTTCGTCCCCCACCACCACTCTGCCCTCACCCTCTCCTCCTTTCCAGGGGACAATCCCAACAAGGTCATCAACCCCTTCGTCACGGGGATTTTTGGAGCCCTTGCTGGAGCTGCGAGCGTCTTCGGCAACACCCCCTTGGATGTGGTGAAAACCAGGATGCAGGTACGGCACTGGGGCACGGTGCGGGAGCCTGCCTGTGGTGACCCCCAGGGCTGGGGTCACCCACTGTTGGGGAGCTGTTTTGTGCAGCCCCCCGGGGCAGGCGCCTGATGCTGACAAAGTTTGGGAGATGCCTGGGGATGCTGCCCCCACGCAGCTGGGCTGTGGGGGTGCTGGGAAGTGTTTGCACGGAGGTGGGGACATCCCTGCTGGGTTCAGTGGCCTGCAGCAGCAAAGGGGGATCGGTTCCTCCTGGCGCACCCCACCCTGAAATCCCCCCC
>NW_009259038.1:1098206-1100668 GCF_000687185.1 Egretta garzetta | reverse complement strand
CCCTCGCCCCACGGGGCTGCAGCTGGAGAGCCGTGACCAAGCCCGGAGCTGCTCACCGGCACTGCCCGGGGCCAAGGCTGCCCCACGCGCACGCCCTCCCCCCAAACCCGGCCACCTTTATGTTTAGGAGCAGGCTCTGGAGCAGGTTAAATTATAAGTTGTGTGCTGAAGGGAGCAGGGAGGGAGCAGCATCCCAGCATCCACACCCCCAGCATCCCGGTTATGCCCGCCCTGGTCCCCTGGTGCCACTTCCCCCTGGTCCTGCGTCTCCTGCGAGGTTATCCAGGGTGAGGTGTCCCCCAGGGCTGGTGGCCCTGTGCCCCTGGGGCCTCCGGCAGCCAGGAGCTGCCAGCTGCCCGGGGACCAGCACTTTTTTGGGGGTGCTGAGAGCCCCCTGGACTCATGTGGGTGCAATGGTCAAGCTGTGCACCAGGCATCGCCACTGGCGGAGGCTCTCGGGGCTGACACCGCTGGCTGGGGGCAATGCACTGGGTGTCACAGTGTCCCCAGGGGGCCCACCAGCCCTGCACCCCCTGGGTGGGGAGGTCAGTGACCTGCTGGTGTGGCCCCAGGCTCCCTCCTCCCTTCTTCCTGCCAGCACCGAGCCCCCGCCAGGATGCAGCATCCCAGCCCCTGGGTCCCTCTCAGCCCTGGGCTGCTGAACAGGCGCTGCCCAAAATTGCACATACAGCCAGGCCTTTAGTTCTCCTCGCTGCGGGGCCGGGATTGGGGCGAGCTGGGTTCCCCCATCACTTGCCGTTTACAGTCAGGACACGTGCGCCAGCCAGGGTGGGGGGGTGCAGCCCCTGCGCCACAGACTTGGCCCCTCAGCCGGGGGTGCAAACCCCTTCTTCTGCCACATTCCCCCCCATCTGCCCTTACCCTGCCGTGGCCCTCTAGGTAATCCCGTAGCTTTCAGAGCTTCATGCTGACCCGCTCACAACCGTGGCGGTGGGGCCGGAGCCTTGCCCTGCCCTGCGCTGGGCTCAGCCCTGCTGGATTTGTGCCAAACTTCCCACGAAGGAGCCGGGGGGGGGGGGGGCGGGGGGGGGCCGCCCCCCCTCCCCCCTGTCACCAGTGAAAAACGCAGCCTTAACACGGGAGAGCAAAGGAGGAGGAGGAGGAAAGCCCAGGCACAGTTTACCTGCGGCTTCCTGCTCTGAAGCCAGTGAGGGTTGGGGTTTTTGGGTTGTTGTTGGTTTGGTTTTTTTTTTATTCTGTTTTACATTCGCAATTTGAATAAAATCAGTCTGGCTTTAGCAGCTGCGTTGGTGTCCGGGCAGTGCTGAGGGGGCAGCGAGTGGCTCCTGCGGGGCAGGCGGGGATTGGGGATGGGGTCCCCCATTGCACCCCAGTCCTGCTGCCCTCCGAGGTGGAGCCGGCGCTCCCAGGGGAGCAACAGCTTCAACCCAGCAGTGCCCCTTCCCAGCTGCTCCCAGGCAGCTCCGGGGTCGCGTTGTCCCACGCACGGTGTTTTATTAACCATCCCAGTTCATTTTATTAATTCCTCGCCCTGGCAGTAGTGGGAAGAGCCGGGCCAGCCAGGGGCGCTGGAGCAGAAGGGAACAGGCTTTGTCCCCCCGCCCAGCCAGGGGCGGCGCGGGCAGGGCTCCAGCCCTTGCTGCTCGCCCAGAAGCTGTCCCACAGCGGAGCGGGGGGAACGCCGTCACTCGGAGGTTTGTGGGGACCTGGCGCCATGTGGGGCCTGCTGCTCTGCGGGGGCTGGCTGCTGGCCACCGGCTACCTGGTGGGTGCCACAGGCAGCTGCTGGCACCAATGCTGCCCAGGCAGGAACAACACTTGCTGGGCCCCGGGCGCCCGCCAGGCTCGCTGCTACTGCGACTCGTACTGCGAGAGGACGGGCGACTGCTGCCAGGACTACCGTGCCGCCTGCCACAGCGCCGGTGAGCGTTGGGATGGGGTGGCACTGGTGGGACCCCCTGCTGGGGATGCCAGGCCAGGGTTGCTGCTTTTGGTGGCAAGTGTTTGTTGTTCCGTTAGCCCCATACTTTGAGTGGTAACAGGATGCATCTGGGGATGCCAGCTGGGCTGGATTTGGAGCCATATCCCGATTTTCTGCTTTTTTCCATGCTGAGCGTCTGGCTGCTCCCTGTGCAGTAAGAGAGCCCGCAGGGGTGGCCTCTGGTCGGCAGTGGAGCGTAACGGGATTGTCGGTAGCGCTGTCATCGCGAGCCGTGGAGCCATCAGCATGGGACCTGGGTGGGATAAACCCTGGCATCGCCCCTGCCACGGGGGTTCCTTTGCACAGGGATGCGGGAACCAGGGCCGGGGTGGTGCTGGGGGTGACAAGCAGGGAATGTGGGCTTGGGAGGGTGCAGAGCCAGCCCCCCCTGGGGACCCAAATGCAGGCAGGCGCCAGCCGCGGCCCCTGGGACAATTGCAGCAGTCAGCCCTCCCTAATCTCCGGGATATTAGCGGGGGCCCCGCTCAGCGCGATGCAG
>NW_009259038.1:1097658-1098162 GCF_000687185.1 Egretta garzetta | reverse complement strand
CTGCTCCCCCCCATCCCCCCCCCCCCCGGGCCCGCCGGCAGCAGTGGGCTGCGCGGTGGGGCCCTGGGGGCCATGGAGTGGGTGCAGCTCCCCGTGCGGGGTCGGCAGCAAGGCCCGCAGCCGCCCGGTCACCCTCCCACCCCGGCACGGAGGGGAGCCCTGTCCCGCCCTCAAGCAGCGCCGCGGCTGCTTCGGGGAGCACCCGACCTGCGGGATGGCCAAAGGTAATGTGGGTCCCACGGGGATGCCCACCTCCCTCGGGCATCACCGTCCTCCGGTGCTGCCGTCCCCGCTGCCTGTCACAGGGCGACTTTAACCATCCCTGTGCATCCTCTGGATGCTCTTCTGCCAGAGGTGGCCAAGATATTACCTGACTCCTTCAGCCGGGACTTCAGGGATCCCTGGCAAAGAGCTGGGCTGCTGCTGCCGGAGGAGCCGTCCGGGTACGTGTGGGGCTGGGGGCCCTCTGCACCCCCATACAAAGCCATGGGCCCTCTGCACCCC
>NW_009259038.1:1095330-1097077 GCF_000687185.1 Egretta garzetta | reverse complement strand
GCGGGCAGGCCTGGAGCCGCCGGCTGCACCGGGACAAGCGGGTGTGTGTTGAGTGCCGGGGGGATGCACCCCACCGCCGGCCCCATTGCACCGGACATGGGCTGCAAGGAGCCAGGTAGGGGGTAATTTGGGGTGCGGGGGGGGAGGCAGATATCCCCCACCCAATGGAGAAGCATCTTTCCGCATCTTCCTTTGATATCCTTAATTATAAACATATTTTTATATAAAATGAATATTATGCCACAATTCAGACACTTAATATATAGAATAGAATAGAATAGAATAGAATAGTTCCATTTGGAAGGGACCTACAATGATCATCTAGTCCAACTGCCTAAATATGTTATTTTATATATATATATGATTATATATAACTGTATATAATTATTATTCACGGTGCACCCTAGCTCTCACCGGCTTTCCCTTCCAGGACGTTTTGGGTGGCCGCCTCCATGGCAGGGTGCCAGGGCTCGTGGGTGCAGGAGGGGCTGCAGGAGGGTTGTGTCTGCCCCCCACCGGCTCTCATCTTCGTGTAGCATCCCCCCGGAAGGTGAGCTGAGCCTCCCCGCGCCACTGCTCCTTGCTGGGGAGGCAGGGAATGAAATAACAGCGTGGTGGCTTTTGTCCTTTCCTCCTTCTGCAGGCTGGCTGCTTGCCCATGGAGCTGACCCCCTGTGTTTTCCATTAAGTATTTCGTTGACGAATGGGAAGAAAACCCTGCTTATAAAGATTAAAAATAAGGGAATAGCTAAAGTATGGTGATCAATGGTGGAAGAACATCATGCTGAGGTTAAATCTGGGTGAGATGATGATGCAGCAGTGACGTGGGAGGACAACGTGATGATATCATGCTCAGCCGTGACATCATGCCTTGCAGTGAGCTGCCATTGGCGAGCAACGTGATGATGAAGGTGGTGTCCTCCCTCTGTGCATTCAGGCTGGCCTGATGGCAGCGAGCTGTTGGGCGAGGTGTGAGGGGTGGCTCGGCTGCGTGCTGTGACTTGCAGACAGAAATTAAAGGCAGGCACCTGAAGTCCGCACGTGGGTGACGATGCCGGTGGGTATCCGGGTCCAGCTGTGGGGCTCGGCAGCCCCCACTGGAGGGAGCAGGGCTGGGCTGGGTGATGCTGGGCTGCACTGGTGTCACTCCCCAGTCCTCACCTGGCATGACATGACCTTGCTGGTGAGGTCCCCGGTCCAGCCTTGGGTGGTGGTACCCACAGCCAAGATGCTGTGCTGGTGGCCTCGGCACCTGCCCACACCCACAAACCACCCCTGGGTGCCTTCACCCCACCCCTGCCAGGCACAGCACCAGGCGCTCATCCCACAAAGATCGCCTTGATTCGGACACGGCCGCCTGCAGCAACCGGCAGCGCCCAAGCCCTATACTGCCAGGGCCGAGACACCCAGGGAGCTCTGAGCCATTAAACACCCCCAGGGGAATGGAGTGAAGGGGCCAGAGGAGATGGGGTGGCAGAGGAGGGCGGCCATGCCTGCACCATGAGCCCCCATCCCAACCCTAGCCTGGGTGGGATGAGGCTCCTGCGGCAGGATGCCGTGCCGGGCTGGGGCTGGCTCTCAACAGGCTGGCCCAGGGCAAGCAGGCAGGCAGGAGGGGGCCCATGGTGGGCACAGCCCTGGGTCTGGGAAAGGAGGTGGGAAGGAGAGGGCAGCTCATGGCACTGCCGTCCCAGCCTCATCCCATCGGACCGTGGCTGCCGGTGGGCAGGCAGGGCCCATCCCCGGG
>NW_009259038.1:1093243-1095264 GCF_000687185.1 Egretta garzetta | reverse complement strand
TCGCATCTGCAGGCTCTCCCTCTGTAGCAAGCTCTCCTTCTCCCACCGCTCCCCGTCTGTGCCAACACAGCTCCACAGGCCAGGCTGGGACGCCTCCGGCCGAGGCACAGCCACATCGGTGCTGGGGTCATCAAGCGCTTGATGCAGGGGGGCATGGGGGCCTTGGAGGAGATGGCTGGTCACCCCCGCTGCACCCCAGCCCTGCAGCGAGGTGGGACAGGGAGGTGCCGCAGGCAGGCTGGGGGCTGCGGACGCTGTGCCGGGAGGCATCAGACTTTTCCATGCTGGCCTGGGGTCCCGCTGGGAGCAAGCTCTCCTTGGAGTCAGGCTCCCCACCAGCTGCACCAAGGACTCTCTCTCTGGTGTGGGGTCAGGAACTGATAGGGTCCCTGTGTGGCAGAGCAAGGACAGGGTGACCTCCAGCATCCTGGGGTGGGCCACTGACTGCCCTTGCTCTGAAGGGCAAGGCTGAGAGCAGCGGGTCAGAGATCCCCAGGCCAGGCTTGTTGAAGAGGGAGAAGCTGTGGAAGAGTTTCTCCTGGGGCCACTGGTGGAGCAGTGGTTGCTCCTCCACAGCCAGCTCCCTGCAGGCATCCACGACCACGTTGTGCCGGTTCTTGCAGATCTCGTTGGGTGTGCGCCAGGTCAGGGGGCTGAGGAGTTGACAGCAGCCGTGATCTCCTCCCAGGCGCGCTGCCAGGCCAGCGTGTTCTTGTACCAGCCACTCTTGGGGATCGAGATGTCCTTGAGGTGGAGCAGTGGTTGCTCCTCCACAGCCAGCTCCCTGCAGGCATCCACGACCACGTTGTGCCGGTTCTTGCAGATCTCGTTGGGTGTGCGCCAGGTCAGGGGGCTGAGGAGTTGACAGCAGCCGTGATCTCCTCCCAGGCGCGCTGCCAGGCCAGCGTGTTCTTGTACCAGCCACTCTTGGGGATCGAGATGTCCTTGCAGAGGCTCAACTCCTCCAGGATGAGGAATTTCTCCTCCTCAGAGAACTTGATGTGCTGCAGCTTGGCCATGCTCATGCTGCCCCTGCAGCGGGTGAGGATGAGGATGAGTCGGGGTGCGCTGATGCTGAGCACCACTCCATCCCCCTGTCTGGGGCACGTCGAGCTGGGGCTGCGGCACTGCTTGGGGCTCAGCAAGACCGGTTCCCCCTGGGGGCACTGGTGGTGGTGTGTCCCCTGGGCTCCCCAAACCCAGATGCCCAGTGGGGTCCCTCGCTGCCGCCAGGCCAGTGTCAGGCAAATAGCCAGGGGAACTGGAAGTGGCCACATCCTGATCCATGCTGGGGAGGCTCCAGTGCAGGGGGGCTCAGCCGGGTGCTGGGTCTTCACCTGCCTGTCTGCTGCCTGCAGCCATGAGCTGGGCTGCACCCGTGGGGCTGGGTGTTCGTGAGGGTTTTTTGTTTGTTTGCTTTGGGGTTGGAGTTTGGACCTCCCTGGCAGCAGCCGGTGGCTCTTGCCTGTTTGCTGCCCCACGATGCGTTTGGCTGCTGCCCACCTCCCCCTCTCCCACCGCCCCTCCTGAGCTGGGATATTAAAAGGCTTCAACACTGCGGATGTTCTTGGCCTCTTTATTTGGGATAAAAGCCCAGGTTGGCCACAAAAGAGGTGCTAAAACAGTTTTAGTCCTCGGGATGGAGGGTTACAAAACATTGGGAACAAAGGGAGTGTGTCCCGCATGGCGAGAGGGGTTGCCCTGAGTTTCACCACCAAATCTGCAATCCCAGCTGGTGGCCAGAGAGAGCATCTGGCAAACGGAGGGATGCAGCAGCGTGAACCAGGAGCCTCGTGGCTGTAGGGCTTGGTATTACACTGCTCCGTGCCTGGAGCCATCAGGCAGCCCTGGACGGTGGTCCCAGCTCCCCCAGCACATCACCCTGGCTCAGCACGGGGGCCAGCCCGTGCTGCACCAGCAGCCCCTGCACCACCTCAAGCTCCTGCTCCAGCTCCTGCGCGCCGCAGCCCAGCCCCGGCACGGCAGCAGCACCTTCCCCCAGCACCTGCAGCGTCTGTGCC
>NW_009259038.1:1090634-1092657 GCF_000687185.1 Egretta garzetta | reverse complement strand
CCCTGCAAAAAACCGCAGCGGTCTGGGAGCGGCTCGCCGGGGTCCTGCCGCAGGAGGCTGGCGAAACCCGAGGCCTCGTGCCGGACCTCCCGCTCCTCATCTTGCAGAAGGTGAATGCCCACGTTTATCAGCCTAGGGAAAGGGAAGAGAAGAGAAGGGAAGGGAAGGGCACCACACTCCCAGAGCATCCCCAGCCTGCCTGGAGCGTCGGGGAAGGATGAGACCCCTCCAGGGCAATGCTTCCCCAAGGGATTTTTCTCCTGGGTTGTGAAAGGCACAGCCACCACCCGAGAGCTCACTGCTTGGGACGGCAGGGACCGCGATGGGGGTCGAGGGACCCATCAATGCAGTTTATTGCTCATTGAGGGACCGGCTGCTTCTATTAAAAGGCCACCCGCAAATCTTTTTATGGGCTGCAAGCTCTTGGGTGCTAGCGATTTTTGCATGAGTGGCGTTCTCTTCAATGCCCTTGCATTTTTCACAGGGACCACGGCCTTTGGCAGGGTCAGACTATTAACCTGCAACACCCCAGGGCTGTGGGCAGCACAAGGACCTACCGCAGAGCCACGGGGACGAGCGAGCTGCAGCCAGCCCGCAGGGATCGCTGCACCACGTCGGCACCCGCCGCCTGCAGGGAGCGGGCAGCCGCCAGCCGCAGCACCTCGTAGGAAGCAGACTGGCTGCACGCCTCCACCGCCGTGCACCACCGCTCGACCAGGGTGCCATCCTCATCCTCAAACCTGTCAGAGGCCGGGGAAGGAGAGGGAATTCAGGCACACCTTCCAGCTCCATCCAGGGGTCCGAAGGCCACTGGCTGCCCTGAGACCAGAGGACACAGGCGCAAAGCTGGCTGTGATTTACAGGCGAGAAGCTGTGGCTCTGTTTCCAGCAAGAACTAAGGAAAAATCTCCTGGAAGGGTCAGGTGGAGTCCCCCGGCAGCAGCATGGACCTACCGGTGGGCGAGCAGCAGGCTGGCAGCACACAGTGCCTGGAAGAGGAGGTCGGGGCCAGGACACTCAGCCTCCAGCATGTGCAGCAGCATCTCCAGGCATGCTGCTGCAGAGCCCTGGAGCTTTCGGGAAGCTTCCTGGGACCACGACGAGGGGTCTCTGTAAAGATGCAGCAAAGCCTCAAGGTACAACCTCAGGAACTCTTTGTCCCTTCTCTCTTGCAGAACCGACCCCAAGCTCTCCTAGGTGACAGTGGGAAAGAAGGTACACGGTTAGTGGCCCTGGCACCACAGGGTGGCAACCTTAGCAAAACCAGGTGAGCACCCCACACCCGTGCACCCTCAGCCGGGGGAGCACCGTGCTTCTCGGTGAGCACCCGGGATCCCGTCTGCGTGGTGCATTGGGGACCCTCTGCTCTACTCCGTGACTTTTGAGCCTTGTCGTACCAGCAGTGTCAGCCTGAGAGCCTTCTCCAGCTCCTCGCACGTTCCTCTCTCCCCAGCAAGCACCCAGCTCAGGATGGCAAGCTGGACGTCGGGATTCGGCTGCCGAAGAAGCGAGCAGATGGTGCCAATCCGCTCGCCGTCTGCCAGCCGGGCTGCCTCGCTGCACAAGAAGCGGGCCATGGTTTGGTGGAGGATGGCTGAGCCCACCTGGAGGAAAACAAGGATCCCCCTTCCAACACTCAGCCACAAGTGGGGTGTATGCCCCCCGAGTGGGGGGGTGTCCCCACCTCCCACCCCCAGGCCTGCCATTAGGGAGGCCATGGTGGTGATTTTCGCGGCAGGCAGCGGTACCTGCAGCTCGGCACATCCCAGCTTTCCCCCCGGTGGGAGGCTGCCCAGCTCAGTGCTGACAGCATCACGGATGCTCTGGGCAAAGCTGGGACTAAGGGATGCTGGTAGGAGGGCGAGGACCTGGAGAAAGGCGGCACGGACGAGCGGGCAGCGCTGGGCAGGGGTGAGCAGCCAGCCCCGCGCCTCCAGCTGCAGAGCCACGGGGCTTAGCGCCTCGGTCGACAGCCTGCAGAGAGACCCGCACCCTCACCGGGGGCCCGTGGCACAGGGGCGGG
>NW_009259038.1:1083949-1089813 GCF_000687185.1 Egretta garzetta | reverse complement strand
CCATCGGCGCAGCGTGCCGCAGCAGCGCGCCGCCCAGCCCTGCACCACGGACCAGCGTCTGCAGCACGTGGAAGGCACACACCTGGGGAGAGCGCACGGGGCTCAGCAGCACTATGGGGAGGGGGCTGATGCTTCCATGCAAAGGGAAGATGGTGGGAAGAGATGGAGGGAGCTGAGGGGCCATCAGCTCTTGGGCTGCTGGGATGGGCAGCATGGCCAGGGCTGCAGTTTTTTGCTCACCCTGAGGTCTCCATGCTAGTACCCAGCATGGCTCCCTTTAGGGGACCTCGTGCAGGCCACCCTGTCCCCAGATGAGCTACAGCAGCCAGGAGCTCAGCACCCTCCATGCTCACCTGCGGGAGGTCGAGGGTCTGGTCCCAGTCCTGCGGCAGGGCTGTGGTGGCCAAGGCCAGCAGCGTCTGGACACAGCGGGCCAGCAGTGGCCGTGCCTGCGCTGGGGCCTCCCCGCTGACGATGCAGAGGAAGAGCATGGGGAAGCCAGCAGCACGGCGTGTGATCGAGCTGCTACGGGGTCCGCTCAGGGCTTCTAAGCCCTAAGGAACAAAATCCACCTGAGATATGGCTGGAAACCTGCTGGCTGGAACCTGTGGCTGCTCTGCAGGGGAGGGCACCAGCTGCACCAACCCCACGCTGCAGCATCCCAGCTGCCAGGCAGGTCCTCACCCCGGGGTGGGGGGAGACAGGGACAAGGCCCTGGGGGTCCCCAGGGCATGGGGGGAACGTGGGGCAGAGCACAGTACCTGCTCCAGCATGGTCTGCGGGATTGCCTGCAGCTCCGTGTCTGGGTGGTTCAACAGAGCAGCACAAAATTTGGTGAAGCCCATGCTGCAGCCCTCCACTGCTCCCTAGGGCAGGGTACTGTCAGGCCCCCCATTCCCCCAAGGCTGCACCCACCAGCCCACCCCAACCCCCAGAAACCTCTTTGCAAAAGGGGAAGGAGAAAGCGAGAAGACATGATGGCATGGGGACATGACAGGGTTTGGCACCAGGATCCCAGCTGTGGCCTGCCCCAGAGCAGACCCTGCCCTGCTGCCCTTGGCCTCCCTGCATGCGGGCAAGAGCCCCTGGCTATCGGCCTGGGGCAGGGATGGGGCCAGAGGGGTGGGCAAGGAGCCAAGCCACCCCAGGTGGGACGTGCTCTTACCCAGTGCCGGCACCGCAGCAGGATTTCCTGGAAGACCCTTGCAGCCGTCTGCAGGGTGGGGAGCGGCAAGAGGGGCCCTGATCCGGCTGGCAGCGCTGGGTCCAGCAGCAGCTCGGCCAGGCCGCCCAGGAGCAGTCCTATCTCCTGGGAAGAAGATGAAGGTCACGGGGACCAGCAGTGGGGCTGCCCCATTCCTGTCCCCCCCCATTCCTGCCCTGCCCTGCCACCGCTGCCCCTGGGGAGCAGAGCGGGTGCTGCCATCGCTCCCCAGCACCGGCGCTCTCGGGTGCTGGCACTGTCAGGCCGTGGGGACGGTGGGACGCCCACAAGCACAGGCAGGCTCGCAGCACGGTGGTTTCCCAGCCAGCTGCAAGGTGTGCACAGCAGAGATGGCCTTTCTCCAGGCAGCCGCTGGAGAGGAGGAGAAGCCGGGATGGGCGGCTGTCGGAAAGGAGCGGTGATGGGTGGCTGCAGGGCTGCAAGCTGGGAGCCCGGCTCTGCCGCAGCTGGAGTCTGTTGGTGCCTGGGAACCAGCTGGGCTACATAAGGGCAGGCAGGGAGGTAGCTACTTTTGGTGAGGGTGGTGGTTGTATCTTCCCTGATGGAGGGGGAGGATGACTGCGGCAGCTCCAAGGTAAGCCGAGGTTCCCCCTTGTTTGTCCCCAGGGAGGGTGAATGCCCCAAGAGGAGCTGGAGAACCCAGCTGCTGGGGTGGGCTGGGTGGTGGGTGCCATGCTGGGGTGTCCCTGATCCTGTGGGGAGGGGTGCCTACCTTCACTGATACCCAGCAGCAGGTCAGGATCAGGCTGTGCTCTTCTGACAGCAGGACTGAGTCCTCCTCCTCCTCTTGCTGCCCCCGGCTTTTCCCCAGTGTGATGAGGGAGCCGATGGCATTCCCCATGTCTGCAAACGATGGGGCAGCAGCTGTGAAAGGGAGAAGCCTGGTCTGAGTGGGGCTGTGTGGGGCAGAGGGAGGGTGATGCTGCTGGGGGGCTGGCGGGGGACCCGCTGTCCAGAGTGCACACAAATGGCAGCGCCTCTGCTCCTGCAACGTGTGCCACTCCGGGACACGGCTGTGCTTTGCCCCATGGCTCTTTCCAAACTGTTGCTGTAAGGGAGGTTCTTCCTCTGCCTCTGGAAGGTTTTTGCCTCTACTTCTGCTGCTGTCCTCATGTGCAGTCGAGAAAGGGACCCAAACCCAGGCAGGAGCCGCTCTGCTCCCATAGTTTCCAGGATCTTCTGCCCAACACCTGGAGCATCCTCGCCCAGGTGCCCTGCTTTGCACCCTGCTCCTGGGCCAACCCTCCCTGCCCAGCCCCACTGCTGTTCCCAGCTAGAGGCACTGAGCCCAAAGCAAGCGCCTTCCCCAGAGGCTGGAGGGCTGTGGGGTCCAGGATGGTGGTGATGGAGGTGTCAGTGGTTCCCGGGGCTGGTCCCCCCCCGGGGACACGCTCACCTTGCTCATTGGCACCGGGGCCTTGCTGGCTCTGCAGAGCGCCCAGGAGGAAGGAGGTGATGTCCCTCACTGTGGTGATGAGGCGGGTGAGGAGCTCCTGCCAGCTCTGCGCTGACTCTGCTGCCCGCATGGAGGCCGCCACCTCTGGCACCTGGAGCAGGCACCTCCGCAGGGCGGCGATGGCTCCTGCACGAACACCCACCGCCGGTCACAGCGGTGGCCAGCGCAGCCCCCGCTCTCCTGCCTGAGCCTGCTGCTGAAACGGCTCACGGGCAAGGGAGCGAGCTGCGCCCCCAGGTGCAGGGAATGCTGGGCAGGCGGAGCAGCGATACAGGGAAACTGAGGCAAGGATGTGGCATCAGCACTGAGCTGCAGCCTCAGTCCTGCCTACACCATTCCTGCCTGCCCTAAGTTCCCAGGGAGGAGCCCTGCTGGGCTGGGGATGTACCGTGCATCGGTGCGGTGGCTGCTGCCTGCAGCAGGTCCTGGCATGCCGCGGCGTACTGGGCTTGCAGCACATGGAGAAGGTGCTGAGCAAAGCAGAGGCCTCGGTTGGGCAGCGTGGGGGCTGCTTCGGCTTCCAGGGCCAGGCTCTTCATGGTGTCACTGTCTGACCTGGGGGACGGAGCAGAGGCTGTTGCGAGGAGGAGGGACTTTTCTGCCCAACTTGGGCTGTGTGGCTCCTTCCTCCCCTGGCTCAAAGTTCTGCACCCCAGCCCTACCCAGCTCCCCACTGCAAGGCTATTTTCAAACCCAAGCCATCTCTGCCCTGAGCTGTAAATGCAGCCTCTGGCAAGATGCTGGTGCTGCTGATGGGCTCTCGGGGGCTGCCGTGCCACTGCGGGGAGGGGGAAGGCCAGAAGCTCGTACTTCTGCAGGATGGTCTTCATCAGCACGGCTCCGGCTTCAGCCTCCTGCACTCGCGGGCTGCCCAGGGCTTCCTGGGCCAGCTGGAAGAGAGCCAGGGCGATGGGCTCGGGGAATGTGGCAGGGAAGTAGCGGATGAGCAGCTCGGAGGCCAAGTCCCTGATCTGCCAAGACAGGAGAGGTGGTGGTGGTGGGGGAAATTGGGACACAAGATGGAGGGGAAAGCAACTGGGGCAGGGCAGGAGGGGAAGCCTCCACCCTTGCGCTGTGAGCCCGCTCGGGGCTGAGGCAGGCGGCTTCATGACCGTTCAGGATCACCTCATTACTGCTTTCCTGCAAGCAGCTCAGCAGCGCCAACAAATTGGGCTGAGAGAAGAAGTCCCAGCAGCCGCTTTGCCTGGTGTAGCTCAGCAGTGTGGCCATGGTCCCTGTGGTGGGGACAAGAGGTGCTGGGTGGGGAGCACCCCTGCAGCCAAGGGGTGATGCTCTGGGTGGGCTGCCCCTACTCACGTGGGGGCTGGCCTTTCTTCCTGGCGGGGCTCCAGGTGTCTGTGCAGGTCTCCAGAACAGCAGCCAGGAGGAGCAGGGCCGTCTTCTTCCTCTGGTAGTTGGAGCCTGGGCTGAGTGAGGCGATGCTGAGCTGCAGCAGCCACTCCACAAACCCTGCAGGCAGAGCGTGGCAGTGAGCGATGCTGGGCTGGGCACCCACTTCAAATTCCCCCGGGGGCCACGCTGGCGGTGCCAGGGCAGCCACCTCACCTACTGCCTGGGCAAGCTGCCCCGCTCCCTTGCCCATCTCGGTGCCATGGGGCTCCTTCCCTCGAAGCTGGGCCAGCGAGCTGTCCCGCAGCTGGACCAGCGCCTTCCTCACCGCTGCCTGCAGCAGCTGCCGGAACGAGGAGGAGTCGCAGTTGAGGTTGAGGGGCAAGAATTCCCGCAGCAGCCGCACCTCGGTGCCCGAGAGGGGCTGGTTGGTGCTGGGGCTGCAGCAGAGGAGACCCAGCGCCGCCAGCCGAACGCCTTCCTCGCGGGCGCCCAGGCAGCAGCAGAGCCGCTCCAGCACCTTGCCCTGCAGCGGCAGGGCCCCCACCACGCTCTTCTGCGCCTTCAGCAGCAAGACCCAAGCCTGGAGCGATGCTGCGTCCCGGCCGCTGCACTGGGTGGCCAGTGGTGCCTGGGCTGCTGGGAGCTGCCGCAGGGTCCAGGCCAGGAGGTGGTTGGCGGCGTTGCTCTGCAGGATGGGCAGGGGGGAGCGGAGCGCCTGGGAGAGCAGGGGCAGCCAGCGCAGCGCCCACGGCTCCGCCAGAGCCAGCCCCATGCCCGGCCGCCCATCCTGCTGCTCGGCATGCTGCTGCCGCACCAGGGCCTTGTAGACCTCAGCGGCTGCAGGACACAGGTGGTTGGTGGAGAGGCAGCTCAGGAGGTGCTGAGGCAGTTCTGGGTAGGCATCCAGCACCTGGGAGAAAGCCAGATGACCCCTCATAAGGGTCTTGTCCAACCTAAATGATTCTGTGATCTCCCTGCCAGGCTGAAGGCTCCGTACAGCGGGGGACAGATCTGGGTATAGACCACACTGCGGTCACCCATGGCACTGAGCACCTCTGGTACGGGAGCACAGCTACTTTGGCCAGATTTTGGTGGGCACCAACTGGCAAAGCTTCCCTTCCCACTGGCACTTCCCAGGGATGCATCGTTGCTGCTGCAGCTCACCACCCCACCAGGGATACCATCCCTTGGGTGATGCGAGAGCGGCCCCCCAGCTGGGAATGCTGCTGCCTGCATGGCTGAGCTGGGCAGGAGAAGGTGACAGGCAGCAGACAGAGGCTGTGCCACCCCAGCAGCGGTGCCAGCCAGGACTGAGCCTCCCTGTCCCCCCACCTTTCCTACCTGCTGGCTGCCCACATACGGGACAATGGCACACAGGGGCACGTATCTGGCTTTGATTTGCCACGGCATTGAGATGACCTTCTGCAGCATCTCTTGGTAGAGGGGTCTCTCCTGGTCATGGAAGTGCTGGCACTCGAGGTGGTAGATCTCCAGGAGCAGTCGGAAGGAGCTGTGGATGGACTCAGACACCCCTTCCACCTGGGGGGAGAAGGATGGCAAGCAGGAGAGGTGAGGGTGGGTTCTCTTTTGCTTTCCCATGGTCGTGGACTTTCGGTATTGGCCGGTAACCATGGGGTTAGGAGCTGGGGATGTGGGGGTGGCAGGAGGTGAGCCAGCAGGCACGGACCAGCTGGGGCTGCAGCAGTGGGTGCTGCCTAGGGAGGGTGAAGCCCTGGGACACAACCCTGCAGAGGCCATGTGTGATGAGTATCCTGGCCCCAGCAGTGTGGGTGCCCCTGCCCTGCCCAAGGAAGGGGAGCACCAGCAAGG
>NW_009259038.1:1072586-1083701 GCF_000687185.1 Egretta garzetta | reverse complement strand
CCCCCGGCTTTTGTCCCAGGCCCAGCCTGCAGCAGAGCTGGTGCGGGCTGGGGGGGTATATGGACCCTGTGTGCAAGGGGAGTGGTTTTCCTGTTAGGTGTGCAAGAGCTTGAGAGGGTCAGTGTCCGTCGGGCTGGAGCAGATATTAATAGCAGTTTCCAAACCAGCCACTGAGATCTAGAAAAGCGTCTTCCCCAGGAGAAGATGAAGCGGCAGGGGTGCTCCCTGTGTCACAAGCACAGAGAATCCTTCAAACCCTCTCCCCGGCCACAGCAGGGTCATCGTCTCCTACCTTGGAAGCAGTAGTAGTGGCAGTCCTGCTCCTTGGTCAGGGCCCGCACAGCGGGGAAGATCACATCCAGCAGCAGGCAGGCCTGCGGGAGCACAGCAGCGCAGGTAGCAGGCGGGCATGGGCTCTCCAGTGGGAGAAAACCCCACCATGAGATGGGCAAGAGCACTGTCTGGGTTTCCTGCTCTCACAGCAGCTCCTTGCTTGCTTTCATTCCCTGTCTGGAAGTCCTCAGCTCTTGAGGACTCGGGATCTGCTGCGGACAGGCAGGGCTGGAGGCTGTGCTCTGCCCGGGGGGCGAGCGCTGCTGCCGCTTCACTTGTGCAGGGGCTACTTTTGGCACCACTGGGCTTCTCGCCCTCCAGGAGAGGGGAATCCCTGCTCTTTAGGAAAAGCAAGCTCCGGGCTAATGTGCTGCACTCAGTGGGATGTGTGGAACTGCTGGTGTGGAGTGGTGCAGCTTGGCTGTGTCCCCCAGGGATCCGCAGCCCCTGCTGGTGGCTGCCAGCCCTGCACAAGGGGCTCTCAAAACCCCTGGCCACTGGGTTTGTGCTCCCCTACCTTGTGGGTGAAGCTCTCCAGCTGGCAGCTGAGGATGTTCGCCTTGCAGCATGTCAGCAAACCTCTGGTGAGCACCAGCTTCTCCAGCCCATCTGGCTTGAGGACAGGGGGGACCTCTACCACCAGCTCACCAAACTTCAGCTCCCTGGCGCCTGGTTGGAAATGGCTGCATTAGATGGCAGAAAGATGGCAAACTCAAATGCTGCTCTGAGAGCAAACTGCCATGGCTCATCCCAGAGTAATCATGGGAGGTGGCCAGTGGCAGCTGGGGCTCCTGCACCCCAACAGCAGGACATGGCAGCAGAGTCCGGCTTGGACTGCTGGTGAGTGGCACCAGCTTCTGTCCCCTTCCACCCAAACATGCCTGTCCCTGTCATCCCCTTCACCAGAGGCCATTCCCAGCTTGGGACAGAGCATGTACCTTGGTTGGGGAGCTGGAAGAGAGCCAGCACGGCGCTGGCCCCATGCTCGGGCTGGGGGGCTGTGTTCACCAGCATGCTCAGGGCTGTACCCGCCAGCAGCCGTGCATCCTTGTTCAGGGCCTGGACTCGCAGGGGAGGCAAAGATAGCTCAAAACATTTGAAAACCAGACCCCATTTAACCTTCCCTCCATGCCCATGCAAGCAACTACACAGGATCCCTCGGACGTCCCAGGCCTTGTGGCTGCCTCTGCAGGCCCCCCTGGGGGAAAGGAATGGGGAAAGCCCCCGGGAAGGATGGCAGCGCTCTGCTCCTGGGGACAGGCAGTACCGTCCCTCCCCAGGGCTGTACTCACCTTCCCCCACACCACCTCCAACAGCAGCCCCAAGAGGCTCTGCAGGGCTTCACTCTTCCCCACTGTGCTCCACACCAGGGGGGCCACATCCTTCGGCAGTGCCTGGAAGAGCTGGAGGCAGGCCTGGAGGGGGAGAAGAAGGGGGGACAGGGGCCGCAGGGATGGCTGTCAGTATCCCTCACCTCTCCAAAAGCCGCGATTCCCCAGGGGTGGCCATTTGAAATGGCACCGTATGCCACATCCCTCCTGGACATCGCTGCCAGTTCCCTGCTGGGAGGGGGCTCCAGCACATCCCTGTCCTTGCAGGGACTGATCTGTACCCCTTCCTCCAAAATTTGGTTCTTACCTTGACAGCCAGGTAGCCCCACGTGCTGCCGGGCGCAGGCTGGCTCTGCAGCACCCAGCACAAGGTGGCGGCCAGGAGCTGCAGCAGTGGAGCCAGGTTCTGCCGCCAGTGCTGCCGGCCCAGGCTGCTCTCCTCCATGAACATGCACACTGTGGGCAAGGGGACAGCATCAGTCCTGGTCCCTCCTGGCACTGTGCCCGCAGCCGGCCCTGCTCCTGGTTAAGCCAAGGGCTGTGCTGCCAGTAAGCAGGGTAAGAAGAGAGATGGGATGCAGGGAATGGTTTGGTTTGTCTGGTTTCCAGATGCCCCAGGTGGGTAGGCAGAGCCACTGGGTGCTGCTGGGACCTCTGCAGAAATCCCACGGATCTGACTGATCCCTGCTCTCCTTCCCACAAGCGCAGAGGACTTGGTCTGGGTGGGCAGGGAGAAGCCCCCGAAGGGGAAGGGAAGGAGCAGGGACTGACCTGACTGAAGGTCCCCAGGAGACAGCACCTGTGGGGGCAGAAGGACAGTTTGTCCCGCGTGACAACATGCTGGGGCTCGGTGTCTTGGGCAGGAGGGTCCTGCCTGTGCCAGAAGCTGTCCCAGTGATGAGCAAAGGGCTGGTATGACGGGCACCCATGTACCACCAGCTGCAAGCAAGGGCGAGCCCCTGGCACGGTGGGAAGAGAAGCAAAGGACCTCAGGCAGCCCAAACCAGGAGGTCCCTGTCACACATGGGCTCCAGCCAAGAGCCTGCAAAAGCTGGTGGCAGCGCCCAACGAGGTGCTCTCACCTCTCCCTGCAGTGCCAGGCCGGCCAGCAGCACGCCCACCTCCTGGGCCAGCAGGGCCTCCTTCCCCACCGCCAGCTGGGTCACTATCTGCCAAGAGACACCCAGGGTCAGCAGGTCCGCCCGGACCCCCAAGAGATACCAGGTGCAACCTGCTTTTAGGGGAGCTCTGTGTTGCCACCGCGGCCGCTTTGCCGGTAAGGATGCACAGCACCAGGGCTGTGCCAGTGGCAGGCAGAGCCGGGCAAGACCACTGCTTGCACTTGTGGCTAACGGAGCTCTGAATCCACAGCCCAGCTGGTTGTGTTACAGACCTGTTCCAGTTTCTGGAAGGAGCTGGAGCTGCCAGTTGCCTCCATCTGGAAAGCCAGGACACAGCGGAGCAGGAGCCGTGCCTCCGCCTCACCTAGTGCCTGCAGAGCCTCGCTCAGCGCCCGTGACAGCAGGAGAGCCTCCTCCAGGTGCTTGTCCTTGCATCTCTTGGCAGTACTCCTGAAACGGGTTGGGGATGGTGGTGAGGATACCCCAGCGTGGTGGGGATTGGGGTGGGGGATACCCCAGCTCAGTGGAGATTAGGGTTGGAAGTGCCTCAGTTCAACGTGGAGCGGAGTGGGGGTACCCCAACTCGATTTGGATTGGGGTGGGGGTGCCTCACCTTGGTGGGGATTAGGACTGGAGTGGGGGTACCCCAACTCGATTTGGATTGCGGTGGGGGTGCCTCACCTTGGTGGGGATTAGGACTGGAGTGGGGGTACCCCAACTCGATTTGGATTGCGGTGGGGGTGCCTCACCTTGGTGGGGATTAGGACTGGAGTGGGGGTACCCCAACTCGATTTGGATTGCGGTGGGGGTGCCTCACCTTGGTGGGGATTAGGACTGGAGTGGGGGTACCCCAACTCGATTTGGATTGCGGTGGGGGTGCCTCACCTTGGTGGGGATTAGGACTGGAGTGGGGGTACCCCAACTCGATTTGGATTGCGGTGGGGGTGCCTCACCTTGGTGGGGATTAGGACTGGAGTGGGGGTACCCCAACTCGATTTGGATTGCGGTGGGGGTGCCTCACCTTGGTGGGGATTAGGACTGGAGTGGGGGTACCCCAACTCGATTTGGATTGCGGTGGGGGTGCCTCACCTTGGTGGGGATTAGGACTGGAGTGGGGGTACCCCAACTCGATTTGGATTGCGGTGGGGGTGCCTCACCTTGGTGGGGATTAGGACTGGAGTGGGGGTACCCCAACTCGATTTGGATTGCGGTGGGGGTGCCTCACCTTGGTGGGGATTAGGACTGGAGTGGGGGTACCCCAACTCGATTTGGATTGCGGTGGGGGTGCCTCACCTTGGTGGGGATTAGGACTGGAGTGGGGGTACCCCAACTCGATTTGGATTGCGGTGGGGGTGCCTCACCTTGGTGGGGATTAGGACTGGAGTGGGGGTACCCCAACTCGATTTGGATTGCGGTGGGGGTGCCTCACCTTGGTGGGGATTAGGACTGGAGTGGGGGTACCCCAACTCGATTTGGATTGCGGTGGGGGTGCCTCACCTTGGTGGGGATTAGGACTGGAGTGGGGGTACCCCAACTCGATTTGGATTGCGGTGGGGGTTTTTTTTAGCCGGCCAGCGTGAGATGGTGGCTGGAAGAACTCTGAAATACCAAACGAAACGCTTCGGGGTGAACCAGCCGTCCCTCTCCGCCGGGCCCCATTGCACCAGAGCAGGTTTGGTCCCCCCGAGCCCTCCTGCCACGCCACAGGCACCATCCCTATTAGCCAGCATCCCTATTAACACCAATAGCCAGCAGAGGACTCTGCTTCTTCCAGCGGGATGGAATGGCCTTTGGAGAAAGAGATTTATAATTATCATTAGATCCAAACGATTTTATCTGGCTTCTTTTTGTCACTTGGCACAGGGTTGAACTATTTTAACGGGTGTGATTTGGGGGCTGGACTAGATGACCTTTAAAGGTCCCTTCCAACCCAAACCATTCTGTGATTCTGTGATTTCTGTGTCTTTATTAAACATAGTTATAACTCCTGACTAGCACATGCCACTGAACTTCACCCAGCAGCTATCCGGAAAGTGCTCCTGGCTGGTTTTGACCTTGAAGGATTGGTTTTCCCCTGGGTTGTCACAGTGGCTGGCGCTGGGGTGAGCGATGGGCATCGGCCGCCGGGGCAAATCAGTGGCACGGGCAGCCCAGGAAAGTGCGGCCGGGACGGGCCAGAGTCTGCGCTGGGTGACCGGGAAGGTGCTGAGATGTGGCTCCCTGGGTAAGTGCTGTGCTTGGGGGCAGAGAGGCCCCAACCTGTAGTTTTTGGCAATACATGACAGCACTATCCATCTCTGTTCTGCTTTAGAAATCAACCTGGATGCCCAAATCCAGCCACGGATCCAGGTTTGCCCTGACTGCTGGCTCTATCGACCAGTGAAACAGCCCAGGATTTGCCCCGGGTAAGGCAGAGCAGTGCAGGAGGACGGTCACGTCCCTCAGACCTGCTCCTCCACTCCCCGAGCCCTGTGGCCATCCCATGCGGGTGAGGGAGCAGGGGGAAGCACTGCCAAACCAGGGCTCCCATGGGTGCCAGCGCCCAGGCAGGGGCAAGGCGAGGGAGAGTGCTCCCATGCTTTAGGGTCTCCGAAGCTCCCGTTCCCATCCCCTTGTGCTGCCTGCAGAAGGGAGGGGCAGGGGAGGAAGAGGGGATTTTTTTTCTGATTTCACCATAGGAAGGATTTTCAAACCCTATAAATTCACTTTTGACAAGCGAACGGCTAAAGCAGATTAACCTTTTTGCTAATCCTCTATAATGGCTTTGGAATCTCCTTAACCAATAAGAAAATGATAAGAGCCTGTTTCTTTTCTTTTTATCTATATCTATATTGTCTTCTCTTGTCTGCATTTTTTTTCTTTCTTGTTTTATTTTCCTTTCCTTTTCTAATATGAAATAGCCCAGCGATCCTATCTCCTGGAGGCTCAGTAAACAGAACATCAATAATCCCTTTCCTTTATTCCTCTCCGGTAACAGGGTGCAGAGAAGTGTCTGCCGATTGGGATTTGATTACCAGCAGCTATCAAAAGTCTCTTTGTAAGATCTGGGTCCTAAATCCCATAATTCTTTGATAAAAGAAGTATTACCAGTCCATTTTCTGAAGTGAAAGGTACGGGAGGAATGAAAGAAAGCAATCAGCGGAGATCCTAATAGGCTAAGTGCATGTGCGGTGGGAAGGCAGGGATGGGCAGGGGAGGCCAGGGAAAGGCGTCCTTTGTTAAGGATGGGGAAGGAGGATTAATCTGCTTCGGGGCTATGATTATTACAGCTGAGAGCAGAAAGGGTCGGATCCTGAGCCTGCCCACGGCACATCCCTGCTCGCCTGCCCTGCCATCACTCTGGACGGCACAGTGTGGGGAGCAGAACCCAGCCCCACATCCACCTCCTGTCTCAGCGTTTGGATATATATATATAAAAGCTGGGAGCAGTTTGCAGTGATCCCTGGCATTAGTGCACCCCCAGTGTCTCTCCGGAGCGCTGACACCTTGGCAGGGCAGAAGGGAACGTATCCAAACCAGGCAGCTACAAAGGCGTCTTCCTCTCAAACCTACAAATATGTAAAGATTCATAGACCATGGTTATAATTTAGGTGATACACCACTGGAACAGCTGAAGGAGAGGCAAATAAAGTGATGGAAGAAAAAATAGTGGTTTGGTTTTAAGTGAGGTCTTACAGAGGTTTGAGGGGCGCAGGTAGAGCAGCTATGGGACATCTCTTCCTGGCAGTGGGAGACCAGCGAGGTGAGGAAGGGCAGGCAGAAAGCAGGGCCAAGGAGAAAATAAAGGGGACTGAGAGGGGGCTCTGCTGGGGACTGGCTCTCGTTTCTGCGCGATGCTGGAGGGGTTGCTGGGCTGTTCAGCATGAGGTCATGAGGTGCCATGAGCGCCTTCGATGCACAGCAATTTCACAGCACTCACCTGTGTGTCTCCTTGGTCTACCGTGAGTGGGACCGGTACCTTCTCTCCCCTGTGAAGAAACACCGAGTGGGAGAGTTCCCCGTGCGAGCTCCCAAAGCCTTGCTACCCACCTGGGCTTAAACCGCACTGAGGGCAAGAGAACTTGGGTTTAAACTTTCCTAAGCAGGCTGAGCTCAATCCCAGGTTCTCTGTTTCAACACCAGTTACTCATTCCAGTTATGAACCCAAGATGGGAGATGACCTCTGTCCTCCCATGGATCACATCTGCCAGGCCTTGCTGTTTGCCCTTGGGAGGGTTGGTGCCAGGTGCCCCCTCCCATCCTCAGTCACCGCTCTTGGCCGTAGCCTCATCCCAGTTTCTCTTGCTGAATGGAAGAAGTTGGGAATTGGACTGACAAAGCTTTGGGGAAGCCTGGCTGCCCCGGGCAGCCGTCCTGGCTGCTCTGGGCTCACTGAACCCCCATTAGCTCCGGCATCGAGACCACGCTCCCACCCGAGCTCCTGTGGGACCTCGCACTCCTCCCCTTCCCAACGCCAAGCAGGGGTACAGCTCGGCTGTACAGGAGGTCGCTATGTGTCACTAAGCTACACCACAGAGCTACCACAGGCTGCCAGTAATCTAATTTATTAAGGGCTTTGAATTCTTTAAGAGTACGTTGGATACATGCAAAGCATCTGCATTATCGCTATGATTAGGGCAGCAGAGGTGGGGGAAAGAGGAAGGAGGGAAAATACAATTTTTATGCTTTCAGCAGAAAATAAATCAACTTTCACAGAGTTCTGGCGAAGCAAAAGGCTGTTCTATCATTAAAAATGATTTTTTCTTAAGCTGAACTCTCTCTTTTCTGATATTGTATGATATGACAGCTCTCTTTTGATGGGAAAGCTTTCATTTGGCCAGAGAAAGGGATAATTTGCTTCTTTTAAGGAGTTAATCCTCTGGTCCATTTCCGGGCTGGGAACAGCTATCCTCCCCCTTCCTTGGATCCGAGGCGGCAGCACAATGGAGATCATAACCACCTCAAATCTACACCCGAGATGGAGAAATCAGATTTCCTTCTCCAGTCATTTTTGTGGGATTAGCTAAATCTTAGATCCACACTAACCCTTCACAAAGCTGCCAAGATTAGTTAGAATTTATTTTATTCACAGGGGGGTTTACGGTTTTCTTTCCAAAGGGATTATATCTCTGTCTATATATATATATATTTAGGGTGGCTTCAGTCATAAAGCAGCTAGGTTAGAGGGAGAAAAAGTGCATGTGCGTATAAAATAAAAACTCAGCTGCCAGAATGACAGTCACTTGAAACGCCAAGACAAAGCAGCGATTCTGGATGGTTTCACCGGTCCATTTTAAAAGCTACGTAAGCTTTCTTTTTCCCTGCAAGACCCCAGACCAGAGTTAGTGCACAGAGAGCAAACCCTGCTCAGCGTGAGCTGCCTGTTCCCGCGGCTGCTGCTGCCAGCAGAGGATGTCTTCAGAGTCAGCATCGGACACCGACGCTGGCAGGAGAGGCCTCAAGAAGCCGTGTTCATTCAGCATTGAGGACATCCTCTCCAGCCCAGCAGAGAAAAGCCCCCAGGTCCTGGTCCCACTCTGCCTGCGGGGCATCTTGGACTGCGCACCCAAGGGGCTGTGTGAACTGGAGGCCATCCCAGCCAGCTCCCTGCAGGAAGAAGAGGAGGAGGAGGAGGAAGAGCTGGAAGGGGCAGGCTGCAACTGCTGCTGCTGTTCTCACACCAGCACCCGTTCCCGGCAGGACTTGCCGAGTTGGCTGGGTGAGTGTTTGGGTTTGTTTTGGGTTGTCAGGCTCTGGAATGGGCTGCCCAGGGAGGTGGTCGAGTCCCCGTCCCTGGAGATACTTAAAAGGATAGATGAGGTGCTTCGGGACATGGTTTAGTAGTGGGATGGCAGGGTTAGGTTAATGGTTTGACTTGATGATCTTAAAGGTCTTTTCCAACCTAAACGATTTTATGATTCTATGATTCTATGATTCACGGCATAGGGCTCATGGAGGGGCTGGTGCCAGCACCGGGTGGAGGGGAAAGCCTGGGCGCTGAGTGACGATATAGCGCCTGGCCTGCCACTGCGGTGGTCTTCTCAGACCCCAGCTCTGGCGAGGGGCAGCAGGATCCATTCCCAGCATGGCTCCTAAGAGCTCATGCAGTGCTACCAGGTTTTTAAAAGCAGCAGAGGCTATATACTGTACATGACTGTTTTACTGTAAAACCGAGAGGAGGATGGTTCTAGGGGTGGAAGTTCTCTGTGGAGTGTGGGGCCCCGTGGTCATGCTGCCCACGCACAGATCTCTGCCTGTGCTTCCTGACAACACTGGCCCTGGGGAACCTCACTTGGCCTTTAAGGAAAAGAGGTTTTGGCTACATCTAGCAAAATTACTGCGTCTAGCACTAAAAAAAAAAAGAAAAAAAGAAGGTAGCAAACCCTTAAAAATGCAGTTCAAGACCATCCTGAAAGTTCAGAAATCCCCCATGTCAGGACTGAAACACAGCCCCTAGCCGGGCTGTGAGTTTCCATCCATTTTCTGGAGCTGGCTATAGTGCAATTGGTAAGTAAACAAGGAAAACGCAACCAGTGCTCCCCGCCTGCACACTTCCCCCAGAGTGATGCCCTAAGCCCTTTTCTCACTTGCGCAGTGATCATGCAGCTCATCCCCCACGCCAGCTGGCCGGCTGCCTCCCTCCAAGCCACATGCATGGATTCAACTTGTGCCTGAACTGCCTTGAGCAAGGTGGGTGTTTCAGCCCCTCACCCCTAACGCTGCCGCTGCACCTCTCCCCCTGCAGACACCCGGTTCCCCTGGCCTGTGCAGCTCTTCCACTCGGCAGTCAGGGTCTGCAAGAGTCCCCAGGGGAGCCCGAGCAAGCTGCAGACTTTCCACCAGATCCAGCGCCGGACACGCCGGCATCGCACCATATTCACCGAGGATCAGCTGCAGGCCCTGGAGACACTTTTCCATCAGAACCAGTACCCAGATGTCATCACCCGCGAGCACCTGGCAAACCGCATTCACTTGAAGGAGGAGAGGGTAGAGGTGAGATCCCACCGCTCGGGGAGGGGCTGTTTGCTCCAACCCACTGTGAACACAGACCAGGGCATTGTACTGTTGTTTTTGGGAGCTGCAGACCCAGGGGCTCATTTTGAAGACCATTCTTGGGTATTCGACAAAACACAGTTCAGGTGTGGCAAGCAACAGAAGAACATAAAACAGTTCCGCTGCACTGTTTCGTTCTGGTATCCGGTCTCGTAATCTCACTCTGTCTCTCTCAGATTCACCTCTACGCCCACAGGCGTGCCCAGTTCTGCCCATCCCCTGCACCCGACTGTATGTTCCTTATTTATGTGATCCTTATGAATTCTGAATTTGCCATGAGGGGGGTCCCAGCTCCCTTGTGACCCTTACATGTATCTGAGCAGGATTGCAGGGGAGGGACTGATTAGATTTTGTATCAAACTTTTATATCGGGAAATATATTGCAGTATCACAAAGCTTAGGCTGCACAGCCCAGGAGCGTAACTGCCTGCCCCCCTCCAAGTAACACATGCAATGCAAAAGTTCTTCTTTTTTTTGCACTTTCTAGGTTTGGTTTAAAAATCGGCGGGCCAAGTGGCGGCATCAGAAGAGGGCGTCTGCTTCAGCGCTGATCCTTCAAGGCACCAAGAAGCTCTCTGAGGAGAGCTGTTAGTGGTCACAGGCTGCATCTCAGCAGATGAGCGCCAAGAGCATCCATCTCCCGTAGCTGACAGGTTCTGTAGGGTGGTAGCCCAAGGGGTGCTAATGAAGCAATTCCCAGAGGAGGAGGATGTGTAAAAGCAGACATGGTACTTTCCCGTGCCAGTTCCTCTTCCAAACCTAGTTCACGTGGCAAATAACTCACCAGGCATGACCCTCAGATGCTTAAGCAGAAACCACTGCCAAAAGCCCGTGCAGGGGACAGAGCTCTACCAGCATTAAACATGTGTGCTTCAGGAGAAGGGGAGACTCCCCTTCTTGTCTTTGCTCTGTGCAGGTAGTACTTGTGCTTGTTTTACCACTGTAGATTTGCGAAATATCCTGCAAATGAATGTTCCCTATTTTCAGCGCCTCGATAGCATCTGGAGTTGCTTTTGAGGTTGAGCTTACTGAACGGGCGATTTGTTCCTGAACCAAGAAACATGGATTTCTCCCTACAGCCGGTGGGAGCGATGATCCATCCGCTGTGGTGAGAGGGGTCGGCATGGCAAGCGCTCAGCTCGCCTCCATGGCCAGCCCATGCCGGTTCCCTGCCCGTGCAAGCGGTGTCCCCACGGCAGGGCTGAAGAGAAACCACGTCCTGTAAAGCAGTGAGATAAATAAAACTGTCCCCGTCACCTCTGTGCGTGCTGTGGAGAGCCGGCGGCGGGGCCCCGGCC
>NW_009259038.1:1052538-1070385 GCF_000687185.1 Egretta garzetta | reverse complement strand
CCCAGCGCTCCCTTGCAGTTGTCTCTCTCTTTGTAGAGTTTAGAGAAAATCATTCAGCGAGACTTCTTTCCTGATGTGGAGAAGCTGCGAGCACAGAAGGAATATCTGGAGGCTGAAGAAAATGGTGACTTGGAGAAAATGAGGCAAATTGCTATCAAGTTTGGCTCTTCCTTGGGTAAACCATCGAGGGACACACCTGCACCCTGTAAGGACTGGCTCACTGGAACATAAGGGGTTTATATCTAATACTACTGCTCTGATTTATCAAACTTTGTACAGGCAGTGCTTATCTTAAAGTATCAAGGTTGACATTGCTTGGGAATTAGTATACCGGATTGGGCAGTAACCAGTATCTGATGGCAGATGGTGAATTTCCCTTTGATGGTGTCTAATAATTTCTTCTTGAGTTAGTGGTTTTGGGAAAACACCTATTGAATAACCCTTCCTCACAGGCATCTTTTGCCAAGTTCCTGCTCCCTAGGGAATGTTACACGCTCTAACGTGCAATATTGTACTATCAGAAACTCTAAGTTAATGTTTTGAATCCTTATTACATTTTTAGGGGTTCTCGTTGCATCTACAGATGTGTAAGATTTTCATATATTGGGGACAGAACAGATGTTGGATGCTCGTGGTTATCAGAGGTTCACCCGGCAGGCATCCAATGCCCTGTTCTGTGTTTGCTTTCTCTTCAAGTTCAGGTGTTTCTTATACTAAAGCCCAGTCCCTGGCTGAACTCTCATGGTGGGGTTTAGGTCACTGGCTTTCTCGTGGCATGTGTCACCAAGTGATTTTCCTTCCTCCCCTACTGTAGGTGCTGTCCCTGGCCTAGGTTAGGATTGTTATGCTGATGCTTTTTCCTCTTGGTTAAAGCTGCAGACAGGGTGGCAAATATACTGGGCTGTGGCTCTCTGGTGATTTCTTCCTAGCAGGAGAAAAATAATGTCTTGGATGAGAGCAAAATTTTGTTTGGTGGTTGGGACAAAATTGTATAGAGTATTTTGGAGTCTTTTAAAAACTTTTAAATTAAATTTTTCTTCCCTTGATATGTCTTCTGTGACTTGTTTGGCACATGACCCTTACTATGGTGGAAGATGTCACAGCAAGTGGCCTGTTCCGTGCTCTAGTGACCATGTGAGTCTTTTTTTTTTTTTCTTCTGTCACAGATGTTCCTCCAGCCACGTTTGAAACCCCAGAAGTGCATCCAGGTGGTCTTCCCCCAGGGAATAAATCTAAAGCTGGCATCAAAGCTGCAGCGGAAGGTAGGAAAATGATGTTTCTCTAGCCGAATTCTCCAGCATCAGAAAAATACTTTTGTGAGCTCTGTCTTCTGTAAGGGTTTTGGGTATTTAGCAGATGTTTAGTTTCCTTTAACCTAGTACGTGAAAATGATCACTCTGCAGTTGAATTTGATGTAATGTTTCACATCATGTGTGTGAATTCCCAATTGTGGGTCTCCTTATGGCTGTGTAAATTCTTAATGCAGTTGATCTCTCTGAAGGCAGTAAATTTTTCCTGTCTGTCGTGGTTTAACCCCAGCTGGCAACTGAGCCCCATGCAGCCACTCTCTCACCTCCCCCCCGGTGGGATAGGGAGAGAATTGGAAGAGTAAAAGTGAGAAAACTTGTGTGTTGAGATGAAGACAATTTAATAGCTAAAGCAAAAGCTGCCCACGCAAGCAAAGCAACATAAGGAATTCATTCACTGCTTGCCATCGGTGGGCAGGCATTCAGCCATTTCCAGGAAAGCAGGGCTCCATCACTTGTAACAGTGACTTGGGAAGACCATCACCATCACTCCAAATGTGTCCCCCCCCCTTCTTCTTCCTCCAGATTTATATGCTGAGCATGATGTCATATGGTGTGGGATATCCTTGGGGTCAGTTGGGGTCAGCTGTCCCAGACATGTCCCCTCCCAGCTTCTTGTGTCCCCCCAGCCTCTTGCTGGTGGTGGGGGGGTGAGGAGCAGAAAAGGTCTTGGCTCTGTGTAACCCCTGCTCAGCAGGGATGAAACCATCCCGGCGTTATCAGCGCTGTTTTCAGTTCAAATTCAAAACACAGCTTCATAGTAGCTACTATGAAGAAAATTAACTCTACCGCAGCCACACCGTGTCACCTAATTAATTCTGTAAGTAAGCAAAGATTGTAGGGGCAGAGCTATTCATATAGTATATCAAAAATGTCTGCTAGCAGCTGCCCACTTGTGCATTTTCCCTTTAACGCAAATAGCAACAAATGCCATAAAAGGTTTTATGTGAAAGGTGGGTATATGTCTTCCAAAAAAGAATTTTTTATTGTACCACTCTGCGTACAAGTATTTTTTTTTTTCATCAGGCTTCATGTTAATTATTAGTGGGTCTGTAGAAGGCTTGTTGTCAGACGCGATTCAGAGTTATGTATAGCGCTCTTGAAGTATTAACCTTTCTCAGGCTTCTTCCCTTCTCTTGTTAGGAGAAGCAGAAAAAGATGATAAAGATGCACTTCCCAGTCTGGACAGCTTCTTATCAAAACACACGAGTGAAGATAATGCTTCGTTTGAGCAGATCATGGAAGTGGCCAAAGAGAAGGAGAAAGTCAAGCATGCTTGGCTGTACAGTGCAGAAGAGGAGTATGCCCAGGTAGGGAGATGGCTCGGCTGTATCTCTGCTCTTCCAAAGTGACACACCAGGGCAATACCATTGTACTGTATTTCTTTCTTGTTTGATTGAATTGATTCTGTTTTTGAATCCTCCTATAAATACAGATGAGAATTCGTTGGCTCTGAGCATGGGGCTGTTGCATTGGACTGTTGAATTACTCATATTATTTAATAAGAATAGAAAGGTCTTGCTATTGAATAGTAGGTGCATGGGGTGATCACATCTAAATCTGAGGTAAGCCTGAGTTACCTGGGTCTTGTGGCAGCCCATTGCTTCCTTTTCAGCCCTGGTTTTTCCATGTCTGTAACACAAGAACAGTGTTGATGTAGTTGCTGTGAGGATCTGACTCTTTCCAAGGCTTTGAGACTGCGAAGCGTTGCACGAAGTGCAAGAATTGCTGTTCTTGGCAGTCTCCTCCATAAGCACGAAGGAGAGCAGCTGAGAGCAATTCCTGTTGTTTGTCCATCAGCCCTTTATTACTCTCAGTTCATTTGTCTGTCTTGCCTCAGTTTTCTGTTTCTTTTATCATTAATAATCCGTTCAGCTGCCGAAGTAAAGTACTATATGGCTGGCTGTGCTGTCTTCCTCAGCTAGCTTTGTGGGAGGTTCTGGGGCTGCCATGTCAATCTTTCTCCGTGAAAGATTTCTGCCATGAGCAGCTGGCGCTGTTGCCAGATGTGTCAGTGATGGATGTGAGCTGCAGTGCCTTTTAATGAAGTTTGGCACTGACACATGAGTGTTTACTTCTGTCATTGTGAGTGAGTGTTATGTTTTTATCCCAGCTAATGTAAACCCTCGGAGTCTGTTACAATAAAAGTGCCCTCTGCTGCTCCTTATGCATCTTCTTTGCTCGAATGCTTTCACTCAGAATTAAAAGGCAGGCAGCAGGAGAACATTCCCAAAGCACAGGGCTTGTTTCAGGTCAAGGTGAAGTTACCAGAGCCAGTCTGGTGCTGATGTTGTCTGTCTGCCTGTCAGCCAGCATTCTGTTCAGACCTTGCATTTCCTTGCACAGCATGCCTGTTTGTGTAGCAGATAACTTCGCTATTCAGTGACAGTACTGCTATTTAAATGTATATGGACGATGCCTATTAAAGACAACATCAGTTGATGTCTTTAATATAAAGCTTCTGGCACTAATTGTCGAGTTTAATTAGTGTGAGAATTTTAAAATGGAGTAACTTATCGGTGTCTGACTGCATTCTATTAGTTTCTTTTTGGTATCAGTGATACTAATATGCTGGTAACAGCATGCAGGTAATTGTGTGAATATGTCAAATGCTTCCATACCTGTACTACCTATGGAAATGTTTGAAAACTCTCTTAAGTACTGAAGAAATGTCTGTTCTTCTGTTACTGCTTGCCTCAGCTAATACAGTTTGTACGAGACTAGGGTGATACAAATATTCTCCCAAGGCTACATGCCAAAGCCTTGTAGAATGCCTTTATATTAGATATGTGTCATATGTTGCTGTTCCCTTATTTAGCAGTGAATGCTTCATTTGAATTTTGACTAGTAGGTAGAGAAAAAACAGAAAAAGTTTGAACCATCACAAGTGTTGTCACAAGATGTAATAAACAAAGTCATAAGCATAACCTTTCTGAGAAGATAATTCTTTAGTTCTCACTTGATTTTATACCAGAACTTCATGTGGAGTGGTTGTTTGCAAGCTCACCTGGGAACAGGATGGTTCTCAAATGCCACTTGCCAGAGAGAGAATGTGTTTGTGTCGTGCCACATTGCACAGTGTGCTGGGGCATGCAGCTGAGCTCTCCAATTTGTGTATGCCTGACTTTTAGTCTGTTTCAGACCTGATTTCCTTTTTTAATTTTTTTTTTCTATTGCCCTTTCAGCGACGAAATGAGAACCTGGCACTTCCCTCAGCAGAGCAGCAAGCTCTGGAGAATGTGAAAGCTGGACTGGAGACGTGGGAGTACACGGCTCGAAACACTCTCATGTATTATCCGACAGGTGAGGGGCGTGTGTTTCTCAGAAGAGCCATTGGTTCTGGGTGGGTTGACTTCAAACAGCGCTTACAGCGCTTCTGTGGATGGCTGAGCAGCTCTTACTGCTAATACTGCACTTTTTCTTCTGTGAAGCTCAGATGCGTAAAGTTGTTTTAAAACAAGTCTTTTCTTTTTTTCTCTTTTTCTTTCCTTGGACCTTGCTCCTTTGCCTCGGATTGCAAAGTTTGACCATGTTCTATCTGTCTCTAAGCAGCTCATTATCTGTGTTTTAGAAGCACTTGTTTTCAGGAGCCAAAGCCCCTTCCAGTTTGGTCTATCTTATTTACGAGCACTTTCTTGTCATGTATTCTTTCTTTGCTTCTGCTCAAAGAGTGCTCCTTGGGCCTGTTGGTTCCTTGGTTGCTGTAGAAAACTATGTCATTTTGTAAATGCAGTTTTCTTTTTGGCTATAAATGTACAACTGGTAATTTCTGCAAACCAGCAAAGTAGAGAAAAGAAAGTCTTACTGACTGTTTCTTAAAAAAAAAAAAGTCTGATCTTAGTTTATAGATTTCATGTGTTACAAAGCATGTATCTATTGCAAATTTGTTTGAAATTACTAGAGATACACACTGCAGTTGCTGATGGGTTCTGTGTTGTGTAGGAATGTGTGGCAAGTGTTGTGTTGGTTGGGAGCTTTAGAGCACACTGCTTGGTGTTACCTGAGCCCTTTCTTAAAGGACCTTTTGCTTTTCAAGGGGTACCTGATGAGGAGGACATATTTAAGAAACCCAGGGAAGTTGTCCATCGAAACACCCGTTTTGTGAAGGACCCTTTTAGCCAAGCCGTGAGCAAATCACAGCTCCAACAAGCCGCAGCCCTCAATGCTCAGGTTGGATAATTTTACTTCTTCTGACTAAAGCCGTGTTAGACTCTGCCCCCTGGTGGTGTTCATCAGCCGGGAGAACTGTGTGTGTGCTAGATACAGCTGAATCGCCTTTCTCCACATGGATGGCATTGTCTCTTTTATTTTAGTACAAACAGGGCAAAGTGGGACCAGATGGGAAAGAACTGATACCCCAAGAGTCTCCAAAAGTGAATGGATATGGATTTGTGGCTACCCCCTCTCCTGCCCCTGGTAAGAGGATTTTCTTATTTTGTCTGATGTAAGAGGACTGCTACTGCACTTATTTTGATGCTCTGTTTGTTCAACACTGAGGTTGGTTTACACACAGAGGTAAACCTTCTATCTGTTTATGTCCCATGAGCTGGTGACTTTCTGAGTACCGTGTGTGCCAGCTGGATGCAGTGCTTAAATCCTAGTGCAATACACTGGCAAGAGAAGTCATGCTGTACCTGGGAGGCTCTGAGCAAGCTGCTGTGCCATCGCTTAGGAATCGTCTAGAAGGGCAGTGAGCCTTCCTAGGCAACTGGGGTGCCACAGCTGCTTGTTTTATCCCTGGGTGATGCTTCTCTAGGGCTTAAAGATAAGAATTCAAACATTTCACAAACATTAACTTTCCAGCGAGTTCAGGTGCTCATTTTTGAAAACGAGGAGTGTTTGTGTCAATGTGTCCAGTAGTTTTCTGAGTGATGGGTCAGCCTGGCTCATAGGGATGTAGCACACCTCACTTCCTTCACAGTCTATCCTACTGTTTTCCTCCAGGTCTACTGCTTTCCAGATTGTCTGTATACACTTGTGTATTATAGATTTCTTTTGTTCAGATGTATTAGTCGCAGAATACTTTCAGTTAAAACAAACTGATTTTTTGCTTCCAGTTGAAATGCGGTATCTGAATTTTTAGCTGTTCTTCACCAGCCATTATGTTTCCTCGTCTTTTGTTATTATGCTAAAAAATGAACATGCTGAGGCTTTTCCTCCAGAAAGCCTGTAGGTGGCATTTGGAGCGCACCTCCTTTCTCCATTGCAAATGCCTTTTCCAAACCCTGGACAGCAGGATTTTCTAGCGAGTGACTTAATCATCTCTTAGAATCTGTCCTGCAGTTGTAGCTGTTAGACAAGGTGCAGTTTCTGTTTGGTACAGGCTAGCTTCAAGATGAATTGAGGGTACATTTGGCTATTACATGTATCTTAAGTCCTCTAACCGTTTCAAATAGTTCCCTGTGTTGAAGGAGTTTTCATACAATAACAGGGGGGAAGACTAGTACTGTAGAGGAAAAAAACAAAAGTGTCACTAAGCAAAAGCTCGCCAAATGGAAAAATAAACATGTGGAAAGGACAATGCTTGGGTGTTGTAACCTAAAGGGTGACACAGCCACAGGCAATCCTGTGAGTTTAAGGTCATGCCCTTTTAATGGGAACCACATGTAACTATTCAAGATTGGCTGTGATTTCCTCTTCAGTGGAGGGACTCCTTTGTGTGTTGATGTTGTGCTGCATTTCGTAACTTGCTTCTGTGGATTTTTTTGTGGTGAACGAACAGTTAAATGTCTTGCATGAGCATGACTTTTTAAATTTGCTTTTAGGTGTGAATGAGTCTCCTTTTATGACATGGGGTGAAATCGAAAGCACCCCTTTGCGTCTAGAAGGGTCAGACACGCCGTATGTGGACAGAACACCTGGACCAGCCTTCAAGGTATTTTATGTCAGGAGTCAGCTTGTCATTCTCTTTTTTGGGGGGAAGGACTAAGAAGAGAAAGGCAAGTGAGTAATTAATAGATTAACATTGTTGTGGGAGCGTGACGCATCTCTGGGCTGTGTTCCCAGTGCTTGAGACTAATAATCTAGGTTCTGCTTGGAGGGTGGAGGTGGATGTGGCAGCACATGAAAGCTACTTGGTGGAGATACCTGAGGTGGAACACACGCTGTTGGCAGGAGAGTGAGACTCAGTATTTGATGATGGGCCCAGACAGAGGGGCTTTCAAAGGAACCTGAAGAGATGCCTCATTTCTCTAATTTTAATGTGTGAATGGGTAGAAATTGTAGGATTTCCCCCTCTCTCGATCTTCTGGCTGTCATGGCCTGAGGCAGGTGTATTATGAGAGAGTAGAAAAGGCGCTCTGGCTTTGCTAATGGCACCTGGCCCTGCATGCTACCTGTCTCCTGCTGGTGTCATTGAATGTGAGCTGTCTGAGACTCTTAGTTTAAGAACGGTGTGATTTGCTGTATGTGCCTCTGTTTTGTCAGTCTCTGAAGCCCTTGACTAGTTCTCCTGCTGTTTAGCCATGTCTGTGTTTGCCTGAGAGTTGGCTGGCTACAGGCCAGGCTAGGCAAGACACAGGTGACATTGTTTTTCTAGGAGAGACAGCAGGAGGAAATGCCAGAGGTAATGGCTGCTTCCTTGGCTGGACTGGTTTTACCATTTTTGTTACTCGCTAAGGCAGGTTGAAGGTCTCTCTGTGTCCTCTCTGGCTTTTATATAGCAGCAGAGAGGTGTGGGCTCACCCCACTTCTCCTCAGTTAAAATCCCTGTAGGCTGGAATCCAACTGTGAAGGGGCTTTGACTCGTTTATGCAGCACTCATGAGTGCCTTGGCAAGTGAACTGTGTGATGCATTTACAGATCCTGGAGCCTGGGCGACGTGAGAGGTTAGGACTCAAGATGGCCAATGAAGTGGCAGCTAAAAACCGAGCAAAGAAGCAGGAGGCACTTCGAAAAGTGACAGAAAACTTGGCCAGGTGAGACTTCTCTTTGGACAGCAGAACTGGGGATGGGTATTTTCTGATGAGGTTTAAATCAACATATGTAGAAAGGGAGGAATGATAAAGAGTACTGGAAGCAGGAAGAGGTACAGTCAAGCTAAATGGTTTTAGAAATTAAAAAACTTAATTCCTGATTGGAAGATGGGTGGTGACTGTCCCTTGATACTCCCTCTTGTCAGCATTACTGTTCTACCCTACAGTCACCCAGCAATGCATCTGGATTGGTGTTTTCCCTCATTGCAAAGAAGAGACATGATAAGGCTTGCTTGGTTGGGTCATGGGAAGGACGGAACAGGCTCAAAGTGGCAGGCAGTACCACTCAGGTTTGGGAGGGATGTAAGAGGTTTCTCTGTCACTTGTCTCTCTAGAGACACAGACTGCATTTACCTGCAGGCAGAGTGATTTTGGCATCTGGTGGGTCTAAGTCTGCGGGGGGAGCAGACACTGAGCTCGCCTGTGGAAGCATTGGTGCTCTTCCTGATAAATGGCAGATTTTTACTGTAAAATCTTTTAAAACTGTTTATTCTATTCCAGCCTTACTCCGAAAGGACTAAGCCCAGCAATGTCACCAGCTTTGCAAAGACTAGTAAACAGGACCGCAAGTAAATACACCGACAAAGCCCTGCGAGCCAGCTATACCCCTTCCCCAGCCCACACAGGAACTCCTGGTTACAAGACCCCAGCAAGTGGGCCTCATACACCCACAACCACCCCACAATCCAGGACAGTATCTCAGACGCCAGTATCTCAGGATACTACATCGATCACAGACAATTTACTGCAGCTTCCTAAAAGAAGGAAGGTATCCAATTTCTTCTGAATATTCCAGTCACCAGCAAAGTGACAGTGAACTGGCTGTGCTCAGCTGTCTGCAAACTGGATGTTGTGAGCCATCGGTAGTGAGGGGTGTCTAGATACAGCTGCCAGAGTGGAAACGAGCGGTTACAAGATCTGGGACCAGTGCTACTCTAGACTATATAGCTAAAATAGCCTGTGATGTGCTTTTTGGAAGCAGAGTGTCTCCTGCTGTGGTATAACTTCCCTTTGAACTGCATGGGTGGGATGCACAGGGCTGCTGTAGCAAAAGGATGCTTCCTGCAATGGCAGAGAAGCTTCTGGACTCTTGGGAAATGGCGATAATTTTTTAAAGATACGTTTCTTTTTAAGATGGCCATGCATTTAAATACGTTTCTGTACAGACATGTCTATTTATAAAAGTGGTAAGCCTTCCTAAAAGGTTGGACTGGACTTTCTTCCAGCTTGTCAAACTTCTTTGGTTTTGTACTTTGCAGAAGAGGGGATATGACAATGTGTATATTGAGACATGACCCAGAATTTGAGAGGGCTGCTCTTTAATTGAAGTGGAGTTTAAACTGGTGCTCTTGAATGTACGGTGGGCCTGTCAAGAGAGTTGGTACGTCGTGAAAACAGTATTCATACAGTTTCAGACATCAGTTCACACTTACTAATAACCTGCCCTCTTACTGAATCCAAAATGTGGTTGATGCACGTGTGAATTCTGCAGCTGGTGTAGTCAGGAACTTGAGAAACGTGAGTGTAAGAGCTGTTAGGCGTCAGCAGCACTGAAAGCAGCTTTCCAATGTGTTTTGACAGTAACTTCTCATCCCCGCAAACCATATCAGAGACAGGTCTTTTGAGAACAATGGTGTTAAGCTGTTTGTTCACCTCAGCACATGTACTGTGTCTTCTGTTGCTATACTTTGTAAAGTCGAAGATGAGGACTACTGCTGAAAGGGTCCGGAGAAGCTGAAGTTGAGAACCAGTTAGACCAACTTTGTGACATTGTTGAAACCAGCTATCCTTAAGAGGATGTCGTTTCCTTCTCCTCTCCTTCCCCTTCTGCAGAATGGGATTTGTCTTGCTGCTTGTGCTCAGGCTTTCCTCCACGCAGTTTTTGGGAACACTCACCCTCTTCTGCAGCTGGCAGAGGGGAAGGGATCATGGATTTAGGAGTCTGCAACCATGAGTGTTTCAAAACTTCATCTATGCACAACCTCTGAGATATGTTGGGCTGGAGCAAGTGGTGAATGAGGTCCTTGCACTCTACAGTCAGGTGTTTTGAGTTGGGGAAGGGAATCCTGTGTTGTTTCTGAATACCGATCATTTTCCTGATGTTGGAATCATCAAATGGCATTAAAGCGTACACCATTGTATACAGGATGACACCCAGGCTCCATATGTCAGAAATCCTGGGGTCACAAGGAATGCCCTGTAGCACTTCAGGGGCTGCGTACGCAGCAGACCCGCAGAAGGTTTTGCTGAGAACAGTTCTTCCATTTTCATCCCGAGATAAGGATTTGGAAAAGCCAAAGTCTGACAGCTTGATGTTGAGGTCTTCATCGAGAAGGATATTCTCACATTTCAGGTCCCTGTGAGCAAAGTCTGAGTCGTGGCAATGCTTGATGGCAGAAGCCAACTGCTGAAACTTGATGCGAGCAATGTCCTCTTTCATAGCTCCCGTGATCTTGATGTAGTCCAGGAGGTCTCCCTTCTCCCCCAGCTCCATCACGATGTACACTTTTCCAGCTGATGTCTCAAAAATCTCATAGGCTTTGATGATTGAGGGGTGGTGCAAACGTCTCAAAGCCTCTATTTCCCTGGGGAGAAATCTTTCCAGGAAGTCCCGAGGAGTTTTCCTCTTGTCGATGATCTTGACAGCCACATTACGTTTCAGCCGATCACAGTAGGCGGATTTCACTTTGCCATATGAGCCTTGTCCTAGCGTGTTGTTCAGGCTGTAGCCTTTCTTTCCAAGCACCACAGCATCATCCATGGTGGGAGAGCTGGGGGGAGCTGCGTGAGTTGGTGCTGGTGTGCATCATGTGTGGTGGCAGATGGTGTGCCCACGCACCATGGTGGCTGCCTTGGCCCTGGTGTGGCAGGCGGGTGGGCACCGCAGCGCTGGCCGCTGTGTGATGTCACAGGCAGCCCCCCCTCCACAGGGCACCAAGGACCTTTCGGTGCTTTTATAAAGCTACTGGATGACATCATCCAGAGCAAAACTTAACATCGGGTCGCTGGGAGACATTGGTTGCACTCTGCCTTCATAAAATGATCTTTAATTTTGCTAACAGGATGGAAGTAGCTTAAATGTTTTTCTTCCCTAAAGTGTACCTCAGTCTTACATTTATTCACAAGTTAGGTGAAATTTTGTCTGGTGTCTTTTTTGTATATCCCAGATGATCTCTCAAGCCCCGTGTGGGCTTGCTTCTGGCCTACGGTGGTCTTGCTCCTCATTAGCCAGTGGCCTTCAGAAGGGATGGGATGCTGCTTCTCTTGTCTCCACTGGTTCCATATTCAAGAACTGGGTTTTTTTCCTCATGGGCTTGTTAGGGGAAGGAAGTGGCTTCTCTTAAGTTCATTTCCTTGTTGTTTACCCAGCCCCTCCATTTTGTAGCTCTGATGATTGGCTTTTGTGGGCTTTGCAGCTGGCTTTTTCTTAAACCCTTACTCAGCGGGGGAGTTACATTTTGACTTCCAGCTTCTGGTGTTCTTGAGAAGGGTTCACACCGACACCTTTCTCAGAAGGGCTCTGAGGATTACTGTTTTGCACATTGATTGCTTCACTGTAATCAGCTTCTGGGGCTTTTTGATTTGTCTCAGCTTTTTCAAATTTGTTTTTACAGCTGCTATGTATGTGACTCCAAAGACTTGATGATGATGATCATAACGCGGTGGCTAGGGACAGTCCTGCTTCATCCACCAGCATGGATGACCCTGTCATTCTGAAGAACAGAAGTGGAACTTCTGACAGCCACACTGGGGCTTTTGTTTGGGCTTTTTCCTCCCGTTCTTTGAAACTTTTGGCTAACTTTTGGAATTAGCCAAAAAAAATGAAGAGCAGTTTTAACCATACATAGCCTGCACTCAAGAGCTGTGGTCATTCCAGTATGAGCTGACCTTTGAGTGTGGGATGAGCACTGGTGTGATCCAGCCTGGAGAAGAGCCGAGCACCTTTTAGCAGGAAGCAGGCGTAGCCATGTGTGTATGCTTTTTGCACCATGCCAGAGTACAAGACAGCCTGTGTAACACTTGGCAGCCTTGACATTTTCTATAACCAGGTGATGTTTTACTGAGGAAACATGCATGGAAAATCTTACTTGGCTCTCTGAGCAGTGCCTGCCGCCTTCTGTAAGGTCTGGGGTGTTTGATGCCGCGTTTGTCTTGGTGAGAGCTTCCTATTGCGCTGTTTCCACTGCCACTTCCAAAACTCATGTCCCTGACTGTGAAAAACCCTTCCAAGGGACTCGATTTTTATAGGGCACCTTGTAAAAATTAGTTGATCGACATGGCATTGCTAGAAATTGCAACTCCAGGAAATTAGTAATTTTTGCTTTTTTTTTTTTTTTAGTTCAGAACTAATTGAAGGCTAAATTTTTTTTCTTTAAGCAAAAATATTCTCAGGTACTCATGAATGAATGTAAGGGGAATTCACTTACTAATGTTTCCATGTTTTCAGAGATGTTCCTTAAGGACTGAACTGGCTAAATAACAATGAAGTTCTTAGGTAATTTTAAAAAATAATTATTTATTTCATAATGATCACACGATCTGCATATCTCCATGAAATGTAGGACCTCTCTGTTAGGGTACCCAGGCAGGTCGGGTCCTGGCCCGCAGTTTGAGTCACTGAACAGAGCAGGGGAAAGGAGCAGACATGACATGAGAGATGGCTGGATGCAGCAGGGAACGGGCAGCTGCTGGATCGCTGCAGAGAGCGCCCAGGGAAGTGTCTGAGCTTCACGGATGATTGAGGAGGAGCATGGGGACCACCTGGGGTGTGGAAGCTGGCGAGGTGGAGGTGACCCAGTGCGAGGTATCAGAAACACCAAATTGGGCTACGGCTGTAGCAAGACAGGGCCCAATGGGAAAAAGTAATTAGAGGAGGGTTATTTTGGGAAGAGACGAGGGTTAGAGAAAGGGAGGGATTAGAGAAGGACAAGCATGGGAACATGGAAAGAAATGTCCCAACCCCCATGGGATGTGGGCTGGATGTGTGGAAGCAGGCTGTGATCAGCGTGCGTGTCTCAAGCCTGGTACCTGATACCCTCCATCTTCTTGTCAGGTGATTCCTACCCATTCACTGGGTGCCGGAGCTCTCCTGGGTGTGGGATGCACGTAAGGGCTGGGCAGTGTTTGAGGGACCGTGGATGAGGTGTATGTGTGGGTCAGAACTGGGATGGGGCATGTGTCTTCCATGGCATTTCAAACCGGTCATGCTCATACCAAGGTGTAGCTGGGATAACAGAGCAGGGAATGTGATACCTGAAAAGAATTGCACAACGTGGAACTAATCAATGCTTAAAAGCAAATTGCATTAAATATCCTGTGGGACAGCGTTGGTTTTGTGTTTGCCCCCAAGTGAGTTAACTCAGACAGCCCTACTAAAATCACTGTCTCAATTCTGCCAGACTGAAGGGCCTTCACGTGTTTGCTGGGAATGTAATTTATTTTCAATTAAATGCTCTAAAACTGGATCTCTTTAAGGGGATGTAGTGCTCTTCAGATGGGCTATTCCTGTAACGCCTGCTCTAATGTCTGGTCTCTGCTTCCTGCTGCCTTTCAGCCCTTGCTGTCTGTAATTAGGGAATCAGTAAACTCTTTGTTGCCAGAAATTTTTGCTGCCGTAGTCCTAGCAGATCATGTGCCTTACAGGGCCAAAACCAGTGTGAAAAAATATCTTGGTTCTTGATGACTTGTGATTTCCCCCCCCCCTCCTGTTTTTCAGAGGGTTCTTTTCCTTTTGCTGTTCCTGTCTATCTGCATTTTCCTATGTGCAAGGCCCAAGCACGCTTCCTCCCTCAGCCAAAATAGCACCCGGAGCTCTCCTAACGCCGCAGAGGTGGTTGGCAGTGAGCGGCGGTGGGGCTGGCTGCGGTGGGTTACCGGCTGCACACAAGAAATCGTGGGAGCCCCAGTGGGCCTGTGGCCCTGGGGTGTGATGTGGGGCTGTAACATCCCCTGCGGAGTCTGGGGGTGCTTTGCATGTGCAGTTTGGGGCTCGGCTCCTTGCTCCATGCAGGAAAGAAGAGGAGAGACTTGTTCTTATAATTGGATGGGAAAGAGGGGGGATTATGGTTGATTTGGGGAACAGCAGGATGTAGTTCTTAAAGAGAAAGTTGCAAGAACCATTAGTGATGAGCCAGTGAGGATGAGGGATGAGTTGCTGCAACCTGGACGGAGAAGGCAGGCTCAGATGCCTTAAAGAAGCAAAACACTGATTACACCAGGGATGACTGCTGCCCTTTCCTTTATGGGGCACAAGTAGGAAAATGCTGAGCGGCAGACAAGCAGCAACACAGGGTTTGGTGCGGGGGGTGAGAAAAGAAACTCTCACGATCACCCCGTGCTGTACTTTGAGCAGACAGCCAGGTCCGAGTGGCTGGGGAGTGGCTGCCTTGGACACTCCAGCTGAAGGTTTGCTCAGCCCCTGCAGCCCACGTGAGCCACGTCTTGCGGCAACGGGACTTCCCGAAGGCAGCAAGCCCCAAGCTGCTCCCCTCTGCTCCTCACCTTCAGGGCCAAGAGCATTTCCCTGGGGCAGAGTAGCCACCCCTGCCGTGGTGCCGGGGGCCATGCAGGGCTGCAGCTTTGCACCCACCTCGAAGTCGGTTCCAGTAAGGGCTGGGGCTCTGCGCTGCTTTCTACTTCTCCGATTATTTAGCCCAGAAGGAAGCTGTGGTTGGAGGCGCTGTTGTTTTGGAAGACTGGGCTATTTCTCTGTGAAGATAAAGGAAATGGATCCACTCGCTCAGGGGAGAGGGAGAAGGAGCAATTCCTGCTTCTTCATATTTACATTTGGTGCCTCAATCCCAGCTCCCTGCAGCTGGCCCCGCAGCAGCTGGCTGCAAACCCCAGCTCAGAGTCAGGCCGGGGCAAGAGCTGGGTTCCCTCCCTTTGAGCCCCTTCCCTCTGCTCCTCCCGGGCACGGCAGCTTTTCTCTGCTGCTTTTTGGGCACAGGGGATCTGCACTTACTGGTTAGAGAAACACTTGTTCCCAGTAGGAAACTGGGAGTGCCTGGGATGTGCCGGCTCCTGCACGCCCTGGGCAGAGGCGCTCGGCATGTTTTTGCTAGCACGCTCCGTCCTCACCCCTCCTGCCCGGGGCACTGGGCTGCCCCTGCTCCCCCCAATGCAGCCCCTGGTACCCCGGCCTCCTGCCTGGGGGCTTGGGGCTGGTGCGGCTGCTTGGGGTGGCCCTGCCTCATGCACGCCTGTGGCTTGGCCAGGGTATTCACAGTCCCATCGTGTTGGTGTCTGCCAGTGTTACAGAGCTTGGCACAGCACAGCCTGGGGAAGTGGGTGCCTCTTACCCTTCACCTTTGTGCTCTTGTGTGGCTGGGCCATTTATTGCCTGTTTGCTCAGAGGTGCTGTGCACATTGTGGTGCTTTGGCACACGTGTGTGCTCCAGGCCCACCTCTGTTTAGAGCTGGGGGGCACTGGGGGCTGTGGCATGGGCAAATGAGGTCTGTGTTTTCTTGGGTTGAAAGGCAGGAAGAAGCAGCCCGTGCCCTGTCTACAAGGGGAGTGCTGCTCTCGTGCTGGAGGCATCGCAGGACATTTACTTATACATATGGGTGATGGGGTGTCATGAGCTTGGGGGGGATAAGGAACGTCCTGGATCAATCTGGGGTCAGCACGTGCAGCTAGGCTGTGGGAAGCTGGGCTGAGAACAGCCTCTCCCTGCAGCATCCCTTGGGAGGAACAAAGCTGGGGAGTTTGACGCTTGTGCCTTCGTGCTGGAGGATGTTGTCATGCGTCAGGTCCCCACGGACACACAGATCATGACGGTATTTGGCAGCGCATGAGAGCTGGCAAAATGGGTTTTGGCCTAAATTGTCAGGCAACCCCCCTGCTGCTCATGACGCGCTCCAGCAGGTCCCCAAGCACGCACGGCCCCTGCCACGCAGCCCTCCTGGGGCCCCGCAGGGCTCACAGCTCTGGGAGATGGAACTGGGCTCATGTTTGTTGCTATCCCAGCTCTGGGGTCTTCGTGGGCACCAATTTCCACTGCCACATTAAACTTCATTTTTAGCTTTGGAAATGGCCTCTCCCTGACACTGCTGAGCTGAGCATGGCAACAGCTCCCGTGGGGCTGGAGGAGGCAAGTGCCGGAGAAAACCCACTGAAGCCCCCGTCCCCCTGCCTGCTGGTCGGCAGCCGGCGCCTGGGCAGTGGCTGGGGGGAAGCAGAAGCAAGGAAAGAACAGAGGTATCTGTACATTCCTTAGGAATACCCCCCTGAGGAAGGTTTGCCGCTGGGTGTAATGAGTAATTAGTATTAACAGTGAAACTGGGAGTATATGATTGGTTTAAAATAGTCCTTACTGGAATTCCCATGTTTTATTTGAACACTTCAAATTGTAGCATAAAAGTGAAAACCACTTTGTTGTAAGCTACTTTAGTTCAGTAAAATTAAAAAAATATAAAAAGTTCTCAGACAGCTTCCCAGCTTTTGGGTTTGACTCTGCGTAGGATTTTACTGGAAAGCTGGAATTCCCTGCAGAGGAAAGTGTGGGTTCCCTGTGACACAGCAGCCACTGTGAGTTGGTGAGCCACTGAGGGACGCCGTGCCCTGGTGCTGCCTGAACACTGCTCCTTCGCTTCCCATCATCGGAGGAAATTCCAGCTCAATCTGGGCAGTGGCCCTTGAAGGTAAAACTGCCTTTTGATCCCAAATGCCACCCGGGCTGGCCCCGAGCACCAGGAGAGTTGTGGCATTGGGGATGGTGCCACCACCCCAGGCTGGGCTCCCTGGCAGGGACAGCCACCACCCTGCCCAGCTTGATGTGCAGCAACACCCAGGGTCAAATTCCTAAAGGCACCTGTCATTTGCAGGGCCATTAACAACCATCAGAGACGCACAATTAGTTTTCTTTATGCATTTCCTCTCTGTCTGGATCTGGGATCTGGGAATGCAGTGTTTCCAGGAGGTATGGAAACACCAGCTGGCTCCGGCACTGCCGCAGTGCTGGAAGCTGTTGCGCTGGGTCCCTGGCTGCAGGGATGTCCCAGCACCAGATACTGCTTGTCAGTGTCACCCCAGTTTCATGGGGACCATCCCACCCTGCGGTGGGCAGGTGGGAACAGATTAATGAAGCAGGCAAACGATAGTCAACCTTGGAGCCCGCTGGGGCTGGGAAACCCCAGCGCTTTGTGCCTGTGCTGGGGGACAGGCAGGGTGACGGGGCTGGGAAGTCCCTGCAGCGGCAGGGAAAGGCCATCGCAGCGGGGATGGAGGGGACTGGGAAAGGCCGACCTGGGGGATGGAAGAGGCTGGTTCAGGCTCTTACGGAAGGGATGGGGACTGAGGTGAGTGGGAAAGGCCACCCCAGCTCGGGACAGGGAAAGGTGGTCCCGGGGGGACAGAGGGGACCAGTGGAGGCCATCCCGGTGGGGATGGTGGGAACTGGGCAAGGCCATCCTGGGGGGACAGAGGGACCGGCATTGCCACCCTGGTGAGGACAGAGGGGACCGGTAGAGGCCATCCCCGGGGGACGGTGGTGGCTGGCAGTGGCCATCCGGGGGGACAGAGGGGACCGGTGGGAGCTGTCCCGATGGGGACAGAAGGGACCGGT
>NW_009259038.1:1040650-1051830 GCF_000687185.1 Egretta garzetta | reverse complement strand
GGGCGCCGGTGCTGGTCCCCGTCCCCTCCCGCCGTGGCCCGCAGCCGGTCCCGGGCTCGGGGGGTTGGTTTGGGCTCTGCCGGCGGTGTCTCTGCCGCTTCGGCACACTTTTTAGAAAAGCTGTGACCTGGCCGAGTCGTGGGCTGAAACGCTGACCCCTGCGCTGGCTGCCTGGGTCCTGAGAGAGCTGTGAGGTGGGGTAAAATAATGAGTTTGAACTTTGAAAGCTTGGGTAGAAAACTACCTAACCCTACAGTTAATTAGCAGTGGAAATGCGGCGGCGTGACTAAGTTTTCAGGTGCTTCTTCCTTACCTGCTGTTATGTCATGGGCCTTGGGTGCCAACAAAACAAGATAAAAACCTCACTTTTGAAGTGCCATATGATCACGCCAGAAAGATTAAAAAGAAACCCCTGTTGCACCTCAGTTCCCACATCATCTTCCTAGTTCTGCGTTTGCTTCTTTTAGGGAAATTTAGTGATGGGCTTTGTGTGGTAGCTGCTAGGCATGGTGCTATAAAATCTTAAGATGATCAACTTTCAAGAGATGGTTGGTGTTTGCTGGTTGAGAACTCCTGCTTTTCTAGCTCCATCACTCAGTTGGAGTTGCGTTTCGGGCGTGAACTCGCTTGGAGCTTGGCAGAGCCCTCGCGTATCTTGGGCTGCTCTTGCCAAAGAGCATCAGTAGCCAAAGCGTGAGGCTGCCTGGAGTGGCTTTGCAGGTTTGGAAACCGTCCTCCCATCACACCGTGCAACTGCTCCTGGGTGATGCCCGCTCCTTTGTAAACAGGAGAGTAAGAACGACGGTTGTTGTTATTGTAACTTTGAAATCCCCTTGTTCTTTCTCTTCAAAATTACTTTTATGACCCAGACTAATAAAACGTAACAATATTAGTGAACTGCGATTAAGCAAGTTCCCAGTACAGCTGAAACACAATTGGGTCAGTGTAGGCAGCCTTATTGAAATAACTAACTTAGATGTTGAAACTGCGCTGTGTGTGCCTTGCTTTGTTTTGGCTTGGTTTTTTGGCAGTGCAGTGTATATATAGGGCTTATGATGTGCTCTTAAATAGACAAAAAAAACCCCCCAAAACTCCATGGAGTTGCTAACCTGGTATTATTACAGCTAGAGGCTTTTATGTGGGAGCAGATACTGCGTAAAACTGATTTCAAGCAACTTCCTTTATAGCTGGCACTAAGTGCTACAGACAGCTGAATTGCTGCTTGAAAAGGTTAAGCAGAGATTCATAGCTGGCTGTGTGCTTTTACAGGTGGGTAGATTTGACCCTGAACTCTGTTGGTGTTGAGCACTGTAGCTTCTTAGAAATTAGAAAATGGCATTTTCCATACTGTGTCAGAACATTTGTCACTCCAGTTTGATGTCAAATCTCTGTCAGCAGCTGATGCTTGATGGATCAAGACAAGTTTTTCACTGGGGTTTGCTTCTTTAAGGCAAATTATTTTTTTTTTTTCACTGGTGCTCTAATGTGTCTACTTTAGAGGTTTGTGGTGCTGTAGCCACACTGGCAGAAGTGTCCTTCCTGTGAACAAACCCTAACTCTCGTCTGCTCAGGTTATACACCACTGGCTTTGAAACCCGTAGCATTAGGCTTCCTCTATGGCAACTCGAATTTTGCTCGAACCGTATGTATTCCTGAACCTTAATGTGAAGTAATCCAGCTGGATGGAGTGTTGCAGCTGGGATTCCTTGCTGTAGGAGGAATTTCTGAATTCCATTTGGGATACGCTCATCCATCCTGTTTACGGGGAGGCTCGGGATGAGTGTGGTGGTTGAGCTGTCCATGGTGATGCCTCTCCTTCCTCCACGGAAGGGAGCCCATCACTTCAGGGTGGCCTCGCATCTTTTTGCCAATGTCTTTTGCTTTTTAGCTTGCTTCATTTAATATCTTGAGTCTACTGTCTCATATAGATCAGCCATTTAGTAGACTAAATGGTATGTGGCTTGATCCTGAAACAAAAGGTGCAAATTGGGAAAAACCTGGTTCATGCAAGTACAGAGGATGTACACAACCAAATTTATCATTTTAATCAATGGTGAAGAAGTCTCCCTTGTCTTTTTTTGAGGAGGTGCCTGGATTTCCTCAGAAAGAGAAGGGTATTTGGACTTAGGATTTATTTTCCTACTGGTGTTTGTTTTTCTCTTTGCTTCTTTAAATCTGTGTATTGTAGCAACTCTCTTACTGGTTTAGATAGGATGCTGCAGCTTGCTTAGCTTAAATCTGTACTTGGAGCTATCAAATGAGTACTGCAGAGTGATGGGAGGTTTTATGCACTCTGAGATGAATGTGTAGTCCCTTCACAATTCAGTTCCAGCGAATCAGGCACCTCTTTGTACTTGCATGTTAATTTGACACTAGCTTTGTATCCGTGTTCTTGCTGTGCTCTTCAGATAAATAAAACCTTCTTTTAAGCCTCCTCAACTATAGCATCTTTTCAGGCAATCTGAAAGGCAGTGATTTTATGTGGACTGATTTTTCTGCATTTAGGGTGAGATGGGTCTTAGTAAATTAGGAGAGAAATTCATTAAAATTTCCTTTTTTCCTAATTTTTTTTCTGTCTTGGTTACATGAGTCTATTTTATGCTACTGCCATTGCTAGCAGCATCGGGTACATCCAACACACCGTGACATCAGCCCTGGCTGTGGAGACTTGGGTTCCTGAAGGTACCGTGGGCTGTTAAATTTTTTTTTTTTTTCTGAGCCTGTGGACTTTCAATGGTAATTTTGTGCCTTTGAGAATCTTTTCCCTTTCTAACTGTTTTGACCATAAGCTGCTTGTTTTGACTAGTTGCCTGCTTTATAATGCATTGTTGAATGAGTTCTCTTTTTTTTTTTTTTTTGAAGTAGGGCATTTCTCCTTGAGTTGTGTTACTCATTATGTGTTTGGAAGCTGCTAATGTGAATTGAAGCTGAATGTATCGGACTCTTCCAACTACATGGGTATATGGTGAAGGGCTAACAATATTTCCTTTAAACACTTACTGAATTGATTATATCTGGTGTTCAGACACTTGTTTTGGGGGATATTTACCACAGGAGGGTTTGGCTTAATAATGTCTTTTCCGGGACAACTCAAAACATCTGCTTCAGGTTATCTGACTGAGAGCTGTTTTCTCTATGTGAAGAAATATTTCCGTTGTGCGTTAACTGAGTGGCAATAAACTGTACCGGGACTAAGCTTGGATGTAGACCGAGTTTCTGAACACTAGTGCATTTCTGTTGGTGGTCGACAGAGCATCAGAGATGTAAATTGTTATGAGTTCAGTTTTGCAGCACAGGGTGAGAAGATAGAAGAAGTTCCTGTTTCTGTTAACATGCCATTGCACAATCAAAAAGCAAAGGTTTCGGTGTCTTTATGTAACATTGGGAACTTAAACAGTCTGGAACGATCAGGATGACATGTTTCAGAATAGTGTTTAGAGGATTAATTAAGATCATCATCGCTGAAGACAATAACATGTTTTCATATTTCTCTAACAAGATACTGCTGCTTGCTAATGGAAAACACTTAAACATGGTCAGGCTTTATATTGGATTTTGTAATAGTGGTTTAGTACAGAGCCTCGTGAATGTAGGTCATCGGGTTTTCTTATTAGAGCATTTGCCAGGCAGCTAAAAGCCAACTGAGTTCTTGCTCTTGCAGCTTTTTTTCTCCACTTCAAAGCTAGCTAGAGGAAGTAATTTTGTTACTCAAGTCCTGTTTTTAAAAAATTTTGCACAACTTACCTAAGCGGCAGTGCTTAGAAAGACTTGCCAGCGCAAGTGGTCTAATTAAAAAGCCCCACAACTTTAGCTTAAAGTTTGGACTTTTCATTCGCTTTGGTGCTTGCTTGTACACAGCTGGCGGCTGCGCTCTTACTGGTGGGGTGTTGGTACCTTGACACAACATGACTGACAAGCGTGTTTAAATTGCCAGCTCTTTCTTGTCACTCAGTCAAAAGTTGTAGGTCTTAAATGCAAGGCAGAGCTCCTTGGAGAAATCTAAACAAACCCTCAACCAACATCATTTCAAGGTAATCCACTTGCGTGCTGTGGCTGGGTTTGGCTAGTTGAATTCTATCGCTTAATTCAGTTGGAGACCCAAATATATCAGTCATAAAATGTGACCTGGGCCCAGCCTTCCTCGCCTCTAAAGAGAGTTTTTGGTAGGCAAATAGAAGCCCTTATGTTGCTTTTTGTTTGCTGTCTCTACCTTAGCAAGAGCTGTGGTGAGTAATACTTGGTTCCATGTCGTTGCTAACTACAGTCCCTGTCTCTGTATTTAGCTGAATTCCCACGTGAGGGCTTCTAGGTGTGAGGGGCAGAAGGGTTTTTATCACACCTCCTCGGTTAGTTTTGCTGAAAGTAGGGCTGGCCTGTCTTCCAGTCTTCTGTTCCCCCCACCCCCTTACTTCTTAACTTACTGGTTTTAGATTTGGTGGGTTTTTTCCCCTACTGTTACGTACTAGCGTGCTCTTTTCCCGGTGTTCCTGCGCTCGGCTGTTTGCTGTTATGTGCTGCGAAGCGAGGCTGATGGATTTGAAAAGGCTTTCCTGCGGCTGCTATCAGTGTAGCAGAGAGGCAAGGCAGAACGTATCAGACCTTATTAGCAGGTCTGATACTTTTAAGACTGGTAATTCCTAATGGTAATTATAAGGCAAATTTTTTGAGGTGCGACCGGGTTTGCTACTAGCCGTGGCTACGAAGCAAAGGAGAAGAAAGGCAGAGGGCTGTTTGCATGCATTGCTCTGGTTCTGTGAAGTAATAAAACAGAAGGGGAACTTGAGGATTTGCAAACATGCAACTTCTGTGCCCCCACGGTAGGTTTGGGAGTAGAGGAAGATTAGGCCAGAACAGCAGAAGTGATGGAGAAGAGAGCACTGCTGCAGCCTGCTCTGTAGCGGGAGGAGAGAGCTGTGGAAGTGCTGCTGCTTTCTCAGTAGTGAGGGGGAAAGGCACAGCTAGCCTGGAGAGGAGAATTTTAGATACTAAGTACGAAAGATGTAAAATCCCCCAGTGAATGTCAGAAAACCAGCCAAGACTTCAATGAATTATTCCGTCCCCTGGAATTAGCTTTGTTAGGGCTGGTTTTGATGTTGAATTGTAATGCAAGAGTAGTAACTACCTTCACAATCTGGCTTTTGAGTAATGCCTGCTCTGGGTTTTTACGTGGTGATTTCTTGCAACTTTTATAAGGTCTCATTTCATCCTATGGGATGCATATAAATAACCTCTTTTATGATGAGCAGAATTTCCTGTTGCACTCAGACATGTTGCGCCGCGGCAGAGCCAGCGTTTGCCAAATTGGTCTTCTGGTACCTGAAGTGTGGCCAGAGCAGAACATGGAAACAGCTCAGTGGCATTGCTACTCCTGCCCTTCAAGGGGTTAACGTGGGTGCTCGAGTTTGTTTTGTATTTTAACATGAAATAGCTGATAGCCAGAACAAGGAAGTCCTTGAGATAGGAAAGAAACAGATCACGGGTAATGGCAGGCTTGATGAGAGGCTCTGCTGATCTTTGCCCCTGTGATCTCAAGGGCTAACCTGTGATGGGAAAAGGCTTGCTAATCTCTTGTTCTGTGTAGACTGATAGATAGTTATGGCTAAAAGCGGTACTAAGAGATTGGGTCGTCTGTCTTCCTGTCCCAAAACAAAATCTGGTAAACCCAGGCAATTCTTGAAGGATATTTTCTAGCACGTTTTTAATCATTTCCTGTGGTAGAGACTCCAAACACCAGGTTCCTTTGGGAAGTCCAGTTGCTTGTTCTGCAGTTGCAGCTTATTTTTCCTCTCTCAATACAGTGTTGTGCATGTGTCCCTCTCATGCTACAGTTACAAAGAACAGTTTGCTGGATTCCCAAGATAGTTTGGGTGCCAGGACCCACCAGTTTTTCAGCAGCCATAAGTGCGTTGGGTGCCTGGCAGTGCCTGTTCTGTCCTGGCTTTCCACTCTCTGGAAGGGTTTATGGTTTTATCTTTTTTTCAAGATCCTGGCATGGCGGGCTCACACCTTTGCATTGTATTTCCAGTGGTGGTTTTGAGCCGAGGCGAAATCACAGATCATTTAGTGAAGTCCTTGATTAATTGTAGCAGAACTCTAGCGACTGAGTTGCTTAAAAATGTGAGTTCGAGATTAACCTTTAATCTGCATTCCCCAAACTGTGAAATCCTCTGGCGTTTTGTGGTTTCCTGTGAAACTTCTAATTTTGTCTTTGTATTAAAGGGTCAGCCTGCTAATTCTGGGGTTGATGAACAGCATTTTAATGGTGTTTGCTCTATGGAACTCCTGAGGAAGTTATTGTTAGTGTTTGATGCCTGCCAGTTAAGATTATTTAGAAATACCATTTTAAGTTTCATGGAAATTGATAGTTGCCTCGTTAACTATAGCTAATCAAGATAACATTCAACTTCCTAGTTAGTTACAATTGAAATTGGTTGATCTAACCATTATATTTAACTTCTGTTTATTGATTAGTGCTTGACAATTATCAGCCAGTTTGGTGGGTGGCAATGTACAGTTAGCTTTTGGTGACTTCTCTGGGGACATTCCCTGCTCTCTTGCACTTTAACTTACTGATTTTTCTTTGTCGTGTTTTCATTTGTGTAATTTTTTTTCCCATGTTGTCTTCTCTTTCATATGCCTCCTCTGCTGAGCTTCCTCATACCTTTCCCACTGTGAGACCAGTTACTTGGGGTACCCCGTGAGATGACTTGGGAACCAAAGCTAGTAGAAAAGTGGGGTTAACTGTGGTTTCTGGTAGAACGATGCTGGGCGTTCTGAGCTGGCTGCAACTGTGTTTTCTTGAGGGCACTTCAGATATCGCTCTGAAATGGTGAAGCCTCCATTGGTTTGTGTTTTGGCACTCAAACCTCAGCTGCTGTGGCATTGCCTGCTCTTTAAAGTGGATGAATGCAGCCCTCAGATCCGTATTGAGGGAGGTTGGCTCCGGCCTGGACCATGGCTCTCCCAGCCCAGCTCTACCCTCAGATCTCTGCGGGAAGATGGATGGGGTGATACAAGGGTAGGTGTCGAGCATTGCCTTGGCATGAGTGAGAAGAATTTTACATACAACTGAGTTGTCCTTCAGCATCTGTATGTTTTGTCTGTACTAATATTTCTTTAGCAATCTAAATAAAAATGTAATGTTTCCTCTGACTTGAAAGTAATATGTCTTGTTTTATACACTTTAAAAGAAAACAAATAATCCGTCTTCTAACACCTGCTTGGTTTGAGTTTGTGCCCAAGTTGCATTTTGTCTTGTGTATGCTAAACTTCCAAAACATGTTACAACTTCTTTTAATCCAGGGAAGGCCAAAACTGCATTTGTTTTTTCTCTCTGTCGAATTTGTGAAATTATTTGTTACACTTAGATTACTCTTTACTGATTAAAATATAGTACCATAAATGTACTCCCTTAATGAGATCTTGGGAAAATCTTTAGGAAAATCTTGCAGGAGTGAGATCCGAGTGCAAAGGCTTAATCAGAAGTGTCGTCCCCCTTCAACTCTGGTAGTGAGCAGATTGGAGAGAAATGGTCCAAGGATGCTGTAGTACATGAGCGCTCATTTATGTCTTTCTGAGCAATAATGGAGTTGAATATATTTTTTCTGTTGATGTGATGGCTAAAAAATGGCACAGATTTCATGGCGTAGTACCTGACACGTGCGTAGGAGAAGCTGGTTGGAGAGCACTGGCAGTACTGGAGCTGTTAGAAGGTATGGGGAATGAGAAAACTACTCTTAAAGGGTTAAGTAGCTTTTTATGAATGGGGTGGACTTTTATTTGCTAACTTCTGATAGAACTATTAAACTTAGGGGTTTGATACATGAATTTTCTGTTCAGGTATGTCCTGGTTTCGGCTGGGATAGAGCTAATTTTCTTCATAGTAGCTAGCATAGTGCTGTGTTTTGGATTTAGTACCAGAAGAATGTTGATAACACACTGATGTTTTCAGCTGTTGCCAAGTAGTGCTCAGACTACTCAAGGACTTTTTGAGCTTCTCCTGCTTGCCCAGGTGCATAACAAGCTGGGAGTACAGCACAGCTAGCACAGCTAACCCAAACTGACCAAAGAGCTATTCCATACCATATAACGTCATGCTTGGGGGGGGGCGGTTAGTTCGGTCGGTCGGTCGCGGGGAGACTGCTCGCGGCTCGGGGACTGCTTGCGGCTCGGGACAGGCTGGGCATCGGTTGGTGGGTGGTGAGCAATTGACTTGTGCCTCATTCGTTTTGTATATTCTGTATATTCTGTTATCATTCTCATTATTACTATTATTATTATTTTCTCTTATTAAACTGTCTTTATCTCAGCCCATGACTCTAACCTTTTATTTTCTTCCCGATTCTCTCCCCCATCCCATTGAGGGAGGGGGGGGAGGGAGAGCTGAGCGGGGGAATGCTATTCAAAGCAAGTGCTGTTTGCTCCAGCACACGACAGCCACTGCACCAGCTCCTGTGCAAAGGATAAAACAGGTTTTCTGTATTTTGAGGTCAGAATATTTCTGTATATCGAATTTTTGCTTTTAAGTGTTCTAGGTGCTTGCTCATCGAGTCTTGTACAAGATGCGAAGAAAAAAATGAAACGGGAGCAAAAGCTTTTTTTAGTGTGACCTGCATTTGCATGGTGCTCATGTGCAGGTTTCCTGTCTCCCTGAATTGTTAGATTCTTGTTTAAGACCATGACCTTCCTTAGGGCCTTGTAGAGAGCTTCTTCCATGTTCATTTGGTTTTGATATTAAGAAATGGCGTTAGTTTCTGGAGAGTAAAGTGGTTAAAAAGATCTGGTTTCGTAGGTGGGATTTTGTCACCTGTTTGGCATTAAAGACTCTGGTAGTTCCTCATGTTTTAATTCAGCAAGGTATTCTAAATACATACTTGGCCTTAAACTGTGTATTTTCATTAGATTTGTTTGGATTGTTCACATGCTGAAAGTTTAAGGATATGCTTAAATACTATTGAATCCTGCACTAAAAAAAAAAAAAAAGATGAGATATTAACTTTGTTTTCCTACAAAGTAGGAACATGTGTTGTCTTGTTGAAAGTAAATGGGCTTGCTAACTAATAGTGCTGAAATCTGGCAATTCCTACTCTCAATTTAATGGTGGCTACAAATTAGCCTTGATTGCTCTGACAGTTCTTGAACTGCTGTTATCGTGTTTCATCTGAATACTCTTCTTGTTGAAACCTGATCTAAAGAAAATACTAATACAGTTCGTACAGAACTTTGGATTTAAAGTATTCTTTCCTCTGTGGAAAACTGTTCTCTATAGAGTAGTTGTTGGATTTTAGACCTTTTTTTTTTTTAAACACCTGCAGTTTATTTGGTCAAAGGGAATACAGCTTCTTTCCATGGTGGTCCTTCTGAAGTGAAAACTGTTTTGCATAGGAACAAATGTTGGCCCAAACTGACTTGATAGGATGTGTGCTTTTCCAATCCCGAGAATACAGTTGGTTGGAAGAGGAGAGGAACTCTCTCACATGTGTAGATTTTTTTGGGGGTAATTTTGGGTAGGCAGCTACCAGGTGGCTTAAGATATGGAAGTACTTGCTCGATTACTTTTATCAGTAGTTTCTCTAGGTTGCTTTTTAGAGGCTTTCCAATAGGCAGCTTGTGCAGAGACTGTCAGAAATTGAAAAAAAGAAATGTTCTGGTATTCAAATACTTCTGATTACCAGACTGGTCCTTCTAGGGTTGCTGGCACTGCGGTGTAGCTCGGCACATCCCAGAGGTGAATCGGAAATGTGCTGGAGATTGTGGTGGTGAAGGACCAGTGCAGATGCCTCCTAGGAGGACAGAAGTCCAGGAAATGCTGAAAACTGGTGACGACAGAGCTGAGAAACAGATGCTTTATCCTTATTCAGAATGACCCCAGCTTTGTGAAGAACCACAAGTGAGCGAGAAGAGGATGTGTACATTAATATGATGTTTTAGAGTCTTTAGATGCAATTAAGTATGAGGATCTTGTCATAAAACCTGTGTTTAGAAGGTGAAGATTTGAGGTGAGGATTGAGGATGGAATCGAGAAGTAGCTAAGCTGAGGTATCTGGGTGGTTTAAGTATTTGTGGTGTACGTGGGATAATCCATCTGTCCTGACCTGGGTATATGGGTTGTAGGGGAGAAAGTAGTGCTTGTGACCGTGCTCTTTTCTGGGCAGAACTGATGATTTGCTGAGTATTTTGCTCCTGATGTTGTTCTTAGTGGAGTTTTTTCTCCGTTGCTACGTTTCTTGGGAGAATTTATAAGTTGTGTGAGTGACTGTATTTAAATTCTGTGTGAGGAATAGAGCTATTTTCTTAGCACCCATGAGCATGTTTCATAAGTAGTGGGTCTAATGAAACCTGGACTCCAATGGGCTTGTCTCCTATGTCCCTATACTTCTTCCACTGTTGTACTCTTGCCTGACGCCACTGATTTAGTACGGCTATGTCTTCCCCATGTCCCCTATGTCTGTCCACAATATGTTCTTGGAGTCCTGCAGTGGTTCCAAGGGTTCAGTTACCCCAGCTCACCACTTCACTGCTGCCTGGGAAGCCACCCCACCGCAGTGATGGTGTGGATGTGCCGGCAGGCTGGCAACTGCTCAACAGGGCAAACCATGTGGAGGTTTGGTGCTGCACACATTTTGGTCACTTGTCACTGTTTTACTAAAACTGTATGAAACATCTGAAGTCCTCAACAAGGTTGTTAATATAGAGGAAATGTAGGCTTTAATTTTGAGCCGTATTAAAGGGTTCTCAAGTACCCATGGCTTTGGTTTTGTTTGGCCTGAGTGCTCTTTGTGCCTGTGCTGTATTGTGCTTTTTCCTTCTGTTTATTTACTTACTATAACAATATAACCATTTCTCTGGGGTGGGGGGGAATGCAAGCCAGTTGCTTGGCTGGTATCCTCTCTGCTATGAAAATAAACTGGTTTTTTTAGTCTGGAATGCTGAGCTGCCTAATTCACAGTATCCTTTCGGCTTATTTCAAGTAGCAAGTTTTGTTTTCTGTTTGGTTTTAGCAGTACCGGGGAAGTGGGAAATACATTTTTTTTTTTTCTGTTTCAGTTTTAGGATATAAGTGTCCACATTCATAAAGCACAAAGTCTGTATTTTCTAAGTCTTAGGAAATCATAGCCAGGGTTCCCATTCAAGAAGCTCTGATGTTGTTGCTTTGGCTGAATGCCGGGTCTCTTGCTCTG